>NC_140964.1:86320322-86385793 GCF_056783735.1 Eptatretus burgeri | reverse complement strand
ACAAGGTAATCTCGACATGTTGTCTCCACGCTGTCCATCTCCCTCCATGCTGTCCATCTGTAATTCCAGTAACGATTCCATCGATTTCATCGATAATTCCATCGATTCCATCGAAAATTCCATCGATTCCAGAAACAATACAAACACAAGATAGTCAACACCATCACTTAGTGAAGCAACGTGTCCGTTTTGTTTGCCTTTATATGGAGTAAACGAGGACGTCGTTGGAAACACCTGTTCCTGATCCCAGTCGATGTGTTTCCTTCTCACTTTATAACCCTCATTCCAGCAGTTTCTCGTCCCGTCGAGCCGAAGCGAGTTTACTGAATTGCAGGATTTGCTCATGATATCCACCACAGGAAATCTTTGAACAATATCATCATTTTAATTCCCTTTAAACAGTTTGAACAGGTTGTAGAAGGATCCTTCTCGAGCACAAATAAGCATTTTTAAGATCTCGAACCTCTTCCAACCAGGTAATTTCCTCAAAATCAAACAACCAGCATTCCCAATTTAATATTGGGTTTTCATAACATCGGACACCTCAACCTTTAAACGTGCAGACGTTTAATTTCAACCGAGTCATCGTTTTCAAGAACATTGAAAAGCACAAAATAACAGAGGAGGTGTGGCTAGAATATTTCCCGGCATGCCTCGCTCCTCCAACGTTTGACGATTGTTCTTTTGAATCAACAGACGTTTGGGGTTTGTTTGTTTTTCAATTAAATTTTCAATTTCAAATCAATTGTTTTTATCGAATTATTGCGATGATGTTAACGACGTAAACTACTAACTTCGGCGTGTTTGTGTTGGTAGTTGATGGTGATTCGAGGCAAGGGAAGCATTCCAGGGTGTTTCAATAAAACGTATACAGATGTTAAACATCGAATAAACGATCAGAGCCTGTGGTTTTGTATTTCCTCATGGGTCACACCTTCTGACTGATGACGTCATTCCACGACACAAACTCTAAGGGTGGATCTGGGGAGGGGGGTAAAGGGGGTGCGCACCCCTCTCCACACCCTCACCCCCCCTTCGGTTTCTGCACATGTTTTAGTTTCACTTTTACACAAACTGATATTTTCAGGTTGTTGTGAGTAATCTGCAAGTTCTCTCAGGCACTCTGCACATTCAGGTGGACCACTCCACCAATGAGCTCGATGGGGGGTGTTGTGTTGACAATGTCACGTGCATATCCTGGACAGGATATGTGCGTGCATTGCAACACCCCTCGTCAATCATGGACCCCGCACACCCAAAAGACCCCGAGGATCCAAATGACCCATGGGTTCCAAATGACTTAAGGATGCAAAAGACACTGAAGACCGAAAGGACCCAGGGCAACCATAAGACCACGAGGACCTAAAATATCTTGAGAATCCAATATACCTCGAGGATCCAAAAGACACAATGACACTATCATGGACCCATCGGAATTCTGCATCATGTAAAATGTGATTCTGCATCAATGTCCCAAACCTTAACCCATGACACCCACATAAAATCCCATGTCCTTAACCTCCTCCCAACTCTGACATCTCTCTGCCCCCCTTTACCACCACACCCAAGCTCTGTGCTCCCCTCACAACCCAATGTCCTCAACTCCACCCCACCCCCTCCCCCCCATAAAAATCTTCAAACCTCTGGATCCCAACTCTGTCCCCTCTCTGCTCTCCCTCCCCAAAGCCAACAGTGTCATCCCCTCCCTCTTTCTTCTTCAAGTCCCCACTGCCCCAATGACTCAATCTCCCTTGCATTTCAATCGCCTGTAACAGTGCCATCTTGTGCGTTTTGCATTTCCTCTGGTCGTCTGAGCGGATCAATAAATCGTCGACATACTGAATCATCACTGAACCTTCCGGAAGCTCTATGTCCTCCAAGCCTTTCTTCAAGGCCTGCGAAAAGAGTGTCGGACTATCGCGAAATCCTTGCGGAAGTACCATCCAGGTGTATTGTTGTCCCGCATAGCTCAAGGCGAATAAGTATTGTGATTCCTTTGCCAGGGGAATGGAAAAATATGCCGAGCATAAATCGACCACAGAGAAATATGTTGCGCTCGATGGCACCCCTGCCAGCACCGTGACAGGGTGCGGCACTACAGGAAAAATGATTTCACACATTTATTCACCGCCCGCAAAACTTGCACGAATCTCCACTTATTTCCACTGGGCTTCTTTACCGGGAGGATAGGCGTATTACTTGGGCTCTTCATAGGTATTATCACTCCTTGCTCCCGTAATGATGCAAGCACCGGTGCGATTCCCTCGATTGCCTCCTTTCGCAATGGATATTGGCCCACTCGAGGCAGGGGTATCCCCTCTTACCTGAACTAGTGCGGGCCCATAGGGGCGGGACCGTAGGTGCGTGCCAGTATGTGCAGCTTCGTGCCTGCAGTATCAGGTCCCCAGCATCAATTGTGACGTCATATCAAACAAAGAAGAAGAATTGTGATGCCCCCTCTCTCTCTCCCCCCTCTCTCCCCCCTCCTCTCTCGCCCCACCTCTCTCGCCCCCCTCTCTCCTTCCCCTCTCTTGCCCCCCTCCCACACCCCCTCTCGCCCTTCTCTCTCCCCCCTCCTCTCTCCCTTCTCTTGCCCCCCTCTCTCACCCCCTCTCTTGCCCTTCTCTCTCTCCCCTGCTCTCTCCCCTCTCTTGCCCCCCTTTCACTCCCCTCTCTCGCCCTTCTCTCTCCCCCTCCTCTCTCCCTTCTCTCCCCTCCTCTCGCCCTTCTCTCTCCCCCTCCTCTCTCCCCCTCCTCTCTCCCTTCTCTTGCCCCCCTCTCTCACCCCCTCTCTCGCCCTTCTCTCTCCCCCTCCTCTCTCCCTTCTCTTGCCCCCTCTCTCACCCCCTCTCTCGCCCTTCTCTCTCTCCCCTCCTCTCTCCCCTCTCTTGCCACCCCCTCTCACCCCCTCTCTCGCCCCTCCTCTCTCTCCCCCTCCTCTGTCCCCCTCTTCTCTCCCTCCCCTATCTTGCCCCCACCCACCCCTCTCTCGCCCTTCTCTCTCGCCCCCTCTCCCCCCTCCTCTCTCCCCCCTCCTCTCTCCCCCCTCCTCTCTTGTCCCTCTCTCTGTAAATGTATTCACAAATGTCTACGAAGCACAATGATTCATTCCAACCTTGGGAAAAAACAGCTTTCAAACCCTTGGGAAACAGTTGTTTCCCACGGGAAAATTCAAACCTTGGGATTAATTCATAGTTTGAATGATAATCAAACCTTGGGAGTTTGGCACATACCCAGGTATGGCACATACCCAGAGAAAGGCACATGCCCAGGTCCCCAGTGTCGATTGTGACGTCATGCCAAACAAAGAAGAAGAATTGTGACGTCAATTCTTCAAAAAAACAATTAATTATTTAAATAAACATTAATTGTGACGTCATTCGTGATGTCATCGCACCGTGTCCTGTCATTGGTTGACAGATACATGGCCGTAACTTGGGAACCGCTCGTCCGATCGATATCAAACCTCGAAAAGGCACATCCGCGGGTCCCCGGCAATATTCCTGGCAAGTTTCAATCCGATCGGACCGGTGGTCGTCCGGTTATTAATAATTTGGGAAAAAATTGGCATGATAAGGTGAGAACGTAGAACGACACCTTCTGCTGCCTTATATACACCTTATCAACCCTGAAAAATTAGTAAAATGGCCGTAACTTGGGAACCGCTCGTCCGATTGACATCAAACCTCGAAAAGGCACATCTGCGGGTCCCCGGCAATATTCCTGACAAGTTTCAATCGGATCGGACCGACGGTCATCGAGAAACGGCGGTCGCAGACAATCAAACAGACAGACAGGCACACAGAGATTGCTGGAATTATAGATAGATTGACACAGGTGTCGCGGCCAGCACCCTCCCTACATCATTTGGATGTTCTGTCCAGAGTCTGTCTGGTACTTCCTGTAATCTTTCCTCGGTCCCCGCTCGCCTGTCTGTCTGGCGGCGGGGTTTCTCGCTGTTCATCTCATGCCTTTCCAACACGCATGTCAAAATTTTATCAGGTAAGCATACTTTCCATCCATCCCCGCTCCTTCTCGCGTGTAAGCTGTTCCGAGCCTCGCTACCCCTTTCTTTTGGTTCCGGGGCACATCTCAATCGGGTTATCATTTTTCCCAATTCTCCCGCACTGTGTTCTTTACTTACTGCCATTGAGACATGGGGTGTAATCCTTCGCAATGCTTTATTTGTTCGTGCTCTTTGGCGGCTCGTTCCAGCTCCACCGCTGCTCCTTCCTTTCGATCCATAAATTGGTTGTCATCATTGTGCGCTTCGCGGTGTAATCTCTATGCTCTTTGGCTGAGTATTCAAAATACTGCCCTGTTTCATCGTAGTTTACAGTACAGTGCAAAGTCAATCCCACTTCTTCCAAATCAATGTCGTTGCTAAGCAACCATTCCTCTACATCTCGCAATCTTTTTGCACTTTCCAAATCCCGACTCAGCTGGTTTCTGCCCTCCTGAGATACAATTCGTAACCAATAAACCACTGGTCCGAGTTCATTCATCATGAGGGTCATTATTTCTTTTTGTTATGCTGGCGGGGCATCTATGAAAACTCCATCTTCTTTACATGTCATAGTCATTCTACACAACAAATCTCTACCCAACAGATTCATCGGAGTGTGTTTAGTGACCAAAAATACCTGTTCTCCTTTCAGGGGGCCTACTTCAATTCTTAATTTATCTGGAATCGGGAAATCTTTTCTCCGTCCTGAGACCCCCATCACTCTTACTGAGTCGCCTGAAAGAGGCAGGTTCTTTATCTCTCCTTGTTTCAGTGTTGACCGTGTGACTCCCGTGTCTACTAGAAATGTTACCTGTTTTCCTTCTACGTTTACCATTGTGGTCAATTCTCTCACGTTCCATGTTTCCCTTTGTGGAGCCACTACGGTATCCTTATGTCAATATTTCTTCTCCCGTCTCCAGGTTTTCTGGTGAGGAGGGTGTTTGGATATGGACACCCAGCAGGATTAAAAACAAAACCTGTCAAAGGGCAGAGGAGCTCTTTGTGAGCCAACGGCCATCCATATCGAGTGCCCAACTGTGTCTGCGGACGTCCTCCGGCAGTTGGGTTACTTTCATGAGGAGGTTGGTGGCAGGATTTGCACTCCGGCCACCGTAAAATGCTTCATTCCACAAAACGCAAAAACGCAAAAAAATCTGAAAACCCACTCCGTGGGAGTACCTCCTGTGCAGCTTCCCTTCGCAGGGCAGCTCACCGGATGACGAGATTGGGGCAAAGCCTTCGGGACCCCGATCTTTGATGATAGGAGGGAAACCACGGGGTAACATCCCTGGGTCAGATTGCGGGAGAGTGTGTCGGAGTGGTGCTGAGGTGTCGTGCACCAGACGGCGGTCTCCTTGAGTTAACCTGAGGCGGTCCCTTCGGGTGGGTGCCTGGAATGTCCTATCCCTAAGAGAGGATGATCACCTGTCTCTGTTATCATCTGAGCTCAAGCGTTTGGACATCGGGATTGCAGCTCTCTCTGAGGTTCGGAGACCGGATTGCGGCGAGATAATGGTGGGTGGTTACACCTACTATTGGTCTGGTCGCTCTGATGGTTACCATACCCAAGGAGTTGCTGTAGCTGTGTCCAATAAGCTGACCCCAATGATAATTGAGGTAACACCGGTCAACGAGCATATTATGAGATTAAGGATTCGTCACTCCTTAGGTGTCATTTCCGTTGTCTCTGTTTATGCTCCGACTGAGGCGAGTAATCTCACCGTGAAGGATGCATTCTACGCCACGCTCGAGTCTGTGGTTGATCAGTGCCCCATACGAGATACACTTCTAGTCTTGGGGATTTCAATGATCGACTGGAACTGATAGGGATGGTTATGAGGTGTGTGTTGGTCCCCATGGGTCAGGAACTATGAACCAGAATAGCACTAAGTTCCTTGACTTTGCAAGAAGTCATGGACTTATGGTGGCTGGTTCATGGTTTCAGCGCCCACAAGCTCATCGCTGGACTTGGTATTCCAACGCTGGTGGTGTGGCAAAGGAGATTGACCATGTCCTCATTGACGGTCGTTGAAGGATGATCCAGAACTGCAGGGTCTACCAGAGTGCTCAGTTCCTCAGTACTGACCACAGGCTTGTTGTAGCAACTCTCAAGCTGCACCTTCAATCCTGGAGAATGGTACCATCCCAGCCAAGGCTGGATGTTGGCAAGCTCAGGGATGAGAGAGTCGCTGAGGAGTTTGCGGACAGGCTGAGTGGACACTTGGGGGGTCTGGGTGCTTTGGGGGGTCCTGAAGAGTTGTGGAGTGCCTTCAAGACCACCGTCCTTGATGTTGCCGGTGGATGTCTTGGAGCTCACCGCAGGGCAAAGAAGAATTTTGTCTCTCAAGGGACACTGGATACCATTGACCAGTCGCAGGGCCAGGCTGAATGGAAGAGTTGAGCTGTTCAGGGAGCTGAGGCGTAAAACTGTACGTGCACTGAGGGTGGACAAGGAGGCCTATGTGCGAGGAATCTGTGAGGGGGTTGAGCATCACCTGTGGACAGGTGATTCTCGTCCCGCTTACAGGGGAATTCACGCATTACGTTCATCCAAGCCCATCCCTCGGAGCACTGCAGTTCGAGCAGAGAGTGGTCGGCTCTTGACAGAGGAGTCTGAAGTGAAGACCCGCTGGGCCGGTTACTTTGAGCGGTTGGTTGTACCAGGCTGATCCCCCAGCTGTCGAGTTGGACGTCAGGGGTGTTACAATCCCTGTTGCTGACCCTCGAATCAACTGTGGTCCACCTTCGCTTGTGGAAACACGGGCTGCGGTGAACCAGTTTAAACGGGGCAAAGCTCAAGGGATCTGTGGCATCCATGCTGAACTTCTCAAGACTGGTGGAAATGCTGCACTCGTGTCGTTGCATGCAGTTTTGTGCTCTGCCTGGAACACAGGCATCATCCCAACTGACTGGAAGAGGGGCCTTGTTGTCCCTCTCTGGAAAGGGAAGGGTGATCGCCAAGACTGCAACAACTACCGAGGGGTGACGCTGCTCTCAGTGCCGGGCAAGGTGTTTGCTCGGATAATTCTTGATAGGGTTCGCCACCATCTGCTTGAGCACCAGCATCCAGAGCAGTCAGGCTTTACACCAAAGAGGTCAACGATTGACCGTATCCTTGCCCTTCGTGTCCTCACCGAACGCAGACGAGAGTTTCGGCAGGGGCTGCTTGCAGTCTATGTTGATCTCTGTAAAGCATTCGATTCAGTGAATCGGGATGTCCTCTGGAGGATTCTTGGTCTTCGTGGGGTGCCACCAAAACTGATCGATCTGATGTCTGAACTCTACTCTGGTACTGAGAGTGCTGTGAAGTGTGATGGTACCATCTCTGACTTATTTCCAGTTGTCACTGGAGTTTGTCAGGGGTGTGTACTGGCCCCCACACTTTTCAGCACTTGTATGGATTGGATTTTAGGGAGGAGGTCGGAGAGATCTAGCTGCGGTGCATCGTTTGGGAATGTCAAGATCTCGGACCTTGACTTTGCAGATGATGCAGTCATCTTTGCGGAGACTTTAGACATCCTTTTGGGGGCCCTCGAGGTGCTGAATGAGGAGTGGGAGCCGCTGAGATTTCGGGTTTCTTGGGTCAAAACTAAGATCCAGGCTTTTGGTGACATCTTGGATGCTGCTGTCCTGTCTGTGTCTGTTTGTGGTGAGGATGTTGAGGTCGTGGAGAGATTCACTTACCTTGGCAGTGATATTCATGTCTCTGCTGGCTGCGTGTCAGAGGTCAATAGACGTCTGGGTTCACTGGATCATGGGGTGTGGCGCTGCCAGTACCTGTGTGGGAGGACGAAAGTCCGAGTCTTCAGGTCCTTGGTACTTCCAGTCTTGCTCTATGGATGCGAGACTTGGACTCTGACCAAGGATCTGAGACGGAGACTTAATTCCTTTGGTGCCAGGTCTCTTCGGGGAATCCTTGGCTATCGCTGGTTGGCTTTTGTGTCCAACGAGCGGTTGTTGAGAGATACTCGGATGAGATTTGTTACCTGCATAGTCCGTGAGCGTCAGTTGCGGCTGTATGGACATGTGGCTCGTTTTCCTGACGCTGAGCCTGCTCACCAGATTCTCTCAGCGAGGGAGTCTCATGAGTGGAGGAGGCCAGTGGGCTGACCACGTGCCTCGTGGTTGCAGCAGGTTGACCATCATCTCAAGGAGATGAGGATGGGCCTGGAATCTGCCTGGGGGATGGCCAGACGGAGGCCCCTGGAGTTCCGGCGGAAAGTGGATGCAGCGACGCGCTTTTCTGGCACATGCTCCCATACCTGACCTGACCTTGGATTGGTTTTTAAACATTCTTCCACACTTGCTTTTACTCCCCAAATGTCTTGGGGTGTCCACAATCTCAAGACCCAATCAATGTGCGCCATTTGCATCATGGGGAACTGCTGAATGTCAGCCCCTCTCATTGCTCCTTCCTCCTCCAGGACGGGGTAAATTTCTTTTGTTATCCCAGGTCGTGTGGTTATTTTCCCGTCTATGTTATCGTTCTTTTCCGCTGGCTGCGCTCGCGCTTGTTTCAATTGCTCCTGTCTCGCTTCCTTTTGTCATTCGTTGGTTCAAAATTCCTTCGAGACCTGAACGCTTATTTTCTGTCTCAGCTTGTGACGCCGTTAACCAAGCACCTCGCACCCTCCAATGTTTCTCTCTCTGTCTCGAGCCTCCCGCTTTGCCCTCTGTCAGCACTGTGCAAAATGTGTGCAATACTTTTGGATCGAAGGATCCGTCCAACGGGAAAGGTCTTTTCTTCCTTCCGTCCATTTCACCCAATCTTGCACTTCCTCGACTTTATCCCTTCCATGTTTTTCCCCCACAATTTTCAATGGTGTTTCTCTTGGTAACTCTTGAGATTTAACAGAGTTATTCCCCATATTTATGTTCTTAGCTTTTCAACAGCCTTATAGCTTTAAAGCGTTTCTCCTTTTATTACACGGAACTGGGGTTCCGCTCTTATCAACAGCCTTTAAGCCTTCTGTCAGGACTTTAACCTATTAGTCTTTCTTCACACAACACCTTTAGAAAACAAGGTTTTACCCTGCTTCTCTTTATTTCACGTGGATATCCTTATCCTCTTCATACAACAATACAGATCTCAAATCTGGAAAATCCTCTATTTCTCTTTGCCGACGACTCCACCCTCTGCCGTACCATCTGTCATCCCTCAGACCGGCAAGCAGCAGCTTCTTCACTCACTGCAGATCTGGATAAAATCACAAACTGGTCCAACACGTGGAACATGTCTTTCAATCCAGACAAATCTCACACTCTCACTATGTCTCTTCGAAAGGACCGTTTACAAAACTCCCCATCCACTTTCTCAACAATCCTCTGGAAGAAGTCTTTTCTTTCAAGTTTCTAGGTCTCACTATCTGCCATGACCTTTCCTGGGAAAGTCACATTTCCAACCTCGCCTCAAAAGCCAGTCGCCGACTGGGAATCCTCCGTCGTGCTAAGTCCTTCCTCGGCCCTCTTGAGCTCCTGACCACTTACAAAGCTTTTGTCCGTAGCCTGATGGAGTACTGCTCTCCCCTCTGGGCTGGTGCTCCTGCCTCCCACCTTTCTCGGCTTCACGCTGTCGAAACCAGGGCATTGAAGATCATCGGCATCTCCCGCAATGAAGCTGAGTCTTTGGGCCTCTCACTCAATCACCGCAGGTTGGTCGGTGGTCTTTCTGTCTTCCACCGACTCCTCTCCAGCCTTGCCCCCCCTGCTCTCTCTGCGATTTGTCCCCACCACATTTCCACAGGGCGCTCAAGGTCCGCCAACAACCTTCTGGTTGTTCTTCTGGTAAAACTACCAAAATCACGAATCACTGCTCATCTTCACTCTTTCATTCCTCTTTTTTTCCCGCCTTTGGAATACACTTCCTCACTCTATTCTTTCCCATTCTTCCCTCCAGGCTTTCAAAACAGCTGTTCACCACCACCTCTTCCCCCATCCAAATCATCGATCTTTTCTACCCCCGATAATCCACCCAAGCCCACTTCCTTCATTTCTCCTACTTTCCTTCCTGAAAGTCACTGAAATGTCCATCTTCTCTTCGCCATGTTCCCCGTCCCATCCCCATCCCTCTCCCTTCCACAGTTCACCTAATGTGTCTGTTCCCCACTGTTTTGTCCCTTCCACTCCCGCCCCTCTTGTCTCATGCCTCCTTGCTGCGAGTTGTGTGTTAGCTCTCATACGAGCCTCGACCAAGGTATACAAAAAAAAAAAAAAATGGCCGTACCCACTACCACAGAATACAAGACTTAAACTCGTTACCTTCGCATTCTGCAAAAGGTTATGTTTTGGTCGCTGTGTATTTATTTATTTGTGAATATGTGTGTTTGTTTGTTATTCGCATAACTTCAAAAGTATGAAACCGAATTGCATGAAAATTGGTGGGATGATTCCTGATTATCCAAGGACGATTTGATTAGATTTTTGGAGCGATCGGGTCAAAGGTCAAGGTCAAGGTCATGAAAAGGTTAAAAACAAACTTTTGAGCATAACTTCCTTCATAAGACAGCTATCGACATGCAACCAACGCCATATTGTTCCATGATGAAATACCTTTTGGGCACGTAGTGTCAGATTTGACGTGAGGTCATCAGAAGTGCGTCAAAATGACGTCAGAAGATGATGTAAATTTTCAATTTTCGACCTCATCAGTTTTGATCATACCTTTTTGTAAAAGTTACCTTAAGGACGTCACTCACCAAATTTGACGTCGTTCAGACTGACCGTTATGACATCATTGACGTTTGAACATAACGTTTTTCAATTGTGGCTAAAATGTCCTGATATTTTAAATTCAAATATCAGTGTAATTTGTCAAGGAAATTGTCCCAAATCCAGGCATTATGATCAGTACGAAAATATCTGCTTATTTCTGAACAGGTTTTACAAATTAACTCAATGGTCAAGGTCAAGGTCACACTCAACTCAAAATATACTTGTTGGCATAACTTCCGATCTAATAGAGCTATTGACATGAAACCAACGTTAAAATGTTCCGAGAAATAAGAGCTTTCACGATGTTCGTCCGCGATTGGTAGTGACGTCATTGGAATTGCGTCAAAATGACGTCACAAGATGACGTCATTTTTAAACTTTCGATTTTTTTCAGTGTTTATCATTCCATTTTGTTGGACTGCCCTCAATGACGTCTAATACCAAATTTGACGTCCATTGGACTGATGGTTGTGACGTCATGGATGTTTTTAAATGACGTTTTTCAAATGTGCCTGGAAAAAAGTCGCGGCGGCGAAGGTATGCGCTCTACCGATTGCCCGTTCTAGTTTATCCTTATTTCACTTGGATATCCTTTTCCTCTACCCTTCCCAGTCCCAAAATACAGCCTTACAGCCCCTTCTGGTCAATCAATAAAACTGCATTTGACTCTCCTCATATGTTTACCGTTATTAGTTTGTCACCTCAGCAGAACCTGAAGCTGTGTTCAAAGGAACTCTCTCCGCTGGGTGTACAGTGCTTTTCTCACAAGGGCTATCCTTTTGCAGATTCCCGACGTGTTGCGCACCACGTAACGTTTAGCTGAGACCCTTGTAAGTGCTGTACACCAAGCGGCGCTCCTCCGGTCCACAGCGTCAGAGTCTGGGAGTTCCCATTCTGGGGTGCCAACTGTGAAGACTCCGTTCTTCAGCCAGGTATAAAGAGAGTCTTTCGAAGAGGATTCACCATGATGCAGCTTTATTGAAGGACCACACGCCAGCCAGCGGATGTGATGTTAGCAGCTCAACCAGCACAGTGGAGAGCTACCAAAACCACACTGAGTCTTACATTCAAAAACTCTTCCTCATATACAATCTATCTCTAATTCCAATCTATCTCTGGTTATAATTTAACCCTAGTTCGTGTGACAAGATCTCCAAATGTGTACTCAGGTATGAGCTATGAGTTTCCCTTCCCTCCCCCAAGGGAGGGTGGAATAAGCGAACAGTTTATTTTCAGGCCCAGCAATCATCTTAGACAATCCCTCTCCCCTGCCCCAGACTTCTTATCACTGTGGAGTGTTTGAAGGAGAAAGAAAACCCCCCTATTAAGTTCACAAAGATGGTAAGAGTGGGGACATATCTAGCTTCAAACTAAACAAGAGCCCAGGAGTGGAATGCTTGAGAAAAACAACATAAAGTTTAGCTTTCCATGAGAAAGGACATGTCTCGCTTTGTTATCACTTAAACATTTTTTCATTTTTTTTTTTTTTCAATTAGGGCATTTTTTCAATTAGATCGGACCAACCGTATCATAAATGGCCATAACTTGGGAAACACCTGCGAAACATACTCAGGTCCCCACCGTCAATTGTGCCATCATATCAAACGATGAAGAATTGTGACGCCCCCTCTCTCTCTCCCCCTCGCTCCCTCCTAGACTCGCCCCTCCTCTCTCCCTCTCCTCTCTGGCCCCTCTCTCTCACCCCCTCTCTCTCCTGAAACCTGATGTTGAACACATCCTCAACCATTCGTCCGATATAACTGAAACAATGCCCCAATCCAGTTTTTTTTGTGCATATGGCCACGCATGTACGGCCTTGCACTTACGGGTACGCACCTACGTGCACGCACCTACCGGAACGCGAGAGCGAAGGAACGACCTGTGTGGTTGTTTCTGGCACGAGGTTTAAAAGTTTTTTTTTTCGCACTGACGGACACACACGTATGGGCACGCACGTACGGCCATGCACGTACAGGCAAACACCTACGGGCACGCACCTCCAGGCATGCACATACGGGCCCGCACGTACGGGCAAGTGAGTGCGAAGGAACGGTCTGTGTGGTTGTTGTTTCTGGCACGTGCTTTGAAATATTTTTTGTTTTTTTTTAAGCACGTACGGGCACACATGTATGGGCACGCACCTCCGGGCCTGCACAAGTCTTCTTCTATCTATAATTCCAGCAATCTCTGTGTGTCTGTCTTTCTGTTTGTGTCTTTGTCTGCGACCGCCGTTTCTCGACGACCACTGATCCGTTCTAATTGAAACTTGTCAGAAATATTGTTGGAGACCCGAGGATGTGCCTTTTCAAGGTTTGATATTAATCGGACAAGCGACTCCCAAGTGACGGCCATTTATTTATCAACCAATGACAGGACACGGTGCTTTGACGTCAGAAGTCCCCCCCCCCCCATTTCCATTTTCCATTTATTCCATTTCCATGCACGTATGGGCACACACCTATGCGAACGCACCTACGGGCCCGCACGTACGGCCACGCACACACAGGCACGCACCTACAGTCATGCACTGGTATTTTAAAATGGATGAAGTGGGCTCCACACTTAGTATTGCCCCCGGGCCCATTTTGGCTCTAGACAGTCCTGCCAACAGCAAATTGTTAGTGTCTGAGTATACTTTATTTTATTCTTGGATCGACGACTCAAAGAGCTGTCCTGTCAGATGTAGTAATCTGAGCGGCCAAGGTGGGCGGGTGATGTTTGAGGGACATTTCTAGCCAGTTTCCCTGACTGGGAAGAGCAGCGTGGATCTTCAAAAGCCTGATATAAAGAAGGAAAACCTCACACTAAATAACTTATGTGTAACAAGTGGAGGTGGAACACCTCAGATGAAATACATTATTTGAAACTAGTTGAGGTGTAAAACCTCACATTAAGTACATTATTTATGACGAGATGAGGTGTAAAACCTCACCGTAAATACCTTATTTGTAGCGAGTTGAGGTGAAAACCTCACAGTAAATAACTTTTTGTAACTCGTAGAGCTTGAAAACCCCCCACATTAACTACTTTATTTGTGACGATGTGAAGTGTAAAACCTCACAGTAAATACCTTAATCGTAACTGGGTGAGGTGAAAACCTCACATTAACTACTTTATTTGTGACGATGTGAGGTGTAAAATCTCACAGTAAATGCCTTATTTGTAATGAGTTGAGGTTGAAAACCTCACATTAACTTCTTATTTAATTAACTACCTTATTTAAAACTCGATGAGGTGCAAAACCTCACATTAAATACCTTATTTGTAACTAGTTGAGGTGAAAACCTCACAGTAAATACTTTATTTGAAACAAAGCGAGGTGTAAAACCTCACATTAAATACCTTATTTAAAACTCGATGAGGTGAAAAACCTCACATTAAATACCTTATTTGTAACTCGTGGAGGTGAAAACCTCACACTAAATACCTTATTTGTAACTAGTTGAGGGGAAAACCTCGCACTAAATACCTTATTTGAAACTAGTTGAGGTGTTAAACCTCACAGTAAATACTTTATTTGTAACTAGTTGAGGGGAAAACCTCACAGTCACTGCCTTATTTGCAACTAGTTGAGTGAAAAACCTCACACTAAATACCTTATTTGTAACTCATGGAGGTGAAAACCTCACATTAACAACTTTATTTGTGACGAGGTGAGGTGTAAAACCTCACGTTAAATCCCTTATTTGTAACTCGTGGAGGTGAAAACCTCACACTAAATACCTTTTTTGTAACTAGTAGAGGGGAAAACCTCGCAATAAATACCTTATTTGTAACTAGTTGAGGGGAAAACTTCACACTAAATACCTTATTTGTAACCAGTTGAGGTGTAAAACCTCACGTTAAATCCCTTATTTGTAACTCGTGGAGGTGAAAACCTCATACTAAATACCTTTTTTGTTACTAGATGAGGGGAAAACCTCACACTAAATACCTTATTTGTAACTAGTTGATGTGAAAACATCACATTAAATACCTTATTTGTAACCAGTTGAGGTGTAAAACCTCACACAAAATACCTTTTTTGTAACTAGTTGAGGTGTAAAACCTCACAGTAAATACGTTATTTGAAACTAGTTGAGGTGTAAAACCTCACACTAAATACCTTATTTGTGACTAGTTGAGGTGTAAAACCTCAAATTAAATACCTTATTTTAAACGAGGTGAGGTATAGTATCTCACAGTAAATACTTTATTTGCAACTATTTGAGGTCGTAAACCTCACTTCGTTCTCAAAATAGAAGAATGGAAGTTTCTTTTTTCACCGCGTCGTGTTGAGAACGCTGGCTCCAAGAGAGCTCCGCGTTCTTCCTCTTCGACATCTTCTTCTTCTTCTTCTTCTTCTTCTTGTTCTTCTTCTTCTGGTTTAAGACAAAACCTTTATGACGCGGCTCTTGGACACATTTGTCCTTGTTTTCATTATGCTTTCATCAGAGAAAGTTTGGACTGTTCTCTTCCTCTGCAACTGCAGCAACGACTTGTTCTTCTTGTCTCCATGGTAACACAATGGAATGAGTGGACAAGGTAATCTCGACATGTTGTCTCCACGCTGTCCATCTCCCTCCATGCTGTCCATCTGTAATTCCAGTAACGATTCCATCGATTTCATCGATAATTCCATCGATTCCATCGAAAATTCCATCGATTCCAGAAACAATACAAACACAAGATAGTCAACACCATCACTTAGTGAAGCAACGTGTCCGTTTTGTTTGCCTTTATATGGAGTAAACGAGGACGTCGTTGGAAACACCTGTTCCTGATCCCAGTCGATGTGTTTCCTTCTCACTTTATAACCCTCATTCCAGCAGTTTCTCGTCCCGTCGAGCCGAAGCGAGTTTACTGAATTGCAGGATTTGCTCATGATATCCACCACAGGAAATCTTTGAACAATATCATCATTTTAATTCCCTTTAAACAGTTTGAACAGGTTGTAGAAGGATCCTTCTCGAGCACAAATAAGCATTTTTAAGATCTCGAACCTCTTCCAACCAGGTAATTTCCTCAAAATCAAACAACCAGCATTCCCAATTTAATATTGGGTTTTCATAACATCGGACACCTCAACCTTTAAACGTGCAGACGTTTAATTTCAACCGAGTCATCGTTTTCAAGAACATTGAAAAGCACAAAATAACAGAGGAGGTGTGGCTAGAATATTTCCCGGCATGCCTCGCTCCTCCAACGTTTGACGATTGTTCTTTTGAATCAACAGACGTTTGGGGTTTGTTTGTTTTTCAATTAAATTTTCAATTTCAAATCAATTGTTTTTATCGAATTATTGCGATGATGTTAACGACGTAAACTACTAACTTCGGCGTGTTTGTGTTGGTAGTTGATGGTGATTCGAGGCAAGGGAAGCATTCCAGGGTGTTTCAATAAAACGTATACAGATGTTAAAGATCGAATAAACGATCAGAGCCTGTGGTTTTGTATTTCCTCATGGGTCACACCTTCTGACTGATGACGTCATTCCACGACACAAACTCTAAGGGTGGATCTGGGGAGGGGGGTAAAGGGGGTGCGCACCCCTCTCCACACCCTCACCCCCCCTTCGGTTTCTGCACATGTTTTAGTTTCACTTTTACACAAACTGATATTTTCAGGTTGTTGTGAGTAATCTGCAAGTTCTCTCAGGCACTCTGAACATTCAATTGGACCAGTCCACCAATGAGCTTGATGAGGGGGTTTGTGTTGACAATGTCACGTGCATTGCAACACCCCTTGTCAATCGTGGACCCAGCATACCCAAAAGACCCCGAGAATCCAAATGACCCATGGGATCCAAATGACCCAGGGCATCCATAAGACCACGAGGACCTAAAATACCTCGAGAACCCAAAATACCTCGAGGATCCAAAAGACACAATGACACTATCATGGACCCATCGGAATTCTGCATCATGTAAAATGTGATTTCAGGTCCCAAACCTTAACCCACAACACCCACACAAATCCCATGTCCTTAACCTCCTCCCAACTCTGACATCTCTCTGCCCCCTTTACCACCTCACCCAAGCTCAGTGCTCCCCTCACAATTCAATGTCCTCAACTCCCCCCCCCCCATAAAAAATCTTCAAACCCCTGTATCCCAACTCTGTCCCCTCTCTCCTCTCCCTCCCACAAGCCAACTGTGTCATCCCCTCCCCCTTTCTTCTTCAAGTCCCCACTGCCCCAATTACTCAATCTCCCTTCCAACCCCAAGTCCTCAACCCCACCCCCCTTATTCGCAACATCTTTGTCTCCCTCTTCCAACTCCATGTTCCCTCACACCCAACTCTGTGTCGTCCCTCCCCATTTCTTCCTGTGCTTGACAAAGTTACACAAAGATACACAGGGAACTTTGGTGCATGAGAACGTTTCCCACCATGTATACTTGACCTTATGTCGCCGTCTGGTGGGATTACAACCGACAACCAATCAGCTTGTTTCTCACAAAATCCAATGTACACCCATGCTGTGCCCGCGTATGCTGCGAGGACATATAACACCGATCTGGAAACAACATTACCAGTGTCTCGCCATTCCCCATTGGATCGTGACATCAAGCCATCAATCATGCCAACAGTGATGCCTGCCCTGCAGGACTGTGTAAACTATCTGTCTTGTCAAGACTTGGTTTCAAACAGGGTTTCTGTTTTTGCTGATAAGCCTGAGAAATTCAGGACATGGCGTGCAGCTTTCCAGAACATGATCAGAGGCGGACCGCTTGCATCCACTCACCACGAAGAACAGAATGTCTGTCTTCACTAGTGACATTCGCCCAAAGGTCACAGTCAGTAAGACCGAGGTCACGGGTGAATTCCTGCCACAGATTGTCAAGCAACTGCCTGCAGCAGTCACGTCACCTTCTGAAAATCATCACTCGTCATCGAATGGAAGATCAGCAACAATTCTGCCCTATTCACAGGACTAAACATCATCTTGCGCATTCCAGAACATTCAAAGAAAAAACATTGCAATCCAGACTCATCCTTCTTCACCAATATAAATATTTACCGGATATACTTAGTCAACCAACCATTCACCCAAGGAGTGTCAGTAAAATTGGATTGTTCTTTGTGCGACAGCACCCGTCATGACTCAGAACTTCTTGATGCCAGGTGTGCTACCCTCGAGAGACCAGCAGGAAGGCAAATTATCAGGAACTCTTCAAACCCTGAGAGTGTGTCGGATGGGCTTTGAAAGCATGGCGAGGAGTAACCCTCTGTGATTAAAAGGTGTACGGACATTTGTGGTCGTAGTGGATCCAGAGAAAGGTCGTGTTCCAAAATCTGTCTTGTGAAAGTATTCATCGCCAGGAGTCCTGAAAATTTTCTGAAAATGTATGCTGTGTAGATGACCAGTCAAATCATTCTCTCGTCTGCAGCAAACTCTTTGACTGCTTCAATGTGCCAAATAATGTAGTCCCTTGTGAACTCAAAACCTGCTGTGGAACTACGGCAGACATTGATCAGCATGTCATGAATCTCGTCATCAAATCTTTCAATGGAATCATCCACCTGCCGTTCCGGAGCTAACCGATTGTAATGGTATTCCTTGTAATTCCTCCGAGATTCCAACACTGGAGGTCGCAGGACTCTACTCACATATACGTCTTCTCGTTTCCCGAACCTGAGGGTACAGGAACAGCAATTCGATTGATACCGCCAATGTCCCCAGGAAAAAGGGCTGACTGCATATGGAATACATAGATGGAACACTCTGTGCGACCCGGTTCGTAACTCGTCAGTCCCACGCTGTATCGAAGCAGGGCTGTATTTGTATCGATATTAAATAATGTTTTCTCTGGAACCACTGATCCTATCGAAGGAAAACTTTGCAACTATCATCTACAGAAAGTCTCATGTTGTATCAAAGGCGGACGTCTGGGTACCCGGTCATCACTGCCAGCAGTTATAAAGTGGCAGTTCTAGTTATTATTGTTATTATTATTACTTGTTTCTTTACCTTTTTTTAGAAATGTGTTTCCATACTGGAGAATTTCATTGTCATTGCACAGTTTTTTTTAAATTATCATTCTTCTGATTTGTGTTGTATTAAACACGAGCAGGCCCCACCTTCCCTCTCTCATCCCCCTTTTGGCTGGAATTATATGGGTCCAGAAGGGGAATTTCAAGTGGAGTGAATTCTTTGCTGAAACTAATAAGTGACTAAATTGATGTAATGGTCATTTCTGGTCATGAAGTGTTCTGCCAAGAGTATGTGACAAGAATGCATTCATTAGTCCCCTTCCAGTTTCAGCGGAGGGAACTATCAGTTTTCTCTCAGTCTGTCAGTCCATCTGTCCGTCTCACCTGTGGGTTTTCAGACTTTTTCCCAATACCCCTTAACATATTCAAGTGAAACTTGGTACATGGCTTTATGATGAAAAGTTACAGAACAAGTTCAAGTTTCAGGGCATTTCGTCAACACCCAGACCCCCCAAATCCCCAGTCAGACTGTTTGCAAACTCCTCAGCCACCCTCTCTTCGTTAAACTTGCAAACATCCAGCCTCGGCTAGGATGGTACCATTCTCCTGGATTTAAGCTGAAACTTAAGAGTTGCTCCAACAAGCCTGTGGTTGGTATTGAGAAACTGAGCACTCCGGTATACCCTGCAGTTCTGGATCATCCCCCAGCGACCATCAGTGAGGACATGGTCAATTTCCTTTGTCACACCATCAGCGTTGGAATACCAAGTCCAGCGATGAGCTTGTGGGCACTGAAACCATGAACCAGCCACCCGAAAGCCATGACTTCTCGCAAAGTCAAGGAACTTAGTGCTATTCTGGTTCACAGTTCCAGACCCATGCGGACCATCCCTATCAGTGCCAGTTGATGCAGTAAAATCCCCCAAGTCGAGAAAAGTATCTTGCCTGGGGCGCCGATGAACCACACACTCGAGCGTGGCATAGAATGCGTCCTTCATGGTGAGATCACTCGCCTCAGTTGGAGCATATACAGAGACCAGGGAAATGACACCAAAGGAGTGAAGAATCCTTAGTCTCATGATATGATCGTTTTCCGGTGTTATTGCCATTATAATGGGAGTCAGCTTATTGATCACAGCTACAGCAACTCATTTGGCACCGTACCCATCAGAGCAACCAGACCAATAGTAGGTGTAACCACCCACCATGGTCGCGCAGCAATCTGATCTCCGAACCTCACAGTGTGATGCAATACTGATGTTCAAATGCTAGAGCTCAGATGATAACAGAGACAGGTGATCATCAAATCTTAGAGTGAGAACATTCCAAGCACCCACCTGAAGGGAAGAGACTGCCGTCTGGTGGACGACACCTCAGCACCACCCTGACACACCCCACCACACCCACCCAGGAAGATTGCCCTGTGGCTTTTCGCCAATCTCGTCAGCCGGTGAGCTTCCCTGTGAACGGAAGTTGCACATGAAGTACTCCCACAGAGTGGGTTTTCAGGTTTATTTGCTTTATTTGTGTGTGTTGTGGAATGAAGTGTTTTACAGTGGCCAGAATGCAAATCCTGCCACTGACCTCCTCCTGCAGAAAGAGGTAACCCAACTGCAGGAGGACGTCCACTGATACAGTTGGGCACCAGATATGGATGGCCGTTGGCTCACAAGGAGCTCTTCCGCCCTTTGACAGGTTTTGTTTTTAATACTGCTGGGTGTCCATATCCACACACCCTCCTCACCAGGAAACCTGGTTGGAGTGGGGGGGGGGGGGGTACGGTTTCGTCGCCCACATCCCGACTAATCCAGGCTCTCCCGAGATAGAGTACCGGCTTCCTGATATTTAGGAATGTAAGTAAATGTTACGCAGGATACACTTAAACAAGAATCAAGTTTAGAAAATAACGAAAAGTATGGGATTTTGCATCCATGTCCCTATTAACAAACCCATTGCAGACCTGCTTACCACATTAGTGTTTAATTAATTTTTATTTTCTATCATATTCAGGATATTTTGTGTGAGATATCTTTCACAAAAACATTGCAACATTGATTATTATCAGTGTTAAGTATGAACAAATGTCACACAAAAGATAAAAAAGCAGGT
Source organism: Eptatretus burgeri (assembly GCF_056783735.1). Classification (NCBI taxonomy): domain Eukaryota; kingdom Metazoa; phylum Chordata; class Myxini; order Myxiniformes; family Myxinidae; genus Eptatretus; species Eptatretus burgeri. The sequence goes on along the minus strand of NC_140964.1, from coordinate 86,365,054 downwards.
AACTTAGTAAATACACAGACGAACCTTGATAACAAACTTAATATCAGGTGCGAAGTCCACATGTTGTTTTTTTCTTTCTCCAGCGTCTGAAGTTCATCGATAAGATGGATAACACATATCTGGAAACAACATTACCAGTGTCTCGCCATTCCCCATTGGATCGTGACATCAAGCCATCAATCATGCCAACAGTGATGCCTGCCCTGCAGGACTGTGTAAACTATCTGTCTTGTCAAGACTTGGTTTCAAACAGGGTTTCTGTGTTTGCTGATGAGCCTGAGAAATTCACGACATGGCGTGCAGCCTTCCAGAACATGATCAGAGGTGGACCGCTTGCATCCACTCACCATGAAGAACAGAATGTCTGTCTTCACTCGTGACATTCTCCCAAAGGTTACAGTAAGTAAGACCGAGGTCACGGGTGAATTCCTGCCACAGATTGTCAAGCAACTGCCTGCAGCAGTCACGTCACCTTCTGAAAATCATCACTCGTCATCGAATGGAAGATCAGCAACAATTCTGCCCTATTCACAGGACTAAACATCATCTTGCGCATTCCAGAACATTCAAAGCAAAAACATTGCAATCCAGACTCATCCTTCTTCACCAATGGAAATATTTACCGGATATACTTCGTCAACTAACTATTCACCCAAGGAGTATCAGTAAAATTGGATTGTTCTTAGTGCGACAGCACCCGTCATTACTCAGAACTTCATGATGCCAGGTGTGTTACCCTCGAGAGACCAGCAGGAAGGCAAATTATCTTCAAACACTGAGAGTGTGTCGGATGGGCTTTGAAAGCATGGCGAGGAGTAACCCTCTGTGATTAAAAGGTGTACGGACATTTGTAGTCGTAGTGGATCCAGAGAAAGGTCTTGTTCCAAAATCTGTCTTGTGAAAGTATTCATCGCCAGGAGTCCTGAAAATTATCTGAAAATGTATGCTGTGTAGATGACCAGTCAAATCATTCTCTCGTCTGCAGCAAACTCTTTGACTACTTCAATGTGCCAAATAATGTAGTCCCTTATGAACTCAAAACCTGCTGTGGAACTAAGGCAGTCATTGATCAGCATGTCATGAATCTCGTCATCAAATCTTTCAATGGAATCATCCACCTGCCGCTCCGGAGCTAACCGATTGTAATGGTATTCCTTGTAATTCCTCCGAGATTCCAACACTGGAGGTCGCAGGACTCCACTCACATATACGTCTTTTGTTTCCCGAACCTGAGGGCACAGGAACAGCAATTCGATTGATACCGCCAATGTCCCCAGGAAAAAGGGCTGACTGCATATGGAATACATAGATGGAACACTCTGTGCGACCCGGTTCGTAACTCGTCAGTCCCACGCTGTATCGAAGCAGGGCTGTATTTGTATCGATATTAAATAATGTTTTCTCTGGAACCACTGATCCTATCGAAGGAAAACTTTGCAACTTTCATCTACAGAAAGTCACATGTTGTTAACAAATCGTCTTAACACAAGACAAGCACAGCTGTTGATCTTGGAGGAAGTAATTTCCTGGTGGATATCACATCTACTGGAGTCACTATTGTCTCCGCAGTCGGTGGGGTATTTTTCAAGAAAAAAAAATCTTTCGAGCAAGTCTTAAAAGCTCGATACAAAATCTCAATTTCTTGAGTCGTTCCATCTCTGAGACTTCAGCAGCAATGAGAATCAGGAAGATTTTGAACGTGAAACTCTCCCACAGCAATAGTAAGCTCCACACAAACCCTTTTCCTCCCCTTTCTTTACTCGAATCTCTTCAAACTTATTTATCTTCTCTCTTCACTCCCCTGTCTTCCTCGATCTCCCTTTTGTTTCCTTCGTGTAAACTATTCTGTTCTGCTAATGATGCTCCCAATTGATGATGCACCCAGCCCAAAGGCAGAAAGAGCATTTATTGCATGACAATGCATTTGGTCCTTTGGCGTTTGGCAACAAAAAGTGATAGAAGGACATTAGATAAATAAACTAACGGAAGGTAACTTTAAGAAGTTTTACAAATAAAAAGAATTGTGATAAAGTAATAATACAAGAGTAAACTCGAATGGCACTTGGTAGAGCAGATACCTCCACTCTGCCAGGCTGAATAGTTTACGTTTTGTATCCCACTGATGTACCGGATCTGGACCCTGACCTTAACCAAAATTTAATCAACTTGTCCTTGTCACCTGCCCAAACCATCCACCGAGTTTTGTCATAATCCGTCCACAACTTTTTGAAATATTATGCGATATATCATTTTTGAAGCCTGGTGTTGGTTTCACAGTTAAGGTGGCTGGCTTGGGACCCAAGTCAGGACCTTAGGGTCCTGAGTTCAAGCCCCTGTTAACTGTTGAATTCACACCTGGTGTAGTTGACTCAGCCAGTCATCCTTCCGAGGTCAAACACCAGGTGGGGTTGATTCAAGAAGTTGACTCATCCTTCCTCGGTCAGCAAAATGAGTACCAGTGTACTGAGGTAACAACCATTTGGGGGTAACTGTGTCAGAGTGGTGACTTGTCCAGGACTGTACTCCTTGCCAATGAAACTCACTCGACAGCCCTATGTGCCTTTACGGTGTGAAAGGAATGACATTATTATTATATCGTCTTTGGCCCATCAATATTGAAGAATCACATCAGAATTTTTTTTTTGAAATCGTCATATCCGCATCTGGATCTTCAAAAAAAATCAACTCAATTCATCCCTAGTAGACACCCAACCTGTCCACCAAATTTTGCCTGAATCCTTCCATAACTTTTTGAGATATCATGCTCTATGCTTGTTGTTTTTTTGCCCTCTCTCTCAATGGTAAAACATCATTTAAAAAATTCTCCTATCCAGCTGTGGATCTTCAACAAAATCAAATCAATTCGTCCTTGTCATACACCTAACCTGTCCACCAGAATTCGTCTGAATCCGTCTTCAACTTTTTGAGATATTCTGCTTAAAGACAAACAGACAAACAAACAGGGGTGAAAGACAGCCTGCAGACAGCCAGATAGACCGACAAAGTGAACCAATTGCTTAACTCTGCTTTTTGCTTCACATGCTTTGAATAATAAAATGGGGAAAACAGAGAAAGGAAAAGGATTGAAAGTTGTCAAAGAGAGGAGGTCAAAGTGAATGAAAAGTGCCAATATATCCCATGGGGAGCCAACATGCGGATCCTATAGATAAGGCTTTGCTCTTTACGTTTACAACTGTCTGTGGTGCTCAAATGAAGAGAAATAACAGAGTGCCATGTGACGAAATTCATATCCACAAAGGTTGAAGTGTTGACAATTGGCTTGAAAATGTCTGCAGTTACTTGGTACATCGAGCAAGTGTTCATGGGACGAATGGGACCAATCGCCCAGCCTTTGCCCAGTTACACCGTTGTCGATCATCTTACAGAAAGTGCACATGATTCCGCAGATGATATTGCAGAGGTGCAGTCAAAGTGGTCCATGATTTTAATACTGCTTTTAGGTCCTGAGAAGCCTGGTGTTGGCTTAGTGGTTCGGGTGGCGGCTTGGGATCCTTGGGTCCTGAGTTCAAGCCCCGTTGGCCGCTGAATTAAAAATACACCAGGAGGTTGACTCAGCCTGTCATCCTTCCGAGGTCGGCAAAATGAGCACCAGTGCACTGGAAAAGGGGACACTGCATCAGCAGCATAGCCGCGTCCCAACCAATGATGCAACCAATGATGCCACAGGCTGCACTCGATGGAGAGAGAGAGAGAGAGAGAGAGAGAGAGAGAGAGAGAGAGAGAGAGAGAGAGAGAGAGAGAGAGAGAGAGAGAGAGAGAGAGAGAGAGAGAGAGAGAGAGAGAGAGAGAGAGAGAGAGAGAGAGAGAGAGGTCCTGATAGTGGAGTGGTTATCTTGATGAAAGGGCAGATGTTGGTGACTCCATCAACACTTGAATGTTCCTGGTGGAAGGTCAGAAGGTATTCCTCTTCTTCATTAAGGGCCACGATATGAGACTTTCAAAATGATGTGTAAATTATTAATGAATGAGGACCTTTGCACATGTGCAGTGTTTGTGTGTTTACCTTGACTCAGTTCGGTTTGCCGAGCACCTTTCACGTGCCGCTACTCGAGCTAAATCTGTGATGCAAAGTCTTTTAAACACAAGTTTCAGCATTTAGAAAAAGAGTGGCAATGTCAAAAATGGTTACCATAATTGTTCTGTTTCTGAATAAAAATTGGAATCACAGAAATATGAGAAATATCCATGGATGAGACCTCTGAGAGGTGCTGATTTCCTGTTAATACCTTTAGTGACCGCAGTGAATATATGTATATATATATTTTTATATATATATATATATATATATATATATATATATATATATATATATACATATATATTTAAAAGCTCTCATGCACTTCAACTTTCAGCAATAGATGCAAAATCTGGTCTTTCTCTTGTGGCCCCAGAACTAAACAGATAATATATTTATAACAGCCGTTTCGGTTCCCAGAGCTCCCATCTCACCCTGACTCCCAGCATGATTAAATATGTCCTTCCCGTCGGTGTTCAGAAGCACCTAATCCAGATACACAGTCCATTCATTGGTCGCTATCCATCGGGAGTTTTTGTTGCAAACGCCCGTCCACTCGGTCCTTGCACCGGTCCATGTGGTCTAGAGTTTGCAATATGAGCAGCTGCCTGTGAGGCGAGCTGAGAAAGTTCTCAGTCTTTCGTTGTGCAGGTGTACAGGCCTTTCTCTCAGGTACTTTTCCGAGTAGTTTCAGCTTATTTCAGAAACTTGGTGAGCCATCATAAGTCACAATCCGTGTTTAACACAGACAATATACTGTTGTGGTTTTGAGGAGTCCCAAAGAGATTGTCCCATAGTTAATGCAGTTGTCATTGTTATACTGCTTAGTTTAACTGTCGAAAGTCCGTGTTGATAGGTCTGCGTTGCGATTTTGGAGTTTGAAATCCCAAATGTGTCATTTTTCTCACTCCACATTCCTTTCTACAAGCCATATGCCACACATTTTCCTCGCAGCCCCCAAAAACCACTTCATGAGACAAAATATTGCGCTGAAACCCGAGGCTGTCATTTTTTTCTTTTCCAATCATTCATCTCTCTGTTCCACATCAAATTCATGATGCCGGAATTTACTGCACTGTGGCGTGTTTAGTCACGAGTAAGTTTCCGAAGGCGGGTCTGTCGTCTATGGGATAATTTAGTAAAGTACAGGCGCTATGCTTAATTGTTGAACATACTGTGTATGTCATTTCATGGTTTTCTCTCCTTGTAAATACTAGCATTTTGATTACTGCCTTTAAAAGCCATTTCCTCCAGAAACTGTCCTGACTTATTCTGTCTGTTCCGGTGGTGGCATAAAACTGCTGAGGTGTTGTCGAAGTTCGATATCAGATGTCAGGTCAGGTTCGATCTGTGACCTGCTACAGGTACCATGTAAACCTGTACTAACCTGTTCCATGGTCGGGTTGTCGGCGACTAAACCGTCTCCCCCACCAGGTTTTCTGGTGAGGAGGGTGTTTGGATATGGACACCCAGCAGGATTAAAAACAAAACCTGTCAAAGGGCGGAGGAGCTAATTGTGAGCCAACGGCCATCCATATCTAGTGCCCAACTGTGTCTGCGGACGTCCTCCTGCAGTTGGGTTACTTCTTATTAGGAGGTTGGTGGCAGGATTTGCACTCCAGCCACCGTAAAACGCTTCATTCCGCAAAACGCAAAAACGCAAAAAAATCTGAAAACCCACTCCGTGGGAGTACCTCCTGTGCAGCTTCCCTTCGCAGGGCAGCTCACCGGATGATGGGATTGGGGCAAAGCCTTCGGGACCCCCAATCTTTGATAGGAGGGAAACCACGGGGTAACATCCCTGGGTCAGATTGCGGGAGAGTGTGTCGGAGTGGTGCTGAGGTGTCGTCCACCAGACGGCGGTCTCCTTGGGTTAACCTGAGGCGGTCCCTTCGGGTGGGTGCCTGGAATGTCCTATCCCTAAGAGAGGATGATCACCTGTCTCTGTTATCATCTGAGCTCAAGCGTTTGGACATCGGGGTTGCAGCTCTCTCTGAGGTTCGGAGACCGGATTGCGGCGAGATAATGGTGGGTGGTTACACCTACTATTGGTCTGGTCGCTCTGATGGTTACCATACCCAAGGAGTTGCTGTAGCTGTGTCCAATAAGCTGACCCCAATGATAATTGAGGTAACACCGGTCAACGAGCGTATTATGAGATTAAGGATTCGTCACTCCTTAGGTGTCATTTCCCTGGTCTCTATTTATGCTCCGACTGAGGCGAGTGATCTTACCGTGAAGGACACATTCTACGCCACACTCGAGTCTGTGGTTGATCAGTGCCCCAGACGAGATACACTTCTAGTCTTGGGGGATTTCAATGCATCGACTGGAACTGATAGGGATGGTTATGAGGTGTGTGTTGGTCCCCATGGGTCAGGAACTATGAACCAGAATAGCACTAAGTTCCTTGACTTTGCAAGAAGTCATGGACTTAGGGTGGCTGGTTCATGGTTTCAGCGCCCGCAAGCTCATCGCTGGACTTGGTATTCCAACGCTGGCGGTGTGGCAAAGGAGATTGACCATGTCCTCATTGACGGTCGCTGGAGGATGATCCAGAACTGCAGGGTCTACCGGAGTGCTCAGTTCCTCAATACTGACCACAGGCTTGTTGTAGCAACTCTAAAGCTGCACCTTAAATCCTGGAGAATGGTACCATCCCAGCCTAGGCTGGATGTTGCCAAGCTCAGGGATGAGAGAGTAGCTGAGGAGTTTGCGAACAGGCTGAGTGGACACTTGGGGGGTCTGGGTGCTTTGGGGGGTCCTGAAGAGTTGTGGAACACCTTCAAGACCACCGTCCTTGATGTTGCTGGTGGATGCATTGGAGTTCACCGCAGGGCAAAGAAGAATTTTGTCTCTAAGGGACACTGGCTACCATTGACCAGAGTCGCAGGGCCAGGCTGAATGGCAGAGCTGAGCTGTTCAGGGAGCCGAGGCGTAAAACTGTACGTGCACTGAGGGTGGACAAGGAGGCCTATGTGCGAGGAATCTGTGAGGGGGTAGAGCATCACCTGTGGACAGGTGATTCTCGTCCCGCTTACAGGGGAATTCGCGCATTACGTTCATCCAAGCCCATCCCTCGGAGCACTGCAGTTCGAGCAGAGAGTGGTAGGCTCTTGACAGAGGAGTCTGAAGTGAAGGCCTGCTGGGCCGGTTACTTCGAGCGGTTGTACCAGGCTGATCCCCCAGCTGTCGAGTTGGACGTCAAGGGTGTTACAATCCCTGTTGCTGACCCTCGAATCAACTGTGGTCCACCATCGCTTGTGGAAACACGGGCTGCGGTGAACCAGTTGAAACGGGGCAAAGCTCCAGGGATCTGTGGCATCCATGCCGAACTTCTCAAGGCTGGTGGAAATGCTGCACTCGTGTCGTTGCATGCAGTTTTGTGCTCTGCCTGGAACACAGGCATCATCCCAACTGACTGGAAGAGGGGCCTTGTTGTCCCTCTCTGGAAAGGGAAGGGTGATCGCCAAGACTGCAACAACTACCGAGGGGTGACGCTGCTCTCAGTGCCGGGCAAGGTCTTTGCTCGGATAATTCTTGATAGGGTTCGCCACCATCTGCTTGAGCACCAGCGTCCAGAGCAGTCAGGCTTTACACCAAAGAGGTCAACGATTGACCGTATCCTTGCACTTCGTGTACTCACCGAACGCAGACGAGAGTTTCGGCAGGGGCTGCTTGCAGCCTATGTTGATCTCTGTAAAGCGTTCGATTCAGTGAATCGGGATGTCCTCTGGAGGATTCTTGGTCTTCGTGGGGTGCCACCGAAACTGATCGATCTGATGTCTGAACTCTACTCTGGTACTGAGAGTGCTGTGAAGTGTGGTGGTACCGCCTCTGACTTATTTCCAGTTGTTACTGGAGTTCGTCAGGGATGTGTACTTGCCCCCACACTTTTCAGCACTTGTATGGACTGGATTTTTGGGAGGATGTCGGAGAGATCAAGTTGCGGTGCATCGTTTGGCAATGTCAAGATCTCGGACCTTGATTTTGCAGATGATGCAGTCATCTTTGCGGAGACTTTAGACATCCTCTTGGGGGCCCTCGAGGTGCTGAATGAGGAGTCGGAGCCGTTGGGATTACGGATTTCTTGGGTCAAAACAAAGATCCAGTCTTTCGGTGACATCTTGGATGCTGCTGTCCTGTCTGTGTCTGTTTGTGGTGAGGATGTTGAGGTCGTGGATAGATTCACTTACCTTGGCAGTGATATTCATGTCTCCGCAGGTTGTGAGCCGGAGGTCAATAGACGTCTGGGTCGGGCCTGGGGAGTCATGGATTCACTGGATCATGGGGTGTGGCGCTGCCGGTACCTGTGCGGGAGGACGAAAGTCCGAGTCTTCAGGTCCTTGGTACTTCCAGTCTTGCTCTATGGGTGCGAGACTTGGACTTTGACCAAGGATCTGAGACGGAGACTTAATTCCTTTGGTACCAGGTCTCTTCGGAGAATCCTTGGCTATCGCTGGTCGGATTTTGTGTCCAACGAGCGGTTGCTGAGAGAGACTCGGATGAGATTTGTTACCTGCATAGTCCGTGAGCGTCAGCTGCGGCTGTATGGACATGTGGCTCGTTTTCCTGACGCTGATCCTGCTCACCAGATTCTCTCAGCGAGGGAGTCTCATGAGTGGAGGAGGCCAGTGGGCCGACCACGTGCCTCATGGTTACAGCAGGTTGACCATCATCTCAAGGAGATGGGGATGGGCCTGGCATCTGCCTGGGGGATGGCCAGACGGAGGCCCCTGGAGTACCGGCGGAAAGTGGACGCAGCGACGCGCTGTTCTGGCACATGCTCCCATACCTGACCTGACCTGATATCAGATGCGGTAATGCAACATTGGTTAAGCTCGGCCGACCGACTAAAATCTGTTGTGTAACCGCAGGTGCTCGGGCCTTTGCACTCTCGGATTTCTCACTCGGACTTTACACTGAACACCTGTTCACACTCAAGCTTTTGTGTATGGTAACGCGACTCTGGGCGTGGGATTATGCGGGAAGTTTTGGGGCCACTGGAGATCGTGATCTCTTAAAGACCCGCCCTCCTTTCAGAGTTATCCAGAGGTGACGTTCGTCACAATACTTTATGATGCCTTGAACACCAGCATTTCCTGGGGTTTCTGCATATGAGGGCCGAGCATTCCATGACGGAATATGCATTTCAAAAGTCGTCGTGTATTCGTCAATTTTTCCCACGTTCTTGTGGGGTTGGCCAGGGGAGGCTTGGCCCAAGTTTGTCACAAACCGGCTGGCCAGGCCTGATGTTCAGCTAAGGTTAGAGCAGGAATTTGGAATTTGGCCACGGTGATGGCGATCGCTCGCCAACTCTTTGCAAAGGACACTGGGATCTTTAACATCCACCAGCTAATGCCAGCAGACAGGACACCCAGTTTAACATCCATCCGAGGAACAGCACACATCCTGATGAATCACCCTGCTGTAAAACACCGGGGCATGTCCAACATTCGAACCCAGGCTGGACAACTTAATGGAAAGTGCGTGTACCTCGAGGCCATCCTGCCAGCCGTGCTGAGAGGTAATTCTGCAAATTTCTGTCCCACTCGAAAGAGATGAAAGGTGATTTTGGGGAAAATTGAGGCGGTTTCAGGATCATTCTGCAAAAGCTTGAAATTCCTCGGAATATTCTTGACTTGAAGGTTATAACCGGGATAGAAGATCAATGTGAACAGGATCTTGTTTCTTCAGTTTTTTTTTCATTCTCAGAAGGTTGAACAGCAGTCTGATCGATTGTCAGTTGTTTTCAGACTTGCTCCAGTGCACCGGACACAATAGAGGTGGCAAAGGCATGTTGAGGAAAGAGCTTGCACATGCCATATTATTTTGATTTGAAGTCGGAATCATCACTGCACAGACTACAGAGTCCGAGGAAATATGAATATGGAAATGAACTTTTGATGTGGGAGTGATGGGAGAATGAATATAGAAGGTAGACAGGTAGCTGTGGGAATATGGGGGTTTGTAATGGATCGTAGTTGCAAGTTCATTCTCTTTGACTGAAGTATTAATGTCGAGAGAGGTGACAGAGGTACTCGAAATGTCCCTTGTGAGATTGAAGGTATGGTGGAAGGAATTGACAAAGTCGATAAACCATTCAACATCATTTCTGCCATTGGACGCGGCACCGATGTGATCATTTATTTCGTGGTGGCCAAACAGGGATTTGATGTCCAAAGTTAATAAAAAATTATCGGAGGTAAACCTCAAGTGTTCAACGATTGTGAGTGCAGGATTGGTGTCCTTAATGTCTTTAATGGATGAGAGTAGCCATCTTCTTCTTAAGGTCACTGGAGGTCAGTTGGTTGGGCCAAATACAAGTGGAGATAATAGGGCCACTCGAGTTGTTGGTCTTGTGAATCTTTCATTCATTACCTCTGCCACTGAAGCTGGACGGAGGTTATGCTTTCAGTCTGTCTGTCTGGTTGTCTGTCTGTGAGCAGGATATATCAAAATGTTGTGGACGGATTCGAACGAAACTTGGTGGACAGGTTGGGTGTGTGACGAGGACGAATTGATTCGATTTTGGTGAAGATCCGGATCCGACTACTGGAATTTTTAAAGTAATTCTTCACCATTGAGAGATGGGGTCAAAAACAATATATAGCACGATATCTGAAACAGTTATGGACGGATTCGGATGAAACATGGTGGACACGTTGGGTGTGTTCGAAGGACGCATTAATTCGATTCTGGTGAAGATCCAGATGCAGATCCAAGGCATTTTTTAATTTCTAAGTGATTCTTCACCATTGTGACATAGGCCCAAAAACGACATATAGCACGATCTGTCAAAAAGTTGTAGACGGGTCATGACTTAAGACAACTTGGTGGATGACTTGCGTAAGTGACAAGAACAAGCCAATTAGATTTTGGTTAAGCTCTGGATACAGAGCCGGCCTATCAGTGGGATACAAAACTTAAACTGTTCATACTGGTTCATTCATGCTAGATACAGAGCATCTGTTCTACTCTACCGAAGCAGTTTTGTGACTCGGGTTACAATATTGGATGGGTCACAATGCAGACACAGGAAGTCAGGGTGGTAATTTTTAATTTGGCCAGGGTGCTGAAGATAGCTTGCCTATGAAGGACACCGTGGGATCTTTATCCTCCGTCCTCCACAACTAATGCTAGCAGATTGGACGCCCAGTTTAACGTCCATCCGAGGGACGGCCCACACATTAATGCTTCTACATGCCTGCAAGACCCCAGGGTGACGGTTTATAGCTCGTCTGACATTCAAACCCAGGCCAGACTACTCAAAGGCAAGGGTGATGTTCTTTTAGTGGTGATGATGAGGTTGGAAACAGTTGGTGAGGGTTCTTGTTTGGATATCAAATCATTGCTGGTCTCCTTGCCAAAATTTTGGTTCACAAAACCAAAATTTGGTTTTGGTTTTGGACAAAAAAGCCTGAGATGTAAGGTCATTGTTGACCTTTTAGTAAAAACCAGCGTTGGAAAGTTGCAGGTTGGCTTCATGTTTGTTAAGGCAACCAAACTACTGTTTCACCGCATTTGTCAGCCGGTTTGATGACATCCTCCAGTTTCCAGAGAGATTTGAGTGCATGCCATTCTTCTTCTTTGCTAAGGTTTGAATAGTTCATCGTGTGGTTGAAATTCAGTTTTTGTCGAGGCAAAATTATTTAACAAAAGGGTCTATGGAAGTAAACTGTCCACCTGGGTAGGGAACAGCTATGAGGAGGGGACAAGGAGGTCCATTTTGATTTCCGGATGTTGAGCAATTCGAATGCATGTGCATAGAGCTCCGGTGGAATAGTTAGCCCGTCCCCAGTTCAGTGGAAGACGGCGTTTTGCTATCACGTGTGTTGATCAAATTTTCAACAAAGCTTTACGATGAGAATATGGGGAAGACAAATTAATAATTTGGTGAAAAGGTCAAAGGTCAGCATTACCTAAAAATCATCAATTTTCATGCAATTCACATGAAATTTTAATTTCCCATTTGAGCTTTGTCAAATTTTCAACATTAAGCTTTGTTATGAGACGATGGAGAAGACAAAATAATTTGGTTAAAAGGTCAAATGTCAGCATCACATAAAATCATCAATGTTCATCCAAATGACCTAAAATTTTAATAACTAGCATATTGGGTCACTAAATTTGTTCGCCAATCAAGAGCTGGAAGCTGATTGCTTTTTGGGCTTGTTTTTTTTTCTTTCGACCAAAAGGTCAAAGGTCAAGGTTGCATAAAATCGTCAATTTTCATTTTTAGTTGTTTTCGTCATGTTTAGCAGATGAAAGAAGGAGTCCGAACACAAAGCGGTCACGAACGGGCTTTTCATTTTCAGATGCTTTCGAGTTGGATGTGTATCGTTTTTAATGCAAAAAGGTCTTTCTCTTTGCAGAAATAGCGAACAATTGTTGAATGACCTTGGATTTTTTGTTCTGGGGCCGAATACGAGAGACAATTAAAACGAGGGAGGTGATATAACAGAAAGCCTCTTTATTCATAGATTCCAATGCACATATTGAGATTGCACAGATATAATTTTAAAACGAAAGCATGGACAGTGAGAAAGCAGATCGAGGATGAGCGAGGTGCGTGCCAAACGCGCCAACGCTCCAGCCCGCGCCTCCACATGCCCGTGCAACTGTGGGCTACTCCGTGTTTGTTTGGCAAGCAATGAACAGCATGGGTTTCTGCTACCTCCACAATTTGCAAATGACATGCAACATTCTCTGCTTGCACATTACAACAAAGCTGCTTGCATATTGCAGCACGGAATTGCTTGTGACTGCTACTCCATTGCTGCACTTCATGCACGGTGGATCTTTGCAGCTGCGAGAGGGTGGGTCCTCCCAGCCCTCCCTACACAAGCCAACTCACCAAGCACGCTTGTTCACCAGCATCATACAGTGTACGCTGATGATAGTTTACTGAAATTGAATGGAAACGTACGACCTACTGGCTAAAAAGCCTTTACGAACACCTGTATTAAAACAAAGATCAGTGAATGAGGGGGTGAAGGTGTGACATATTTAAGTAATGAAATACAAGATTGCAGGGCTGAATCTGTATCGTGGGTGTGTAGATGAACTTACAGCATGATTCCAGCTTAAACTGATTTTTAATGTTCATTGTTCATCAGCCATTTACTGCATTTGGAGATTAAAAAAAAATTGTATACATGGTCGAGGCACATGGAAAAGATTGAGCAGAATGTAAAGGAGAAAATACCAACCGCAGATTTAGATCAAGGGGAGGGGGAAGAGGACACATGGGGGTGAATAAACTGCACATAAGATGAATGAAACACAGCAAGAAGAGGAAGGGGAAAAGTGGAGATGAAATAGAAAAGGAACTGTCCACCTGGGCAGATTGGTGGGCCGAATGGCCTCCTCCTGTGCAAAATTTCTTTGTAATTCCTTGAACAAACCAACCAACAATCAACAAACCAAAAGAGGTGAGGGAGAAAGGGGGGGGACAAATAAACAAAAAAAAAACGGGTAGGCCCAAAACTATCTGAGCCTGAGATAGAGAATCGAAATGCCTTCGCCACGCAATGCCTGATCCAGTAGAACATATCGGGGCCAATAACTTTTAGCCGCGTCTCGCGTCGCGAACGTGGCTCGAAGAGAGCTCGGCGTTCTTCTTCTTCTTCTTCTTCTTCTTCTTCTTCTTCTTCTTCTTCTTCTTCTTCTTCTTCTTCTTCTTCTTCTTCTTCTTCTTCTTCTTCTTCTTCTTCTTCTTCTTCTTCTTCTTCTTCTTCTTCTTCTTCTTACAAAAACTTTAGGACTCTTCGGCTCTTTTACATACAGGATCCGGATCTGCTTAAATACTAAACACCTGTACACATCCTCGCATTGAAGGTGCCGTTTGAGAGCATCTATCATGAACTTTTAAATATATTCGGACATTTGCTTTAAAGTTTCGAAAAGTTCACGTTACTATTTAAAGATTATTCCATTTAATGTATTGTAATTTCGTAAATACACTATTTATTTCGTAAATACGTAAATACACTATGATGGGTCTTGCTATTGGCTTAATCAAGGCATGTGACGAAATATTGGAAGTTGTTGTTTTTTTGTTTTTCTTTTCTTCTTCTTCCTCTTGTTGTTCTTGTTCTTCTTCTTCTGGTGAAGACAAAACCTTTAGGACGCGGCTCTTGGACACATTTGTCCTTGTTTTAAATACCATGCTCTTTATCGGTTTAACCCAATCTCCCAATGCACGAAGAATCACTTTAAAATCAAATAATTCTCGTGTCTGGATCCGGATTCGGATCTTCACCAAATTCGAATCAATTCTTCCTTGTTACACACCTAACGTGTCCACCCAGTTTCGTCCGAATCCGCCCACAACTTTTTGAGATATCGTGCTATTTACAGTTTTTGGCCCCATCTCTCAATGGTGAAGAATCACTTTAAAAATTCTAGTTGTCGGATCCGAATCCGGATCTTCACCAAAATGTCATCAGTTCATCCTTATCACACACCCAAACTGCCCACCAAGTTTCATCCGAATCTGTACTCAACTTTTTGTGAGATATCCTGCACACAAACAAACAGACAGACAGACAAAGAGGGGTGAAACCATAACCTCCTTCCACCTTCGGTGGCAAAGGTAATGAACACGAAAAAATACATGGGAGTTTGTAATCAACACGAAAAACAAATGAAACAAACAGAGAACAGAAAACCGACGGCAGCACAGACAAATCTGGAACAATGACTTAACTTTTTGGAAGTATATCTCTCGGAGGACCAAGAAAACCGACCATGACCAGGAAAGTGGAAATGGAAAAAAGTTACAAATTCATTTGAATACTGTATCACTGAATGTCCTGTATTTTCCAAACAAAACCAACTTTAGCAAGAACAAACTTGTACATCCTTCGAGCATATAATGTTTGTATTTTCACTTCAGACAAAAAAGTCAAGGCAACCACCAACATTCTGTCCTTCAAGCCAAAGCTGCCAAAAACCGCTTTCTCAGCTTCACCACCTTACACTTCACCAATTAGCGAGTGGGAACAACCCCGCTTGTGCCGGATGTGCGAACAGATGTTACCTGTACACCTACAGGGAATACTTGCGACGCAACCAAACATTTTTTTCAAACATTCATGGTACGATCAGAAAGTCTTTGACCTCAACTTTAAACTGAACCCACATTTCATTTTGTACTTTCACATTAGGCTACGAAGTTACTGATCAAGCTTCTTACTCTTACGACAAAGCTTACTGTCCCTCACATGTTTCTGCAGGACACACACGGTCTGCCAGTGACCTTCGTCTTGTTAAACTCCCCAAATCCAGGCTCACTGCTCACCTCGACTCATTTGTTCCTCTTTTCTCTCACCTGTAAAACCAACTTCCCCAGTTTGTTCAATCCTATTCTTCTCTCCAGGGTTTAGAGGCAGCTGCCCTCCACGACCTCAAGTCATCCCCCATCCATACTCATTATCTCTTCTACCCCAGATGACCCCATTCCCAAGCACACCCTTTTCCCACCTTATTATGATTTGCCCCTTTTCCCTCATCTTGTTAGTTGTCAGTTGATTTGTTCCTTTTCTGTTTCATCCCTGCTTTCCCCTTCCTCTTCTTGCTGTGTTTCATTAAGCTTCCATGCAGCTTGTTCACCTCCATGTGTCCTTCTACCCTCCCCTTGATCTCACTCTCACTCTCAATTCCACTCTGGCGTTGATGTTTCCCCCTTTCCGTTTTGTTCCTTCCACGAGCCTCAATCATATGTACACTCAACCCCCTCTTGACCGCCCCTCATAACTCAAAGTCAAGCCTCCATATCGAAATCTTTATACTGTTGCTTGTGCAACCAATCCTCCAGATCGGTATGACTGCCACAACAAAATACAGCTCAAAAGTTTACCATTTTAACTCCTATTTTACCAAATGTAAACACAATGATGCAGTTCACGTGTTGTTCGGGGGGGGGGGGGAGAGGGGGTCCCACACTTTTGTCAAAGAATAGTTACATGCGGCACCATGATGGTACCCTACATGGTGACACTCTAAACTAGAATGGCACTTAGTAGAGCGCATACCCCTGCCAGGCGGGTTAGTTTACGTTTTGTATCCTACTGATAGTCCAGATCTGGATTTGGACCTGAACCAAAATCTAATTGGCTTGTTCTTGTCAACGACCCAACTCATTGCCTCGTTTTGTCATAATCCGTCCATTCGAGATGCTGTGCTTTACAGTGAATCGTTTTTAACCTTATCTCTCAATGGTGAAGAATCACTTAAAAAAATGATTGTATCTGGATCTTCACCGGAATCGAATCGATCTGTCCTTTTCACATACACAACCTGTCCACCAAGTTTTGTCCAAATCCATCCATAAGTTTTTGAGATATCCTCCTCACAGACAGACAAACACACAGGTGAAAAGGAGGTGGAGATAATAATTAAAATATTAAAGTTCAACTGTAGAGGGAGTCAACAGATGTTGACATATTCTTTCCCCCCCAAGCATAAGTGCCGTAGCCTCAGAAGGAACACTTAAACCACACAATTCAAAATGATGGCACCCATACTCACCAATGTGCTCGCACAGAAGAAAGTGAGAATGATTCAATTGGTTCAACCACCGATGATTCAGTGAACTTTGCATCTTATGACAAGTTTCTGCGAAGATTACAATATCGAGTTTAAACTTCTATCCTCTGACGCTTGTGCACAATATCATGAAATTGACATGAAGTTGCAGACATGTGAGTATCAAGAAAGGACAACACTGTTGAAAAATCAGAAAGAGGTGCACCTTTGGCAAACTGAGGCTGCCCAAGAAAATACCAAATGTCTGTCAAAACAAGCTTCGGAGCATCCTCAGGAGATCCATGTCATTGCTATTGATCTTCAGCAAGCAATGTCTACCTCAAAGCTAACAGTGGGTCCAGCATTCTACAAAATATAGATATGGACATGTAACCTTGGTATCCATGACTGTGGGGAAAATATAGGCTTGATGTGGATGTGGACAGAAGATGGTTCATGGTTCATTGTTTTATGATCAAAACATCGTGACCTCAAGACTGAATTGTGAATGATTTACAAGGTAAATAACGACTGAAGATAACATAATCATAGCATAACAACATGTGACAAGCTAAAAGAGCATTCATGTCATCAACAGTTCGACATTTCATCTCACAGAATCTGTCACCATGACGCAGTTGTCTTACGGAGTAATTGTTTTCCAGGTAACCAGTCTGGAAATCTACTATGCAAAGAAGATGCAAAGTTTTTACAAAGTTTTCATGGTGTTCCTGTCGAGAGTTCAGCTGGCACGTTCACAGGGCATGATGGTAGGATTCATAGCTAGTAGCCAAGATAATCCTCAGTGTGCGTTTTTGCAATGCTTCAATCATAGCTATGTGCTCTCGTGTCAGGGAGGATTGCCATAATGGACTGCAATAGTCCAACATACAGTCGGTCTGATGAAAGATGTATACACCGTGATCAGATCTTCTATTAGAATATGGAACCTCTTCAATAATTGAAGCATGTACAACTTTCTTGAAACCTTTCAGGTAATGAAGTTAATGTGATGAACTCACTTGAGTTCAAAGCTAATTAGAACACCGAGTAATTTAACCTACTGACTTTCCTCTAATTAATAATTATTTAGTTGTGTAGCAAAGGAAGACGTAGCAAAAGGAGGATCTGATGACATTGGTCGCTGTATCATAAAAATATTGACACCATCAACCCCCAAGCCAAGACTCTTCACATTATATCAGACTAGTGCGTGCCCGTAGGTGCGTGCCAATATGTGCAGCTTCGTTCCTTCGCTCTCGTAAACGACGACTGGATTGGGGCATTGTTTCAATTAGATCGGACCAACCGTATCATAAATGGCCATAACTTGGGAAACACCTGGGAAACATACTCAGGTCCCCAGCGTCAATTGTGACGTCATATCAAACAAAGAAGAAGAAGAATTGTGACGCCTCTCTCACTCGCCTCCCCTCTCTCGCTCCCCTCTCTTGCCCCCTCTCTTCCCCCTAGTCTCGCCCCTCCTCTCTCCCCCCTCTCTCTCGCCCCCACTCTCACCCCCCTCTCCCCTCCTCTCTCCCCCTCTCTCTGGCCCCCACTCTCACCCCCTCTCCCGTCCCCCTCTCTCGCCCCTCCTCTCACCCCTCTCTCTTGAATTGTGACGCTCCTCTCTCTCACCCCCTCTCTCCCTCCCCTCTCTCGCCACTCTCTCACCCCCTCCTCTCACCCCCTCCTCTCACCCCCTCTCTTGAATTGTGACGCCCCTCTCTCTCACCCCCTCTCTCCCTCCCCTCTCTCGCCTCCTCCTCTCACCCCTCTCTTGAATTGTGACGCCCCTCTCTCTCACCCCCCTCTCCCTCCCCTCTCTCACCCCTCTCTCGCTCCCCTCTCTTGTCCCCCCTTAAAAAACAACAAAAAAATCAATAAACATTAATTGTGACGTCATTCGTGATGTCATAGCACCATATCTTGTCATGAGTTGACAGATAAATGGCCGTAACTTGGGAACCGCTCGTCCGATTAATATCAAACCTCGAAAAGGCACATACTCAGGTCCCCAGCGTTGATTGTGACGTCATACCAAACGAAGAAGAAGAAGAATTGTAACTTCAATCGTGCAAAAATAAATAAATAAATATTAATTGTGACTTCATAGCACCGTGTCTTGTCATTGGTCAACAGATAAATGGCCGTAACTTGGGAACCGCTCGTCCGATTAATATCAAACCTCGAAAAGGCACATCCGCACGGCCCCGGCAATATTCCTGGCAAGTTTCAATCAGATCGGACCGGCGGTCGTCGAGAAACAGCAGTCGCATACAGACACACAGACAGACAGGAAGACAGACACACACACACACACACACACACACACACACACACACACACACACACACACACACACACACACACACACACACACAGATTGCTGGAATTATAGATAGATAACTGATGGGGTCAGAACAAAAAATGTATTATTGTGAAGCTCGTGTGAGATCTGGTGGAATCAAAAGAGTCAAACACCATTTCCCTGCAGTGGGCCACACGTACCTGCCAAGTGACACATTTTGGACTCATAGGAAACCATGCGCTGAGTAAATGTAGCCAGATCTATGCACCTGTGCAATGGGTGGAAGCTGTCAGATGTGCAAATAATAAAATACCATTCATTGTCTACATTTTGTAGTCAGCTAATCTCATCTCCATGATACACACCAGATCACAAAGCACACCTTCTTCTACTCATCATCTTCCCTTTATAAGTGGTGAGGTCTGATGGCACCAAGCTTCTGCCCTGTTTTGACTCCTCGAAACGATACTCCTCCACCTCTGTCTGTCCTCAGCTAACTCTCCTCACTCTCCAACCACTCTTACCTTACTGATATCCCTCCTCACACAATCCTCCCATCTCAACTGCGGTCTACCTCTTTTCCTCCTACCTTGCTCCCTCAATCTATCCGCTCTCTTTGCGATTCTCTCTTCCCCCGTCCGCACCAAGTGTCCAGCTCATCTCAGCAAGCACGTCACCAATCTCCTCATCAAGCTCATCTACACACCAATCTCCTCTCTCAGTTCATCCATCCTCCTTCTATACACTCTCTTCACTCCTGCAATCCTCCTGACCAAGTTGTTCTCACAAATTTGCAGCCTCTGTTGTTGTCTCTCTGTCAGTACCACCATCTCCAGGTCATAAAGATCGGCCAGCATCACACACGACGTCACAACCTTCCCTTTCGATTTCCTTGATATCTTTCGATCTGCCATTAATCCCTCCACCCTACTCCATGCATTCACACCCACCTGAATCCTCTAATGCACCTCCGCCTCGGACTTACCACCCCCCATCACTGTTCCTCCCAGATACTCAAACCTATTTCCCTGTCTGAACTCCTCCCCCTTTAACCTGACATTAAGTAATTTTCCCTGCTGCACAACCCACATCATCTCAGTCTTCTCCATACTCATCTTCAGCCCATGTTTCTCAAATACCTCCTTCCACTCCTCCAGTACTCCCAGCAACTCCCACCCACTCTCCACCACAACAGCCAGATCATCCGCATACAGCGTACTCCCCATACTACCAGTCAATATCACCTTCCTGCTTACCAGCTCCATCACCATGATAAACACGAGTCAGCTGAGAGAGCTTCCTTGCTTCAAACCGATGTTCACGCTGAACTCCTCAGACATTCCAGGACCAACCAAAACTCCTCCCTTCATTCCCTTGTAAAGGTAACAGCCAAAAAATGTAAACACCAATGTAAAGTCACTTAATATGGTGTTGAGCCACCATGTGTGGCCAGTACGGCCTGTATGTGCCGTGGCATAGTCCACCAGCATCTGATATTCTGCAGGAGGGATACGGCACCATTCTTCCACGAGAAAGTCAATCAACTCACACCTGATTGTTGGAGGTGGAAATGCTGTCTCAGGCATCATTCCAGAATATCCCATGAATGCTCAATTGCGTTCAGATTGGTGACTGAGAAGGCCATGACATAGGGATACTATCAGTGTCATGTTCATCAAATCATTGGGCGACCAAATGTGTGCTGTGTCGGTCTGATGTAGTCTGTGTCGGTCATGTTGCTTTTGTTGGTCATGTAGTCCGTGTCGGTCATGTTGATGTAGTCTGTGTCGGTCATCTGTGTGGGAAGGGGGTATTGTCATCCTGGAAGACGCCCCTCCAAGCAGGAAAGAAATGCTGCAACATGGGGGTGAAGATGATCACTCAATACCATTAAGTAGTACTTGGCATTGACCTTGCCTTCTAAAGGAATGACTGCACCCAAACCATGCCAGGAAAATGCACCCCACAACATTGCAGAACCACCACAACCCTTCACTATTGGAACGAAGCACTCAGGGTTGTAGAGTTGTTTCGGTTGGCGTCACATATGCACTTGTCCGTTTATTGAGAACAAGGTGAAGGATGATTCATCTGACCACATCACATTCTTCTACTGCTCGTTAATCCATTCCCTATGCTTTTGCATCACTAGACTCGCAAACGTTCATTGCCAGGTGTTCTGAGTGGTTTGTGCACGACAGCCCGACTATGGTATCCCACTCGGTGGAGTTCTAGGTGGACTGTTTTTGATGAAGCTGTCGCTCATGCCTGATTGAAATTTACATTCAATTGATCTGCAATTGCTCACCTGCTTTGCCTTGCACTTCAAATGAATGCACGGATATCACGATTCTCGAGTAGGCGCCTCTGTCCACTGTTGCCCTTTGCTGATGAGGTCTTTTCCTCGGAGTTCCATGCCAACATCACCTTTGACACCATTGCTTGTGAAGCATCAGCAAGTTGATCTGTCTTTGTCACTGAAGCTTCTGTCAAAAGCACCCCAACAATCACCCTTTTTTTTTTAATAGTCTCTGAGGTCTCCTTTTACAGCCATGATAGTCATAAATGGAGGTAACCAGGCCAATGCAGCATTTTTATACATGACCCAAAGCATGCTGAGATATCTTTTGCTTAATTAACACTTGGGCCACACCTGTGTGGAAGCCGTTGCTTTCAATATACTTGGTGTCCCTCATTTACCCAGGTGTTTCCATTTTTTACCCATTACCTGTACATCCCTCCAACTAACCTCACTTCTGCTTCTGGCACTCCTCTCCATCTCAGTGTCATCATCACCATCTCTCTTGGGACAGGATCACAAGCCTTCTCCAGGTCCACAAATTCAAATGCCATCTCACCTTGCACCTCCAACCTCTTCTCCACCAACTGTCGAAGCGCGAACATCCCAACCTTCGTCCCCCTACTCTTTCTAAATCCTTGCTGCTCTTCTCTGATCTCCATCTCCACACTCTTCCATATCCTCCCATCCAGAATCCTCTCCAGCACCTTCATGACATGACGAAGGAGCTTAATGCCCCTGTACTTCTCCAGATCTTTAACATCTCCCTTTCCCTTCCATATCAGCACAATTAAATTGTGTCCTCCAATCCAATCCTCCAATTAAATTGTAAATTAAAACCCTGTCCTCCAATCCTCCAGAATTGAACCCTCTTTCAGACATATATTCAACAGCCTCTTCGTCCAACTGACTCTGACTTCTTCTGCTGAAAGTATCATCCCTGTACACACCTCATTAATGCCTGGCACTCTTCCCTTCTTTATCCTCTTCAATGCTGTGCACACTTCCTCCTCTGTTATCTCTACCAACTCCACTTTCTCCTTTCCATCTGGTCTCCTGCACACACAACACTTCCAACCTTCTTCTCTGCATCACCCCCACCACCTCGCCTCCTCTCCCCCCATTGATCCCACATTCAAACTACATAGCCGAACCTCGCTTCTGAATTGCTGCCTGCCTGGCAGAGCCAGTGCTATCTTTATTAGTTTGAGACACTCAAGTCATAAATTGGCAGCACTGCCCGGGTTGACCTGCTGGACCCACTACCCCAATCTGTTATCATAATCTTCTGTGTGCATGCACACACGGCAGTCTTAAGAAACAAGGACATGGGTGGGTGGGTCTGCAAGCGGCAAATTTGATTGGTTAAAATTTGTGATGATGGAAAATGCCGAAATATTTTGTTCCAGTACTGCTAAATGTAAGTGTTTTGAAAGTGCCAATAAGGAGAATGGTGTTCGAGTGTTCAAGTCTATCATTCAATTGAAATAAAATTAAAATAAAATAAAGAATAATGGCCTCCAAAGGCAGATGCCGACGAGGCATCCTCCATCATGCAAAGTCCTTCCTTGGCACACCTGAGCTCCTGTCCACCAACAAGGTTTTCATCTGCAGCTCGATGGAGTACTGCTCTACCCTCTGGGCTGGCTCCCCTGCATCACATCTTGCTCAGCTTGACGCCGAAGAAACAAAGGCCCTCAATATCATTAGAATCTCTCGTGATGAAGCTGAGTCTGTGGGCCGATCACTTCACCATCGCCGACAGGTCGGTGGTCTCTCTGTCTTCGTCCGCCTCACATCTGGACTTGCACCGTCTGCCCTCTCATTGCTTGGTCTGCCCCAGGTACCTGCAGGATGCATGCGGTCGACCAGCAACCCCCTCCGAGTGAAACTACATAAATCCAGAATTACTGCTCACCTCCACTCATTTAATCATATTTTTTTTTACCTGTGGAACCAACTTCCACAATCCCTTCAATCTCATTCTACCCTCCAGGTCTTCAAGACAGCTGTTCACCACCATCTCATCCAAAATCATGATCTTTTCGGCACCTGTTAAACCACCCCACACCCCTTCCAAAATTTTGCTTATGTATTCATATTGTCCACCCTTTGCGTTATCCCTTACCCCTCGTCGTTACCTGCATCCCTTAGTTTGTCCGTCTCCATCAACTTTCTTCCTCCACCCTGCTGTTGGTGTTTACCCTTTCTCCTGCTGTTCCCTTTGCTATCTTGTGTTCTGATTTTGTTCTGTGTCATCGCTCTTCCACGAGCCAAAACTATATATATATATATATATATATATATATATATATATATATATATATATATATATATATATATATATGTATATATATATGAATATATATATATATATACGTATATATATGTATATATATATATGTATATATATATATATATATATATATATATATATATATATATATATATACATATATGAGCTGAATGCACAAAATATTACGGCGTTGCCCGGGTTATTTTTGATTGAATTTAATCTTTTGTACATAGGTCTGACGCGAGCCCAGTATCAGTTCTCAGGGGGTTGGTGAGGGGGAAACAACAAACACCTCTGTATATATCTATATATTACTAAAACTCTCAGATTGTATGTATGTATGTATGTATATGTATGTATATGTGTATGTATGTATGTTCCCGAAATACAGCCAAAACGGTACATGATAGCGCAAAAATTTTCGGCCCACCTTACTCACCATTCTCCTGCCATGTGCGGTATTAAGTTTCGTTCAAATCGGGCAACAAAAAACATTATTTAAAAATCAATTCCCGATTCAGTCAAGTACTCTTCGGGAGAATTTGATCAATGCAAACACCCTCAGCGGTATAGTTCGCTGGAGCTATCTTTTTTTCTCTTGAAATGATTTTTTTATCAACCGCTGTCACAATGGGAACCCAATGGGTTCACGTGTCATGAAGTACATATATATATATATGTACTTCAATATATGTACCGGGCGTAGTGGCGTGCGCCTGTAATCCGGCTACTTGGAGGCTTGGGTTGGAGGATCGCATGAGGATGGAAGCTCTGTGCTGGGCCACGCTATGAGAGGGTGTAGGGCAGCCTGGAATCATGGCGAAACCCAATCCTTATCCCTGTGTCATAAGAGGCGACCAGGGTTCTGTCAGGAAGGGCATCCGGCGTAAAACCTGCACCAAATCAGTATGCGGATCATAACGGATGATCTGCTGTGGCGACCCCTAAAGGGAGCACCCGAAAGAAGAACAACATATATATATATATATATATATATATATATATATTTATTTATAAAGATATATATATATTTATTTATAAAGATATATATATATATATATTTATTTATAAAGATATATATATATATATATATATATATATATATATATATATATATATATATATATATATATATATATATATATATATATATATATATATATATACATGTCTGTGCAGTGTCTGTCTTGTCTGTGTTGTCACTGAACTACTTCCTCAAACTTTTGTGAAATCGTACCAAGCTTCCAGGCTGCAGCTACAACTCCCGTGTGTATGTCCTTAAGGTATTTTTGTTCAATAAAAAAAAAAATTGTTTTTTACTTAAATCTTTAATTTCAATCGCTTATAAAAATGTAATGTCATGAATATTACAAATTAATTTGCAAAATAAATGTTTGAATTCTGATTGGTGTAAAAACTGTAAATTATCCATCCATCCATTGGAACTATACTCTGTCCAGAGCGTTGGTGCTGCCTAAGCAGTCTCCTTGGCTATTGGGCACAATCCTGGATGGGTTGCCACTCCGACACAAGATACTCCAATAGTCCAATGGTGTAAATCATAACAACACGGCAACTCACATACTGTACTTATCTTCAGTTAAAACAAGCCTATCTCTCTAGCGATGTGTGGTGAGGTGTTTTGAATTACATGGAGGTGAGGTGTTTTTAATAACGTGGTGTTTATGCGGTGGTAAGGTGTTTTTAATATCACGGTGGTGAGGTAATATTCATAATGTGATGGTAAGTGTTTTTAATAACATGGTTGAGGTATTTTTAATAACGTTGCAATAAGGTGTTTTTAATAGCATTATGGTTACACGGTGGTGAGGTGTTTTTAATATCACGGTGGTGAGGTGATATTCATAATGTGATGGTAAGTGTTTTTAATAACATGGTTGAGGTATTTTTAATAACGTTGCAATAAGGTGTTTTTAATAACATTATGGTTACACGGTGGTGAGGTGTTTTTCATACTGTGACGGTGAGGTGTTTTTAATATCACGGTGGTGAGGTGATATTCATAATGTGATGGTAAGTGTTTTTAATAACATGGTTGAGGTATTTTTAATAACGTTGCAATAAGGTGTTTTTAATAGCATTATGGTTACACGGTGGTGAGGTGTTTTTAATATCACGGTGGTGAGGTGATATTCATAATGTGATGGTAAGTGTTTTTAATAACATGGTTGAGGTATTTTTAATAACGTTGCAATAAGGTGTTTTTAA
The DNA here is from genome assembly GCF_056783735.1 of Eptatretus burgeri. Classification (NCBI taxonomy): domain Eukaryota; kingdom Metazoa; phylum Chordata; class Myxini; order Myxiniformes; family Myxinidae; genus Eptatretus; species Eptatretus burgeri. Next base: position 86,339,352 of record NC_140964.1, on the reverse strand, counting down.
TAACATTATGGTTACACGGTGGTGAGGTGTTTTTCATACTGTGACGGTGAGGTGTTTTTAATATCACGGTGGTGAGGTGATATTCATAATGTGACGGTGAGGTGTTTTTCATAATGTGGTGGTGTCTATCCCACTGTAGCGACATGTGGTGAGGCGAGCACAGTGAGCTGATCCACCCTGGTATAATATATATATATATATATACATATATATATATATATATATATATATATATATATATGTACACATATATATGTACACATATATCTGTGCAGTGTCTGTCATGTCCTGTGTTGTCACTGAACTACTCCCTCAAACTTTTATTAAATCGCACCAAACTTCATGAAATATTTTTTTAATTTTTTTTTTCATAAGTTAAATCTTCAACTTCAATTGCTTAAAAAATGTAATATGACAGGTATTACAAATAAGATTGCAAAATAAATGTTTTAATTCTGCTTGGGGTCTGTCTATCAAGTGCAGCCTGTGGCTGCTGGTTGCATCATTGGTTGGGATGTGGCTATGCCGCTGATGCAGTGTCCCCCTTACCAGTGGGTTGGTGCTCATTTTGCTGACCTCGGAAGGATGACAGGCTGAGTCAACCTCCTGGTGTATTTTAATTCAGCAGCCAACGGGGCTTGAACTTAGGACCCAAGGATCCCAATCCACCACCCTAACCATTCAGCCAACATCAGACATAATTTACCCTTTAAATGCTTAAAGAATGTCTTACTGTTATGTTTAATAATTTTGGCTTTGTCTTTTTGTCTCCTGCCCCCCTGGCAATGTCGGAGACAGGGACATTAAAATGAGCTCCGACCGTCCAACCGACTGACCGACCGATAATTAAGCATCAGTCCATGCATTTTTGAAAACCATTGAACATTTAGTTTTCACATTGCAGATATCTATTCCTCATGACATGACGTCAACCTGATGACATCACAGCTGTGCTTGGGTGAATTCTGTTGCCATGGCAACTAACTGGGTAACTCGGCTTGTATGCATGATATCTCAAAAAACGATCAAGATTTAGCTTTCATATGACATAGATCTCTTCCTCATAACACCCAAAAGGTAGGGGACCTGGAGTATCAGCTCCTTGTTATCCCCCGCCAACCAAGGAAGTTGGCGGGGAATATAGAAATGGGTTCCGTCCGTCACATTTCGTTTCCGGAGCTTAACTACAAATCCCCTCAAGATATATTTACGAAATTTGGTACATATATCAAGCAAGTGGTGAACTGGTACCTTTTGATATTTTCTAATTGATAGGTCACATGGTTTGGTAGCCATGTTGGAATCAAGAAAAATATTAAATAATGTTTTCTCTGGAATCACATAACCTAATGAAGCGAAAATTTGCACCTATCATCTTCCATCATGTCTACATACAGAGTAAAAATTATGACATCACAAGTCACATGGTTTGGCGGCCATCTTGGATAGAAAAACACACCTCATCCGATTAACACGAAACTTCACACACGTATTCCACTGGAGGATTGGAGGCAGAATGTAAATTTATGATGTCATAGGTCACATGGTTTGGCAGCCATCTTGGATTGAAAATTAATAAATTTAAAAAATCTTCTTCTCCAGAACGGTCAGACAGATTGAGGCAAAATTTCACATACACTTTCCCCAAGACATCCTTTCAGAAGTTTGTTAATTTCTAATTGATAGGTCACATGGTTTAGCGGCCATATTGAATTTACCCTAAAACCTTCAAACATCTTCTCCAGAACAGCTGGTCAAATCAAGGGGAAACTTCACATACATATTGCACACGCTTGGGGAATATAAGTTTGTTCATCCTCATTTACTATGGGATAACGAAGACTTTGTCTTCAACGGATGCTAGTTCATCTTTTCTTGAAGCCTGCAGAGTTGTTTTCTTAACCAGCCCATGTTTACCCCTATTCTGATGTGTCTGACTCTAGTCCTGTTATTCTATACCTCATAAATACCCTCTGCTGACAGCTTATCTTTGATAGACTCCTTATCTCACTGCTCAACCACCATGGTCTCTTTATACCTCCAGTTTTACACCTCATTGGAATGTACTTACTCTGCACTCCACACATTTTCTCCTTGAGGGTTTCCCATTTCTCTGATGCTGATTGTCCTATTGTTAGCTTCTCCCAATCGACATCACCCAACTCTCTCCTCATATCCTCAAGGTTTGCCTTCCAGAATCGAATCGCCTTACTCTACTGTCCTGAACTCGAACCCTGAACAGAATCCTTGCACACATGATCAATGATGTAATGGTCACTTGATTCGAAATGCTCTCCAACCTCTACCTCCTCCACCATTATTAGGATCGTCATTCGTTCCTCAAATAGAGGTCCAACACAGCACTCCCCCTCGTGGGCTTTTCCACAAACTGGGTCAAAAAGCAATCCTCGATGAGGTGTCGAAAACCTTGCGGCAAACATGCTGGAAACTGAACCTTGTTGTCCCCCTCACTGGGATCACGTGACCGTGACGTCAGCAGTCACCGGCAGAAGGGCACTGTATGGTGGATGAGGTGACGTGAGGAAGGAAGTGAAGTTGGCCAACTAACTATATGCAGCCTCCGATGAAGGCGATATTGGCGTATGTAATAAATATAATTAATATCCAAAAAAACATTAAAACAACACGAATAATATGGATCAAACAAAGAATTCCTCCAAATAGTTTACGCTGCGCATCGATTGTGTGCAACACGTCGTGGCCATGGTGATGTAGCTCGTGCCAGAGGCGGGAGAGTCTGTTTGTCGGACGTATCGAACCCTCCCCTCTCCCCGATTGTACGATGCGTGTTATCCTGTGGTGTTTGCGTCATCATTTCGTGTAAAAACGTCATATTATTAAAAAAAATTAAAAAAAGAAGACGAAAGAAGAAACTTGACGTGTCAAGTTGAACCATGGACACTTCAGGAGACGGAAATCCGCTTCTACACGGGCTGTCCGCGTTTTCCGGCTTCTCCCCCGGATTCCTGCTGTCCGCGGGTTTGTGTGCGCGGCGCAATACGAGCCTCCGTTTACACAGCAGCTTACACGGCTCACGCGAGTCTCTCAGTTCCTCGGAACGTCGAGTACTGTGCCGCTTTTCGTACCTGGTAGGAAGTTATTGCACGGAGGAGGGGGGGGTTACTTGTGAGAGGAATTCGGGACCGAAACGCGCACACTTCAGGTGAATGACGTGAAAGGAATTGCCACCAAGTTTGGCGCCGAAATGGAGGCCGTTTATTTATTACGTACGCACCGTCTCTGCCGAGGCTAAATTGTGGAGATAAATGAAGGGGAGTTCGAGAGAGGTTTGGGAAGAGGAAGGGGCTCAAAAACCTCCCCTAAATGTGTGTGGGTTATAGAAGGAGTTTGTTCTTGTCGTTATCGTGGGAAAGTGAGGCCTTTGTTTTCCACATGTTGAGAAAGGTGTTCATGTGATGATGTAATTCGTGACGAATTGTAAAAAGTAAACCCTCTGACGATGGATGGAGCAGTAAACTGAAGTTGAGAGTAAAATCCTCATCACTGGAATGTGGAGAACATTTGAGCTTCTGCTTTTGTGGGCGGAGCACATGCAAACGACCGTTGAGCAATGGGGGGAGGAGCCAATAGCTGAAAGGCTTCATTATGCATGAATCGTCGGTCATGTGCATGACGTCATAGTTTAATCCATCCATCCATTGGGACCGTACTCTGTACGGAGCGTTGGTGCTGCCTAAAGGCCCTGTCACACCTTGACGATTTAGCCAGCGTATGCCTGACGTATGCAAAATTTGGCTAAAACGCCGGCACACGTCGAATACGTTATGGGTAAGTTTGTATACGTTAAGAGCACGCTGGCATACGTCGTAGTACGCTGGCTTTTTTCGTAGTACGCTGGCATATGTCTTTGTACGCTGGCATACGTCGTAGTACGCCGAGGTGTTGGACAAATTTTCCATGCTTGAAATTTTTCGACGTATGCCAGCGTATGACTCACACGTTCCGCATACGCTGGCCATAAGTTGTCGGCACGTTACGCGATCGTTGACACATGTCGACACACATTACTTGTAAGTTACTCATAAGTTGAAACGCGTCAAGGTAATGGTGAGCATCAGTGTTCCAGACTCCCTGTTTTTTTTTTTTTCTTTGGCGTGACGGTGATGTTGACACTTCGATTTCTAGTGCGGTTTTGATATAATATAATTAATAGGCTGCCGCTCAACGATTTAAATCATAACCGCACTAGAAATCGAAGTGTCAACATCACCGTTACGCCGAAGAAAAAAAAAACCAGCGAGTCTGGAACTCTAACCATTAACACATAACCACTGACTCTAACCATTACGTCGACGTGTTTCGACTTATGAGTAACGTACAAGTAATGTGTTTTGACGTGTGTCAACGATCGCGTAACGTGCCTACAACTTATCGCCAGCGTATGCGGAACGTGCGTCATACGTGGAGTACGTCGAGATATTTTCAACATGCTGAAAATTTCTCGACGTATGCCAGCGTACTACGATGTCTGCCAGCGTACTACAACGTATGTCAGCGTGCTCTTAACGTATACAAAACTTACCCATAACGTATTCGACGTGTGCCAGCTTGGTTCAGCAAATTTTTCATACATTGGCATACGCTGGCTAAAACGTCAAGGTGTGACAGCAGCTTCACACTTCAATGTCTAGTGCGGTTATGATTTGAATCGTCGAGCCACAGCCTATGAATAGCCTACGCCACGTGATCGGCGGCGATACGCTGCCACGCTATGCATAAGTTAGACTATTGTTGGGCATAGGTTGTGAACGCCGACAACACGCTCAGCATTCGTTGGTATAAGTTATCTATATGTGATTGAAACGTTCTGTGTACGTTACTAATACGTTATGCATATGTCCAACACGTTATTATATGCCCAAAACTTAAAAAAAAACATCAAGAGTTCAGCGTACGCCAGCGTTTTACATACATTTTGATACCTTGCCATACGCTGGCTAAAACGTCAAGGTGTGACAGCCCCTTCAAGCAGTCTCCTTGGCTGTTGGGCACAATACTGGACGGATCGCCACTCCGACGCAGGATACCAGCAAGTTGGCACTCATTTTACCAACCTTTGGAAGGATGACTGGCAGAGTCAACCCCACCTGGTATTAATTCAACAGGTGAGTGGGATTTGAACTCAAGATCCGAGGATCCCAAGCACACCACCCTAACCACGAAGCCAACACTAGAGGCAAAATATAGTTTAATGCCTGTGATTTAAATTGAATGTTATATTTTGAACACGAACCTGCAGTTTAATCTTACTTTGGCTCTGCATTTGGTAAATTGTACAGATTCTCGTTTTGAGCACCCATGCGCACAGAGGAGTAAGTATTGTTTTTACTCTGTCTACCAGTCAAACAATATTGAAAATCATTCCAAGCAAGAAACTTGTGTTTTTGAGGACATCAAAGGACGCAATCAACAAGCATGAAGAACTAATGTTATGTGTTAGATAAGGTGGCGTGAAAGACGATGCATCAATGGTGGTAAACTTCAAACAAGGACAAATGTGTCCAAGAGCAGCGTCCTAAAGGATTTGTCGGCTAAAAAAAACAAAAACAACAACAACAACTTCCGATATTTCGTCACATGCCTTGATTAAGCCAATAGCGAGACCCGTCATAGTGTATTTACGTATTTACGAAATATAGTGTATTTTCGAAACAAATAATGTATTTACGAATTTACAATACATTAAATGGAATAATCTTTAAATAGTAACGTGAACTTTTCGAAGCTTTAAAGCAAATGTCCGAATATATTTAAAAGTTCATGATAGACGCTCTCAAAAAGCACCCTCAATGCGACGATGTGTACAGGTGTTTAGTATTTAAGGAGATCCGGATCGTGTTGTTAAAGAGCTGTGTCCTCATATAAAGGTTTTGTCTTCACAAGAAGAAGAACAGCGCCGAGCGTTCTTAGAGCAGCGTTCGCTACGCGAGACGCTGCTAAAAAATATTTTTACAACCTTTAAGATCCCTTGCTCCAAAGCGATGAAACCAAGCAGCCTGAAACTTTGCATGCATATTAAGGGAACTCCAAGGAAGTGCAAGAGTGAAAATTGGGTGTTTGGGTTAATTAAAACACCCTTTTTGAAGATAATTAACAGCCTTATTTAATTATATCATTTATCAGACGCATCCTCGGCCACCTCACTCTCAATGGGGCTTAAGGTGTATCCTGGGTTACCTCGCTGTGGTCTGAAGCCGCCATGTTTTTTGGCCTGCTCAGCTATGCCCTGATTGGAACAGGCCGCAATGATTTCTTCACGGTAAAGTTTTTATTTTTATTTTTCACTTTCCTCACCCGTATTATGCAATCCCTGCTAATCATACCTACGAATCGCTTGATACATTGCAATGTTTTTAAACGCCCGGAGATGCCAGCGTTCGTGACTTTATTTCATTTCCGCACATGCGATAACCTCGAGCATCTCTTAAACTAAGCCAATTTGCAAAATTTAAGCTCGAGAATGGAACTCAACAGCAATTCTGACTGCGAAAAAAGTGTTAATTTGTCCAATTCGGACATATTTGCTATTATGGACGTCTCTGGGACGTGTGTGTTTAATATGATGGTACGGTGATTGCTAATCACTTGCCAAGGGAGCTGTTCCTTATCAGCTTTTTCGTTGGAGTGCTAAAGCCACTCGGCGAGTGCTCTGCAATATTCGCACTGTCACTGAATACTGTATATCGATTGACTTGAAAAATGTTCAGGGGCCACTCGCCTGTGATGACCCCACGTTTGACTCCCCATCTTTCCGACCCCTGTTCCTCTCGCCGACCCCTCTCCCTCTCTCCGACCCTTCTCCCTCTCTCCGACCCCTCTCCCTCTCTCCGACCCCTCTCCCTCTCTCCGACCCCTCTCCCTCTCTCCGACCCCTCTCCCTCTCTCCGACCCCTCTCCCTCTCTCCGACCCCTCTCCCTCTCTCCGACCCCTCTCCCTCTCTCCGACCCCTCTCCCTCTCTCCGACCCCTCTCCCTCTCTCCGACCCCTCTCCCTCTCTCCGACCCCGACCCCTCTCCCTCTCTCCGACCCCGACCCCTCTCCCTCTCTCCGACCCCTCTCCCTCTCCCTCTCTCCGACCCCTCTCCCTCTCCCTCTCTCCGACCCCTCTCCCTCTCCCTCTCTCCGACCCCTCTCCCTCTCCCTCTCTCCGACCCCTCTCCCTCTCCCTCTCTCCGACCCCTCTCCCTCTCTCCGACCCCTCTCCCTCTCCCTCTCTCCGACCCCTCTCCCTCTCCCTCTCTCCGACCCCTCTCCCTCTCTCCGACCCCTCTCCCCCTCCTCTCTCCGACCCCTCTCCCCCTCCTCTCTCCTTCTCCTCCCTCCCCCTCCTCTCTCTTCCTCCTTCCTCTCACTCTTTCTCCCCCCAACTTCATATTCTCGTCAACCTGTTTTTTAAATTAGAGCCAATTTTTTTTTTTTAATCCACCTGTCACACACAGCTGTTTATAAAGGTTAAATAATGTTTATGCACATCTCTCTCAAACGTCTATAATGCAACGTTGTTTTAAAAAAATTGTTTTTTGAAATTCCTCCAAAACAAGGGTGAAAGCTACTCAAGATTTTTGCATTGATTGTATACAGTATGTACTGTAGTCAGTAATCACACTGACTCCAATCTGCCGATTCCCCCAAAATTGCCGATATCGGCCAAGCGTGTGTGTATGTGTGTCTTTCATAAAGTATAACGTTTTCTCTCTGCAAACTCCCATCCCCCACCCCACCCCTCTATCTGTCTCTGTCTCTGTCTCTGTCTCTCTCACTCTCCCTCTCTCTTTGTGTCTGGATGGTGTTTGTCTCCGGACTTGTCCGGCGGTGTTTACTTCCAGACAGTGTTTGTCTGCGGACGTTATGTGTTTGTTTCCGGACGTGTCTGGGCGGTGCTTGTCTTCAGACGTGTCTGGGCGGTGTTTATCTCTGGATGGGAAATTCTCGATGGGATTTTGTCATCGAAAATGTCCGGATGGGAGTTTGTCTCCGTGCGCTATTTATGTCCGGGCGACTATTTATAGTATGACCGTTAGAAAATGAGTTTCAGACATTATTTTGTTTCCATCTTCACTGTTATTACCTCCGTCACTGAAGGTGAAGGAGGTTATGTTTTCACCCCTTTCTTGTCTGTTTGTTTCTTTGTGTGCAAGATATCTCAAAAAGTTGTGGACAGGTTTGGTATGTGACGAGGCCGAACTGATTAAATTTTGGTGACGATCCGGATGCGGATCCGGCTACTAGAATTGTTTAAGCGATTCTTCACCATTGAGAGATGGTCGTTGTTCATGAACTGGTCACCCTAAAAAGGTGGAGTTGTTACATGCTTTTCAAAACATCCACTTTCCTTTTTAACCACATATATCTCAGCAATGCCAACCCTCCCGATTTCATCGGGAGGCTTCCGAAAATTCACCCAAACTCCCGCCCTTACGATCACTATCCTTATCCTCCCGAAATTTTGATATTTTTGCACTGTTCACTAATCAGAATGTACTAGTATGAGAATTGAATGAAAAGCATCGTCTGCTACGTATAGCATGTGGTAACTCCATAACGTTCGCTGCTACCAAATTGTACGTAAAAAATTGCAAATTCAAATGAGGAGCAGCGAAACATTGGGTCTGGATCTCGCTTATGCGATCATGCACTGAGATTTAGTGCATGCGGTATGTGTGCAATACAGTGCATGCGGTATGTATGCACAGTGTATATGCATGCGATACGCTCACTGCATGCAGCTGGGCCCGTACCAGCCCGGCGGTCGCGACCACCGTGCGGTGTTTAACAGCCGCTAGAGTTCTACGAGTCGCGCTGCAGCTGTGGAACATCGACTTCGAAGTTACCGATGCTTCAAGCCCTCGATGTTGATTACGAAATGGCAGAAAAGAAGCTTACGAAGACCAAGAAATGGTCTCAGAAGTACAAGACCGAATACAGTCTCCAATACCCGTGTAATCGAAAGTCTGAAAGAGGAATTCATCATGCGTATTGTACAGTATGCAGCGTTGATATTTCAGTTGAGCACGGAGGTCGCGATGATATTCGGAAGCACGTTGGAAGCAAACGGCACACAGACATTGCAAAGGAGAGATCTTCGAGCACGAGTACCGGTACACTTCTGAATTATTTCACCAAACAAGGGACAAGCGAGGAAGAGGATGTTACCCGAGCGGAACTTCTCTTTAGTGGATTTATTGTGGAACATAACTTGCCCATATCAGTCTCAGATCATGCTGGACCTCTATTTCAAAAGATGTTTCCAGATTCAAAAGTTGCTTCAAAGTATGGATGTGCAAGAACAAAAACTTCAGCAATAATTGGTGAGTTGTCAAATGTTTCTGCTTCATCTATTGCCGATATTGCTAGACTAGCTCCATTTAGCCTAGCTACAGACGGTAGCAATGACAGTGGTGAGGCCCAGCTATATCCTGTCCTGATTTCGTACTATGACAACAGTGCTGGGATTGTGAAGCAAGGTTTGCTAGGTTTGCCTGCGTGCAAACAAGATTCCACTGGAGAAAACATTTTCAAACTGCTTGATCATGAGTTAAGTGACAGGAAAATTCCGTGGGGAAATTGTGTTTCCTTTTGTGCTGATAATGCCTCTGTCATGGTGGGCAAGCACAAAGGAGTCGCTGCTTATATCCACAAACAAAATCCAGAGTGCTACATCATGGGATGCCCTTGCCATATGATGCACAATACGGCCAAGAAGGCGGCTCAGGCCTTACCCATTGAATTAGATGACTTTCTCATCGATATTTACTACTACTTGGACAAAAGTAGTAAACGCGTCAAAGGAGTGAAAGCACTGCAAGAACTCTGTGATGCCCCGACACACAAGATTCTGAAGCATGTCGCAACAAGGTGGCTGTCCCTTGGTCAGTGCCTAGACAGGCTGATTGAACAGTGGGAGCCACTTCGCCTCTTCTTCAAAGAAGAAGTACGAAGAAAAATGCAACCAACTGTAGCCAAGACTCTAACAACGAGCAAGAAGGACGACACTGTATCTACTGCCAGTACTGGCACTGCAGGATCAAGCACTAGTGGAGCAGCATTCACCACTACCACTGCAGTATCTGCTGCGAAGAAGACAGCAGGGACAGCACCAAAACCAATGCTGAGAGCAGGTAGCATCACCGGCCCTTCATCACGTTCATCTACAAAGCAGATCCCTTCAGAGTCGAGAAAGACTGTGATAGTCCCATCTACAGGCAAAGAAGGACCCAAGTTAAGTTCTGCTTTTGCCAAATCACTTGATAGAAGCTCAGCAAAACCTTCGAATCAGAGGTCTTCTTCCTTGGCTGCACCTACCTCAAGCTCTCTCCTCAAACGTAAAATTGGATCTGGTACTACGAGTCTGACCTCTTCTGCTGGCAGTAAACGCAAGTGTGATCGCCCTGCGGCTAAGTGTACTACGAGTTCTACAACTAAAAGCGCATCTTCCTCAAACACTGTGCAGGAATCTAGAGAAAAACGTGTCAACAGGATGTTCTTGTCTCCACAAACAAAACTCTATTGTTTCTTCCTTCGATATGCTAACAAGCTTTTTGAGAAGGGGAATCTTCTGCTCCAAAGAGACGAACCCTGTATTCATCTCCTGCACGGAGAATTGAATGGTCTTCTGAAAGATATCTTCGTACGGTTTTTGAAACCATCGGTGTCATCGGTTGCTCTGGTAAATGTACCCTTCTCTGACAGAAATCATCAGAAGAATGATGAGGACCTCATGATTGGGAACGATGCCAAACTGTATATAAGGGAACAAAGGAGTCTCAAGAAATCCACCTTCACTCTGAGTGAGTCAGACATCCAAGGTTTCTTCAGTGCAGTTCGCTCATATTATGTGAAAGCCTGCAATTACATCTTCAAAACCTGGCCGCTAGATGATGAATTAGCCAAGCATGCTCAGGTGCTGGATGTTAAGCTACACCAAGAAGTGGGGTTTGACTGTGTGGAGTTTTTCATCAAGAAATTCCCCTGTCTGTTCAGTGGCGGTGATAGTGACATCGACAGTCTTGAGAGTGAATTCGCTCACTACCAGGCAGACGCCTCCATAGCTACAATTGCTACTGAGACAGTGAGATTGGATGAGCAGTGGCATCGGATTTCACAGCTCACAGATCCCTGCACTGGTGCCAAGAAGTATCCTAATTTGAGCAAAGTGATGAAGGGAATCTTGGTCATTCCTCATTCGAACGCATCATGTGAGCGGGCACTCAGTCTTGTACGGAAGAATCATACTGAATTTCGTCCCAATTTGAGTGTCAAAACCCTGGAAGCTCTCTTAATTGAAAAACTAGCTCATAGCACCCCTTGCTACCAGAGAGAATACAGCAAAGACATAATCAGAAGGGCTAAAAGAGCCACACAGCTGTCACTCAGCAAAGCTGCCATGGAAAAAGCAAGCAGCAGTTGTACCAGCCAGTAAGGTAAGAAAAATATTGCTTCTTTTGTGCTTTTTGTTAATCTTTGATTGTCCCCTAACTTACTAATATTAACATACATGTAACATTAAAAAGTGCACAATTTTCCCCTTTTTTTGTTCAAAAAGTGGGAATTCTTAACATGTTAAATGCTCCAAAATAGGGCTCAGAGGGCACGAGAGAGCGTCTAGAACCCCAGAGCTTCCAGGGCCCTAAGGCGGGCCCTGGACCCCGCCGCAAGGGTCGAGCGCTCCGCGCTCGAGATGTGCGCTTCGCGCACATTATTTGGTGTCGGTTGCAAATCCTCCCTAATTCTGATTTCCAAAAGTTGGCATCTCTGATATCTGGATATCTTAGTGTGAGAAGAAAGGTAATTTTGTCTAGTTTAATGTGGAAAAAACAGAAATAAAAAATATGCAATAGTTTTTTTGTAACAGGCAAATAAGTGATACAAGTCAGGGGTGGAGTAAACAGGCGGAGGCGGCGGATGTGGTGGAGGCGGCGGATGTGGTGAGTCAAATTTGGAATAAACTCAATTTATTTCAATCAATAAGCTTTAATCTAATCTATTTTGTTATTTTTTTAGGTGAGTAACACTTGGGACTTGCTGTTGCATGATGCAAAATTGATTATTCAACTCGTTATTATTCAGCAAACCCTGACCAATATGTACAAACTCCTAAAAGAGATCTAGTAAATATCTTTACATAGTTATGTATCTAGCAGATTCTCAGGATTAATTTGACACTTGAATTGTCCAAAACGGCCAAAGGATAACTGATCCACATCCAATTTACTCAGAAAGGGAGAATTCGAGATAAACGCGAAAATGTGTTTTCCTTGTAATGCATTATCCATTAAAGTTCATAATTAAAAATACCATATTCGCCGTTAATTAGTGGTTTTTGCTAATTTTTTTTCACACACGTGCATGTAGCTTGGTGATGTCTATCAACACAGAGAAAACTGAAAAATTGAATATTTTGACCCTGTAACGCAAATGATGACCAGTTCATGAACTACGACCAGATCGGGCCAAAACGATATAGCACGATGCTTCAAAAAGTTGTGGACGGATTCAGATGAAACTTTGTGGACATGTTGGGTATGTGACAAGGAAGAATTGATTCAGTTTTGTTGAAGATCCGGATTCGGATCTGATAATTTTTTAAAGTGATTCTTCACCATTGAGAGATGGGGCTCAAAAACGATATATGGTATGATATTTCAAAAATATATTGCCCCAGATATGTTCTCGTGGATCAGGCATTACGGGGCTGAGGTATTTTTACGAATTTGGAAGCTTATTGCACACAACAGCCAGGTCCTATAGATCGGTTATATCGGTAAGTATGTGTTTCTAGTTCGAATCCATCCCCTGTGTCTAATGCGAATTAAGTGTACGTGCGCTGTGGATTCTTTTATAGATAAGATTTTTACATCACCTACTACAACAACAACAATCCTCTGCTCTTGGCATTCTTCGCGCGCTCGCCGGCATGCGGGCGTGCCTGGAATTCCATGCCCCAGGCGATGTGCGTTTTGTTGTGGATTTCGCACCGTATATGGTCACAAAGCGTTTTGCTTCGGCTGTGCGCCAAATAAGGGTATGCGTCGTTTTCCGCCCAATGGGCGACGAGCAAACCAGAGTCAGGGCGGTCCTTGGCAAGAAGGCGGAGCCGGGACACGCTGTCCACCCAATGGGAGCAGGCCATGGGAGCAGACGGGCCCCAAAAGAAAAGCGACAAAGAAGAAGCGATGGAATGAGCGTGTCGAGTCTGCTCGAGTGCGCTTCTCTGTCCGGGTCTGCGGCCGACTGCATCGCGCGGATCCGAGGCGTCTCGTCTGGCGCATTGCTGCGGGCAGTCGACCATCTCAACTCAGGAGATCATCTCATGTCGCCTGTTTGCGAGCCAGAGGAGCGTGCCAACGCCCGACGCTATCCTCCGTATCTGGTGCTTGGAGCGGCCTCGTGTTGCAGGTTTGAGTCCCGTTACCCCAATATCATCGAGAACCACACGAGGTGGACAGATCCAAGATAGCTTCTCTTCCCTCAGCCCGTCTTCCCTCCGAGCTGACGAGGTCCATCTCTTTGTGTGTGTGTGTGTGTGTGTGTGTGTGTGTGTGTGTGTGTGTGTGTGTGTGTGTGTGTGTGTGTGTGTGTGTGTGTGTGTGTGTGTGTGTGTGTGTGTGTGTGTGTGTGTGTGTGTGTGTGTGTGTCCTTGGGCCCCGTCTCAATGTTACAACTGTGTAAGTGCTTTCTTTGCTCATTGTACATTGCATTTCTTGTAGTCGTGATAACTCTGCTCTTTGTGTGTTCCCTTCCCCCTATTGTTAATAAATTCCCCTCTTGTTGAATGTCCCAGCTCGTCCTTGTCCTTTCAGCCATTGGTTTGCCGTGCTGTGAACGGGAATTCGAAAGGCCGTTGCCGTAGTTGTACATTTGGACCGACGGGCCTTGGTAACCATCCACTCGGATTACGCACGGTTCAAGCACGGTAACGGCTCGTTCTGCTTGAGGCCTACCGAGGGTGTGAAATCCCCAGTAGCTTTGCCGCGTGGATACTTAGGTATATTGAAGTTGGCAATTATCCTTACTCCACGCGGTCAAATTATTGTCGATTCATGGTCCTGTAAGGGACCCGTACTTTCGGATTTATCTGAAAGGTATGATCTAAATTCCGGGTGTTCGGTGGAGCCGACTCTACTGCTCCATCTAGCGGTCGTGCTCGCCACCAAGACCCGGCCCCACAACAGTATGCTCTCTTCTAAGTGCCCTTCTCGTTTTATGCCAAATCATTTTGATGAGACAATATGAATCATAATTAATGCTCCACCGCATGTCTTCCTTCCCTTCGCTTCCCCCATCCCTTCTCGCTCCCCTCCCTCCTCACCCCCCCCTCTCTCTCTCTCCCCCTTCTTTTTCTCCCCCGTCAGCGAAGTCAGTATTTCCGTCAGCAAAGCGATGGGTGGCATTTGCTAGTTGTGCAATAAAATGATTAGAACTTCTTTCTAAAATAATTTTCCAGGTGGGTGGGTGAGTGGTGGGGTGGGGTGTCAGAATGATCTTCATTTGCCCATTTGCTCATGTGGGATTACCTGTTAAGGGTTAACAGGCCAAACTGATGTTTATAGAATGGTCCAAATTGGCTCTTATTAAATGATTTATTTTTACATGTTCTGATAATTATTTATCAACATATTTATTCATTTTATTATTGTGTTGTTTTTGGGTTTTTTTCTTTCTTTCTATCAACAGCAGAAGAGCAAAGCCCTGCGAAACCTGAGCAGCATGAAGAAAGATGTGAAGAAATTGAAGAAGGAGCTTCAGCACCTCCATTCTTGCCCTGCAATTATTTCTCTCAGTCCAGTGCTTCAAGCTTTGATGCTGATCCCTTCACTGCCCTCCAGACTTGTGCTCACAATCTTGGGTCTTCCGGTGCTCAGGTTGGGCTTGTGTTAAACTTTTTTTTTTCATGCATTGTGCTATGATAGTTGTAAAACTGCTTGATGTATTTCAAGCTAAACTGAAAACTCTTCTCTTTATGCCATGTTCCATAAGGTTGAGGTCAGCAGCTCATTGGCCTCTAGCCTTTGAAGGTGGCAGGAATTTTGCCAGGATGTTGGTGCTATCTCTTCTACTCTTTGTTCATTCCTGACCACCAGCTAATGCGAGCACACATGAGAGACAGCTTAACATCCATCCGATGGATGGCACATTTTGTGATGATACGCCTTTCCTCTGAAACACCATTTTCACAATTTGGAGTCATCGTTGTCATGTATGTCATGTACCATGTGGGTAATTCTGCGAATGCTTCCTCACCCCATCAGATCTGAGAAGACTATGCCTGATCATTGTCACATTTTTCACCTCACGTCTTATAAGCCTGGTGTTGGCTTAACTGGTGAGGTGGTTGGCTTAAAATCTTCGGGTCCTGAGTTCGAGCCCCTTTCATTCCGTTATAATAACACCCAGTGTTGACTCAGCCTGTCATCTTTCCAAGATCAACAAAATTATTACCAGCTTACTGATAACGGGGGCTGCATCAGTGGCACAGCCGCGCTTTCAAAAATTATGCAACGAGCAGCTGCAAGCTACATACAAAACAAGAAAAAGAGCAATCAGAGATTGCAGACCCTCACCAGGACTTTTGTTGTCTGGTGTTTGTGTAGTTTTGTGTGGTGTTTGTGTACTGGTGTGTTTGGTAATTAATAAGAGATATAATTAGAACTGCCACTTCATAAATGCTGGCAGTGATGACTGGTTCAGCCATTTCAGAGAAGATTTTAGAAGTGTTTTTTTTTTTTTGCTTGTTTTTAAACAACTTGGCTGCCGAATCACGTGACCGATGACTGCATCAAAAAAAAATTGTGGACCATTTTATCCCAAGATGACCCTCAAAAATTTTCATACTGATTGGATGTGGCGTTCTACATATGCAATTATGATGTCATAACGAATGCACCTACGACATCATAAAAATCACACTCATTCCCCATGAGGAGTACTTGCCATGTGCCAAGTTTCAATTTTTTCCTTGGTGCGGTTTCAAAGATACAGAGGTCCATAGTTTTCCCGTTTTTCCAATATGACTGCCACACCACATGACCTATGACGTTATACTTATCATTAAAACATTATACATGAGTAGTCGCACCAATGGTGAAAATTTCATCTCAATCCGACAAGCGGATGCAGAGAAAAACATGAAAGTGCTGTGCGGCCAAACGGATCCAAATCCAATACCCTCTCCTTCAGTGAGGGTAACAACAATAGCAAAAACAACAACAGCAGCAACAACAACAACCTGACATTAATATTAAAAAACACTACTAACGTAGGTGCAGTAAATTTCTTAGAAATGTACATGGAGGTTTTCTCATATTGACTTGTGGGGGGGGGGGAGTGGATAGAGTCCTGACTGGCTAAGAAATGTCATATGCTTTTCAGTTCCAATCAACACCTGACTACTCCCACTCTCTCTCCCCCCCCCCCCACCACCCCCATCCAATCCACCCCATCCACTCCCCACTCCCATTCTCTCACCAATGCACACAAATGCATGACTTTACAGCCTCCATTTGAATTACAACAAAATTTTCTGGAATGCTATTTTCTAGTTAATGGTACAATCTTATTTCTCATACATTAATCAAAGTGGAAAAAATACTGATGTTCAGATCTCTGTTGTGGGGAAGATGTTGGAGATGTTAATGGGGGATCGGATGGGGAACCCTTCAGATATATCTAAATAATTAAAGGTAGTCAGCACGGATTTACCAAAGTGAGAACATGTTGAACAAATTTATTGGAGTTCTATGAAGAAGTTTCTGATTGGGTGTGTGAGAGAAATGCATTGGATGTTGTATATGTTGACTTTAAGAAGGCATTTGATGATCAAATCAAAACAACATTTATTTCCTTCAAGAAAAGCAACAGGTAAAAAGAAGACATTTAAATAGCTGAAGGAGGCTGAATTCCAAAAAGCAAGCTTGGGTTGTGAATGCCCTTGCACATACAGGTTAAATTCGGAAAAAAAACTATGATCACATCAATTTACATCTATGCTAATAAATGTTAATGTGTGTCAGTGTGTCTCCCCCATAACTCCAAAACCATGAAACCAAGCAGCCTATAACTTTGCATGCAAACTAAAAAAAACTCCAAGGAAGTGCAAGAGTGAAAATTGGGTGTTTGGGTTAATTAAAACACCTCTTTTGAAGATAATTAACGGCCTTATTTAATTATATCCTTCATCAGGCACATCCTTGGACCCCCTCAGACACCTCGCTCATACTCGATAGGGGTCATAATTCGCCATTTTGTTCGGCCTATTCAAGCATGCCTCAATTTGGAAACACGATCTACTCTCACGGACTAATTAAAGTATATAATCCAAATTTTACGTCGGATTTGAGAATCTGATCTGGAGTGAAATCCGAAAATGTTAACAAATTAGCAATTTTCATAACTTCGTGTATTTATTGAAGCAAAACATTAAACTTAACCTTTTCTACTGCCTCCATCTCCATCCCCTCACGCTGCCTCCTCCATCCCCCCTCGCGCTGCCTCCTCCATCCCCCCTTGCGCTTCCTCCTCCATCCCCACCTCGCACTGCCACCTCCATCCCCCCTCGCGCTGCCTCCTCCATCCCTCCTCGCGCTGACTCCTCCATTCCCCCTCGCGCTGCTTCCTCCATCCCTCCTCGCGCTGCCCTCCTCCATCCCCCCTTGCGCTGCTTCCTCCATCCCACCTCACTCTGCCTACTCCATCCCCCTAGCTCTGCCTCCTCCATCCCCTCGTGCTGCCTCCTCCATCCCACCTCGCGCTGCCTCTTCCATCCCCCTTGCGCTGCTTCCTCCATCCCCCTCGTGCTGCATCCTCCATCCCCCTAGCGCTGCCTCCTCCATCCCCCTCATGCTGCCTCCTCCATCCCCCTCATGCTGCCTCCTCCATCCCCTCGCACTTCCTCCTCCAATCCCCCTCGCGCCTCCTCCTTCATCCCCTCGCGCCACTACCTCCATCCCCCTCGCGCTGCCTCCTCCATCCCCCTCGCGCTGCCTCCTCCATTTTCTTCCCTCTCCTCCGATTTCACCCCCCCTTTGTGTTGCTTCCTCCCCCCCATCCTTGTGCTGCTTCCTCCCTCCCCCCCCCATGCTGGGCGAGGAGAAGGGAAGGGTAGGGCGATAAAATGTACCCAAACAGCAACATTTTCTTTTAAACTGCCGGGTTCTATATTTAACCAGGTGGAAGCATTGATTAATCTCAGTTATCAACTTGGCATATTCAAAATGAAACCGTCAGTCCTGAATAGTCCCCTGAACAGAGGAGGAGGGGGGATGAGCAAGGGGAGAGGGGAGGGATGGAGGAGTATGGGGGGGAGAGAGGGAAAGAGAGAGGGGGGAGAGAGGGAAAGAGAGAGAGGGGGAGAGAGAGATATATATGTAGATGGAGACCTTGAGATCGGGGTGAGAGTGATATGGGAGTGGGGAGGGGAAGGGGGGGGGGGATTCTGGCAGATGTGACGTCCAGTTTAACGGCAAACATTGATGAATAAGACTGCATGTGAAACACCAGGATAACAGTTTATATGTGGATCGGGATTCAAACCCAGGCTTGGCAGCCTTCAGAAGCGTGCATTCCTTTTGGCTATCTTGCAGTGATGTTAACGAAACGGCACACACATTGATGAATCACCCTGCCTGTGAAACACCGGGATGACAGTTTATAGCTGGATTGGTATTCAAACCCAGACGAGATAGCTTAGAGCGAGCGTGCGTACCTCTCGGTTATCCTGCCGTGATGTTACCAAAACATTTCATGTTTTCTTTTAATTTGTATTTATCCAATGGAATGGCTGGCTTGGCAAGCGATTGCCAATCCATCATATTTAACACACACCTCCCAGAGATGCCCAAAATATCAAACATGTCTGAATTAGACAAATTAAAACTTTTTTTTTGTAGTAGTAGTTGGAAGTGCTGCCAAGTTCAATTCTGGAGGTTACATTTTGTAATTCAGCTTAGTTTTTATGAGATTCTCGAGGTTATTCATATGCGCAAATGAAAT
>NC_140964.1:86300322-86305322 GCF_056783735.1 Eptatretus burgeri | reverse complement strand
CGAGATGGTTTCATGCTACACCACCCTAACTTTGCCAGAAATTGGAAGAGGCTTGTCCGAAATACCCGAGTGTGGATCGGGCCTACAAAATGTTCGCTTTTGTGCGCAGAACATTTTACAGACCACTGTTATGAAACAACATAGATGGCTAGATCTTGTGGATATCTGCCACAACTGAGAGCGGATGCCATCCCCACGATTAAGCAGACGAAAGAGCCGTTGCTCAAAATTGTAAAACCGTCTCTACTCAGCTCCCAGCACATGCACACGGATGATTTGACCGGTGAATAAAACACCTGTTGCTATTGCTCGCAGTTACCACAGGAGCACCTGAAAATAATTATCTATTATCTATCTATAATTCCAGCAGTGTGTGTGTGTGTGTGTGTGTGTGTGTGTGTGTGTGTGTGTGTGTGTGTGTGTGTGTGTGTGTGTGTGTGTGTGTGTGTGTTTGTCTGCGACCGCCGTTTCTCGACGACCGCCGTTTCTCGACGACCGCCGGTCCGATCTCATTGAAACTTGCCAGGAATATTGCCGGGGACCCCCGGATGTGCTTTTTCGAGGTTTGATATTGATCGGACGAACGGTTCCTAAGTTACGGCCATTTATCTGTCGACCAATGACAATACACGGTGCTATGACGTCACGAATGACGTCACAGTTAATGTTTATTTATTTTTTATTATTATTTTTTTGCACGATTGACGGTCCGATCTGATTGAAACTTGCCAGGAATATTGCTGGGGACCTGCGGATGTGCCTTTTCAAGGTTTGATATTAATCGGACAAGCGGTTCCCAAGTTACGGCCATTTTTCTGTCGACCAATGACAAGACACGGTGCTATGACATCACGAATGACGTCACAATTAATGTTTTTATTTATTTATTTGCACGATTGACGGTCCGATCTGATTGAAACTTGCCAGGAATATTGCTGGGGACCCGCGGATGTACCTTTTCGAGTGTTGATATTAATCGGACGAGCAGTTCCCAAGTTATGGCCATTTATCTGTCGACCAATATCTGCGGGATAGGGAGGATGAGAGTGGGGGCAAGAGAGGGGGGGAGAGAGGAAGGGTGAGGAGAGGGGGGGCAAGAGAGGGGGGGTGAGAGAGGGCTGCACATACTGGTACTCACCTACGGGCCCGCACCTACGGGCCCGCCCCGACGGGCCCGTACTAGTCAACACAAATTTCTGCAAGATAAATGAACCGCCATCTATAAATAGTCGAGATAAAGTATTGTTGCGAATTCGTGCCCGCCGGCGTGCGAATGGTCACGTAACTCGGATCGCGGCACGTCGCCCACCGGACGGACCATTCAGTCGTGACCCTCTAGGAACTATCGCCCAGAGCCAGTCACGGATGGGCCTTTCAACCTCACCACAATCGTGCCAATCGGCCACCCGCGTAGGATAGGGTTGTTCGCCAAACTCGACCTACCTAAGTACCCACGCGGATGGTAAACCGGGCGATCGTACCTCGTCGCAGGTCGACTCTGGACACGAGCCGCTTGGGCAGCCTGTTCCGTACTATCGGGATAACCGAGCGGTGTTATCGTCGACCTCGATGGTTCAGATTATTTACCGGGCGTTTTGCACCGACTACGAACCCTTTACGTGAAGCTGGATGGAGATTCAATTAGGAATAGACGAAGCGAAACGGGAAAACAGTTCACACAATGCACATTTACTTCCCGGCACACGGAAAGCACGTATATACAGCCATACAGTCAAAATGCACATAAAGCAACCAAAACGATAAAAGCAACAATGACGCAGAGTTAATACCGACTACGCGCACACACGGTAACACTTATACAGCTTTACTTCGCAGACGGCGCCAACACACATTTACACAAAAGCAAAGGAAAGAAGCCACCCTCATAGACAAGGAGGCAGACAGGCCTGTAGGCCAAATGTGCGCGGGACCAAGAGGAGCGGCCAGGTCCGCGAAACCGGGGGAGGGGGGGGTCCTACCCGCATCCTCGTGACGCGTTGGCAGGCGAGCCGCAAATGTGGCCGCGCGGCTGTGCCCTGACTCCGTGCTCATTGGCGGGTTTCGTTGGCACGACGTTTGGAGTGGGGTGGGAACGGGGCCCCCTTTTGCACTATCTCAGCGCGGGGGAAAGGGGGAATTGTTGATGCCCTGGGGGAGGGGGGATGGCTGGCTGGCCTGGGTCCCGCGACAAGACGAGCGATTTCCCCACACCGTAACCTCGTCGCCGACCGCCGTCCTCGCCTCGGACCCGAGCTCCCTTGCCTGCAGTTCCACCGCGCGCACTCGCCTCAACTTCACCAACGCAACGCGTCCCCAACAGCCACTTCTCGACGACCCTCTCCAGGCAACTCCAGAACTCAACTCTTCCTGCAACTCTTCTCAGTTCCGCACTCTCCTCACCCGACCGACTCGATTCTGCCACCCCTTTCAGTTCCGCACTCTCCTCACCCGACCGTCTCGACTCTGCCACTCTTTTCGCCTTGCGCTCGCCTTTTTATAGGCGGGCAGGAGAAGCCAGTATGCAAATATTCGGATCAGAATGACCTCGGGGGCGGAGCCACGCTCACCCATTGGTCAGAGGAAACGGGGGCGTGAACCTCCCCTGATCCTAGAATTAACATATATCGACTTCACACACACGCGCCTGGAGGCGGGGCCAAGCCGCCCCGTACTCGCTAATTGGACGGAGGAGAAGTGAGCGTGTAGCGTTTTTTATCCGAATTTTCCCTCGGAAAGGCCGCTATTCACGCTCGCGGCTTGGTACGTTCGGCACCAATCGCCGAACGGGCCCGAGACAGCCCGACGTTCAGTGTTCACAGGTGGTGTGGGAATGGCCGTAGAAGGAGAGAGGTGAAGGTGGTGGAGGGTTTTCGGTGGTGTTTTGATGGTTATGGTGCCGTTTGGGAATGGCGGTGATGCGATGATGTGGGAGTGTAGATGGTGGCAGTGGCGTGGTTGTTGTGTGATGGCGGTTGAGACTTGGTTGGTTCAAAACAAAGATAGAACAGAAAAAATGGCGAACTCAAAGCGTCGCAGCCCGGATGAATCACATAAATTCCCTCTATACAACGGGTTTGGGGCTAACTACACATGTACTTAGAGATATCTCACCTGCGGGCCCTTCATGGCGTAATGCGAATTTCCACAGCCATAACAGTATGTATGTCATCATCTCCTCCGAGCCTGGTATTGGCTGAACAGTTAAGATCATTGCTCAAATGAGTCGAGTTCTTCTGGTCTTGAGTTCAAGCCCCCCCCCCAATCCCCCTGTTGAACGCAAGGCTATATGATCTTAAGCCAAGGCTTAAGATCTTATCGTCATGAGTTCAAGCCCTCTGAATACCGTTGCAAAAACATCAGGTCGGTTGACTCACCTTGCACTGCCCTCTCCCCCACACCCCCAGGAAGACCTCTGGCTTCGGCTTTCCCTCCTCTCCCACCTCATGTTTATATGTGTGTTCTACCATCCACCAAACAGTGATGACTCCATTTACATCTTGCTCTCTGAAAACGTGGACCAAATTCTATCCTCTCATCCTCACTCTCTCTTCTTCATATGTAGTGACTTCAACTGTCATCATGCCAGTTGGCTTGGTGTGGTTACCTCTCTCACCTGCCATGGCACTTCAGCAAAAGATTTCTGTGACTCATTGGGACTGACCCAATCTGTCAACTTTCCAACCCACATCTCAACCAATGGTACTCTATCCCTTCTGGATCTGATTTTGACCAATTTCCCTGAAAACATCTGTTCTTCTTCTCCGCTCCAATCGGTTCATCTGACCACATGCTTGTAAAAGTGGACATCTCTCTGGCTGTTATTTGAGAAGCACCGTCGAGTCGGGCATTTCACTCAGGCCGACTGGCAGGGACTTCAAGCAGCCATCAAACTTATCGACTGGTCTCCTATCTCTACATCCTCCGACATCAACTCGTCCTGAGAATTCTTTCAGAAAATATCTATCTCTCTCTCTCTCTCTCTCTCTCTCTCTCTCTCTCTCTCTCTCTCTCTCTCTCTCTCTCTCTCTCTCTCTCTCTCTCTCTCTCTCTCTCTCTCTCTCTCTCTCTCTCTCTCTCTCTCTCTCTCTCTCTCTCTCTCTCTCTCTCTCTCTCTCTCTCTCTCTCTCTCTCTCTCTCTCTCTCTCTCTCTCTCTCTCTCTCTCTCTCTCTCTCTCTCTCTCTCTCTCTCTCTCTCTCTCTCTCTCTCTCTCTCTCTCTCTCTCTCTCTCTCTCTCTCTCTCTCTCTACCTCTCTACCTCTCTACCTCTCTACCTCTCTACCTCTCTACCTCTCTACCTCTCTACCTCTCTACCTCTCTACCTCTCTACCTCTCTACCTCTCTACCTCTCTACCTCTCTACCTCTCTACCTCTCTACCTCTCTACCTCTCTATCTCTCTCTCTCTCTCTCTCTCTCTCTCTCTCTCTCTCTCTCTCTCTCTCTCTCTCTCTCTCTCT
The DNA here is from genome assembly GCF_056783735.1 of Eptatretus burgeri. Classification (NCBI taxonomy): domain Eukaryota; kingdom Metazoa; phylum Chordata; class Myxini; order Myxiniformes; family Myxinidae; genus Eptatretus; species Eptatretus burgeri. Next base: position 86,300,866 of record NC_140964.1, on the reverse strand, counting down.
CTCTCTCTTTACCTCTCTCTATACCTCTCTCTATACCTCTCTCTCTACCTCTCTCTCTACCTCTCTCTCTACCTCTCTCTCTACCTCTATCTCTACCTCTATCTCTACCTCTATCTCTACCTCTATCTCTACCTCTATCTCTACCTCTATCTCTACCTCTATCTCTTTACCTCTATCTCTTTACCTCTATCTCTTTACCTCTATCTCTTTACCTCTATCTCTTTACCTCTATCTCTTTACCTCTATCTCTTTACCTCTATCTCTTTACCTCTATCTCTTTACCTCTATCTCTTTATCTCTATCTCTTTACCTCTCTCTCTATCTCTATCTCTTTACCTCTCTCTCTATCTCTATCTCTTTATCTCTCTCTCTCTCTCTCTCTCTCTCTCTCTCTCTCTCTCTCTCTCTCTCTCTCTATCTCTTTACCTCTCTCTCTCTCTATCTCTTTACCTCTCTCTCTCTATCTCTTTACCTCTCTCTCTCTCTCTCTCTCTCTCTCTCTCTCTCTCTCTCTCTCTTTACCTCTCTCTCTCTCTCTCTCTTT
>NC_140964.1:86282822-86292822 GCF_056783735.1 Eptatretus burgeri | reverse complement strand
CAGCTGTGTTGGACTCTGTGTCCTTTTCTCCTGACAAGGTAGAGAGTTTGCTGTCAAACCTCAACTCAGATTCTCTTACCGGTCCAGACGACATCAGCCCACGTGCCCTATAAACCTGCTCTGCTGCTCTTGCTCACCCTCTCCCTGTTCTATTCACCCTCTCATTTGCTCAATGTCGTCTGCCATCTGCTTGGAAATCAGCAAACATTACCGCCCTGCATAAAACAGGTGTAAAAACAGATCCCTGCAACTACAGACCAATCAGCCTTCTCCCAATCATCAGCAAGGTTATGGAATCCATAATCACTTCAGACATTAAATCCTTTCTCCTCTCCAATGGCTTGATTTCCGATCATCAATTTGGATTCAGACCTGGTCAGTCTACCCTGGATATGCTGATTCTGCTCTCCCAACAATGGATGGAGAGATGCTCATTGCTAGACCTGAAATCATAGCCATCTCCCTCGACATATCGCATGCCTTCGATATGGTCTGGCACCCTGCCCTGCTCACCAAACTCTCTTCTTATGGTATCCAAGGACATCTCCACTCATGGCTCGCAGCCTTCCTCTCTTGTTGCATCCAACTTGTGGCACTTAATGGAGTTCTCTCAACCCCTCTTCCTGTCCAGGCTGGAGTTCCTCAAGGCAGTGTTCTGGGGCCTGTTCTTATTCTAGTTTTCATCAATGATCGATCTCTCCGACTCTCTGGAAAATCCTCTATCTCTTTGCTGATGACTTCACCTCTACCGTACCATCTGTCATCCCTCAGACCGGGAAGCAGCAGCTTCTTCGCTCTCTACAGATTTGGGTAAAATCACAAACTAGTCCAACACGTGGAACATGTCTTTCAATCCTGCCAAATCTCACACTCTCACGATGTCTCCCCAAAAGGACCATTTAGAACCCCCTCCCCCCCCCCATCTACTTTCTCAATAATCCTATTGAAGAAGTCCTTTCATTCAAGCTTCTGGGTCCCACTATCTGCCATAATCTTTCCTGGGAAAGCCACATTTCCAAGCTGGCCTCCAAAGCCAGTCGCCAACTGGGCATCCTCCGTCGTGCAAAGTCCTTCCTTGGCACCCCTGAACTCCTGACCACATGTAAAGGTTTCGTCCACAGCCTGATGGAGTACTGCTCTCCCCTCTGGGCTGGAGCTTCCGCCTCTCACCTTTCTCGGCTTCACACTGTGGGAACCAAGGTATTTAGGATCATTGGTATCTCCCGTGATGAGGCTGAGTCTTTGGGTTTCTCACTCTCTCATCGCAGCAGGTCGGTGGTCTTTCTGTCTTCTACCATCTTCTCTCCGGCCTCATCCCCCCTGCTCTGTCTGAGAAGCCCCCCCCCCATATTTACGCAGGGCGTTCAAGGTCTGTCAGCAACCCCCTTCTGGTAAAACTATCAAAATCAAGAATCACTGCTCACCTTCATGCTTTCATTCCTCTTTTCCCCACCTTTGGAACAAACCGCACACTCTCTTCTATCCCATTCTTCCTTCCTGGTCTTCAAAACAGCTGTTCCCCACCATCTCTTATCTTCCCCCTTCCAAAACCATGATCTTTTCTACCCCTGTGTGGGAGAAAATAATTATATTAATGGACTCAATTATAATTGTTGCTTGTGTTTTATAAATTTAATTTTTATGCTGTAATGTCAGTTATGCTTCCCTTTACCCAAGAGTCTTTTAACCTAAATGTTGATAAAAGGAATGTCTTGCGATGGAACAAAGTGACCTGGTTGATAACAGCAACTTTTGCCGTAATTATGTCATTCGCTTTTTGCTGGGGATAAATTATACATAAAAATTGGTAGTTTTAATGCTGCACAGGAATTTAATGAGGCCCCATTTCGAATATTGTGTGCAGTTTTTGTCACCACATCTCCACAAGGAAGGACAAAGCTGCCATAGATAGGTGTCAGTGTCGGACTACTTGATTGATTCCAGGGCTAACTCGACTAAGCTATGAGGAGCGGCTGAAGGAGACAGGACTTTATACGTTAGAAAGGAGGTATCGTTAAAGTTATGATCTGCCTGGAAAGGCAGTTGCAGCAGAAACAGTAGATAGTTTTAAATTTCAATTAAACAGGTACCTTGAAGCATTGGGGATAGAGGGTACATGGACATTGCCAGGAATGAAAGTTAGCAGGGGATATGTATTGTCAGGTCAGGCCAGATGAGATCTGTGACCTGCTTCAGGTACCATGTAAACATGTACTAACCTGTTCCATGGTTGGGTTGTCAACAACTAAACTGTCTCCCCCACCAAGTTTCCTGGTGAGGAGGGTGTATGGATATGGACACCCAGCAGGATTAAAAACAAAACTTATCAAAGGGTGGAGGAGCTCCTTGTGAGCCAATGGCCATCCATATCTCATGCCCAACTATGTCTGCGGATGTTCTCCAGCAGTTGCATTACTTCTTTTTTTTATGAGGTAGGTGGCAGGATTTGCACTGCGGCCACCGTAAAACAATTCATTCCACAAAACCTGCAAATGCAAAGAAAACTGAAAACCCACTCCGTGGGAGTACCTCCTGTGCTGCTGCTTTTCGCAGGACAGCTCACTGGATGACGGGATTGGGGCAAAGCCTTCGGGACCCCCATTCTCTGGCAGGAGGAAAAGCATGTGGTAAATTTCCTCAGTCAGATTACTGTGGTGTGTGGCAGAGTGGTGCTGAGGTGTCATCCACCAGACAGCGGTCTCCTTGGGTTAACCTGAGGCGGTCCCTTAGAGTGAGTGCCTGGCATGTCCTGTCCCTAAGAGCAGATGATCACCTGTGTTTGAACATCGGTATTGCAGCACTCTGAGGTTTGGAGATCGGATAGTGACGAGACCATGGCGGGTGGTTCCACCTACTATTAGTCTGGTCGCTCTGATGGTTACTATGCTCAAGGAGTTGCTGTTGCTGCGTTCAATAAGCTGACTCCAATGATAATTGAGGTAACACCGGTCAATGAGTGTATTACGGGACTAAGGATTTGTCACTCCTTGGGTGTCATTTCTCTGGTCTCTGTATTTGCTTCGACTGAGGCGAGTGATTTCACCGTGAAGGACACATTCTATGCCCACTCCATTCTGTGGTTGATCGGTGCCCCAGGTGAGATACTCTTCCAGTTTTGGAGGATTTCAACGCATCGACTGGAATTGATCGGGATGGTTATGAGACTCGTGTTGGTCCCCATGCGTCTGGAACTGTGAACCGGAATAGCACTAAGCTCCTTGACTTTGCAAGAAGTTGTGGACTTAGAGTGGCTGGTTCGTTGTTTCAGCACCCACAGGCTCATCGCTGAACTTGGTATTCCACTGCTGGTGATGTGGCGAAGGAGATTGACCATGTGTTCAATGATGGTCGCGAGAGGGTGATCCAGAACTGCAGGGACTACTGGAGTGTCCAATTTCTCAATACCAACCACAGGCTTGTTGTAGCAACTCTGAAGTTGCAGCTTAAATCGGGGAGAATGGTACCATCCCAGACTCGGCTGGATGTTGGCAAGCTCAAGGATAAGAGGGTAGCTGAGGAGTTTGCGAACAGGCTGAGTAGGGATTTGGGTGGTCTGGGTGTTTTGGGAAATCCTGAGGAGTTGTAGAGTTCCTTCAAGATGACAATCCCTGATGTTGCCTGTGGCTATCTTGGAATTCACCGTAGGGTGAAGAATAATTTTATCTCTCAAGGGACACTGGATACCATTGACCAGAGTTGCAGGGCCAGGCTTAATGGCCGATCTGAGCTGTTCATGGAGTTGAGGCATAAAAGGTACGTGCACTGAGGGTGGAAAAGGAGACCGACGTGAGGAATCTGCGAGGTGGTAAAGCATCACCTGTGGTCAAGTGATTCTCGTCCTGTTTATGGGGGAATTCGCGCATTGCGTTCCTCCAAGCCCATCCCTTGGTGTGCTGCATTTATAGCAGAGGGTGTGGGCTCTTGACAGAGGAGTCTGAAGTGAAGGCCAGCTGGGCCGGTTCCTTTGAGCGACTGCACCAGGCTGACCCACCAGCTGTTGAGTTGAATGTCTGGGGTGTCACTATTCCTATGGCTGACCCTCCAATCAACTGTCATCCACCTTCATTTGTGGAGAAACAGGCTGCGGTGAACCGGTTGAAATGGGGTAATGCTCCTGGGATCTGTGGCATCCACGTAGAACTTATTTAGGCGGGTGGAAATGCTGTACTCATGTCGTTGCATGCAGTTATGTGTTCTGTTTGGAACACAGGCATCATCTCAACTGACTGGATGAGGGACCTTGTTGTCCCTCTCTGGAAAAGGAAGGGTGATCACCAGGACTGCAACAACTACCAAGGGGTGACGCTGCTCTCAGTGCCAGGCAAGGTCTTTGCTCGGATAATTCTTGATCAGGTTCACAACCATCTGCTTGAGCACCAGCACCCAGAGCAGTCAGGCTTTGCACGAAAGAGGTCAACGATAGACCGTATCCTTGCTCTTTGGCTCCTCACCAAACGCAGATGAGAGTTTAGGCAGGGGCTACTTGCAACCCATGTTGATCTTTGCAAAGCGTTCGATTCAATGAATCAGGATGCCCACTGGAGGATTCTCGGTCTTTGTGGGGTGCCACCAAAACTGATCAATCTGGAACTGTTACTGGTGTGTCTGAACTATACTCTGGTGCTGAGAGTGCTGTGAGATGTGGTGCTTCCATATCTGACTTATTTCCACTTGTTACTGGAGTTCGTCAGGGGGTGTGTACTGGCCCCCACACTTTTCAGCACTTGTATGGACTAAATTCTGGGGAGGATGTCAGAGAGATCAAGCTGCGGTGCATTGTTTGGGAGTGTCAAGATCTCTGACCTTAATTTCTTAGATGATGCAGTCATCTTTGCGAATACTCTGAATATCATTTTGGGGGCCCTGGAGGTGCTGAATGAGGAGTCGGAAATGCTGGGATTACGGGTTTTCTTGGTCAAAACTAAGATCCAGGCTTTCAATGCTGTTGGATGCTGCTATCTTGTCTGTTCCTGTTTGAGGTGAGGATGTTAAGTTCATGGAGAGATTCATGTGTCCTCTGGCTTTGAGCGAGAGGTCAGTTGACATCTGGGCCAGGCCTGTGGAGCCATGGATTCACTGGATCATGGGTTGTGGTGCTGTCGGTACCTGTACAGGAGGACAAAAGTAAGAGTCTTCAGGTCCTTGGTGCTTCTTGTCTTGCTTCTTCGGATGTGAAACTTGGATTCTGACAAAGGATCTGAGATGGAGACTTAACTGCTTCGGGACCAGGTCTCTTCAGAGAATCCTTTACTATCGCTGGTCGGACTTTGTGTCCAATGAGCGGTTGATGAGAGAGAGATTCAGATGAGATTTGTTACCTGTGTAGTCCGTGAGCATCAGCTGCGGCTGTATGGACATGTGGCTCATTTTCCTGATGCTGATCCTGCTCACCAGATTCTCAGCAAGGTTACTTCTTGAGTGGAGGAGGCCAACGGGCCGACCACGTGCCTAATGGTTGCAGCAGGTTGATCGGCATCTCACGGGGATTGGGATGGGCCAGGCATCTACCTGGGGGATAGCCAGACAGAGACCCCTGGAGTAACGGCGGAAGTAACACCAGGAGTATCACCAGGCATACCATGGACGCAGCGTCGTGCTGCTCCAGTGCATACTCCCATACCTGACCTGACCTGAGGGGATATGGATGGGTGATTGTATATCTGTCATAATTGCAATGTCTGTGAGAGGGTCTCGTCAAAAGGTGAATGTGCTGTTTGTGTTTGTTAATTACTTGCCTTATAACCATGTTCTATCCATCCATCCATTGGGACCACACTCTGTGCAGAGTGTTGGTTCTGCCAAAGTAGTCTCCTTGGCTATTGGACACAATCCTGGATGGGTCACCACTCCGACACAGGACACCAGCAAGCTGGCACTCATTTTGCCAACCTCAGAAGGATGACATGCAGAGTCAACCCCACCTGATATTAATTCAACAACCAAGTGGGATTTCAACTCAGGATCTGAGCATCCCAAGCCCACCACTCTAACTATTAAGCCAACACCAGGCATACTATGTTCACCCCCCTACAAACCCCAATAACAAAAAAAGTTTTTATTTATATAAACGTCTAAAACTTCTTTAGACTTAGAGGTCCGTGTAAAAGGTAACGGGACTGAACCTGCTGTGTGCTTCACTGACACAACTTGAATGAAGGGTTACGTCACAGTTTTTCGCAACATACCAGCAATATATATGATTGGTGATGGTTGACTGCGCTCATTGTGTGATTTTTTTTTTACAGGTCCTGCTTTACACGTTGTCTCGTCTGAGTCGTCGTGCTATGAGTAGTGAGCAGAGAGCCAATCTGAATTTTCTTGCGAAGCTTGGCAAAACACCTTCCGAATCCTTCGCAATGCTGCAGCAAGTCTACGGGGAAGAAATGATGTCACGTACATGTGCATTTGAATGGCACAAGAGGTTCAAAGTGGGACGGGAGGAGGTTGAAGACGATCCACATTCTGGAAGACCTTCAATGAGCAGAACGGCAGACAACATCGAGTGTGTGAAGCAGATGGTGCACGCAGATCGTCGACTCGCAGTGCGGATGATTGCTGAGGAAATTTCCATCAACAAGGATACTGTCTGGAGCATCATCACTGAAAAATCTCAATGTGCAAGGTGTGAGCTAAGATGGTCCCCAAGCTGTTGTCTGAGGACCAGAAACAGCAAAGTCACTGTCTGTCAAGACATTATCGAGTGCCTCGAGGACGATCAAGACCTGCTTGGGAGAGTCATTTCTGGCGATGAATCGTGGATATTCCAATACGATCCTGAGACCAAATGGCAGAATCGTTAGTGGAAAAGTCCGGCATCACCAAGACCAAACAAAACAAGGATGTCGAAGTCGAAGGTCAAGGTGATGCTCATGTTTTTTGACACCAAAGGCATCGTCCACTTCGAGTTTCTACCACAGGTTCAAACAGTGAATCAATAAGTGTACAAGGAGATCCTCCGGCCCCTCATGAGATCAGTCCAGGACAAGAGGAGGGATCTGTGGGAGAACAACGCCTGGGTGCTCCACCATGACAATGCCCCTGCTCACTGTGTCCTGAGCATCCGACAGTTTCTGGCAGAGAGGAACGTGCCAACTCTGGAGCAACCCCCGTATTCGCCAGACTTGGCCCCTTGTGATTTTTTCCTTTTCCCAAAGCCCAAGGGGGTGATCAAGGGGATCTGATTTCCTGATGTGGAAGCCATAAAAAGCACCGTGACGATGGTGCTGCAGAGGATTCCAAAAGAAGCCTTCCGGGGGGTGTATCTAAGCATGAAAGAAGAGGATGGACAAGTGTGTGAGACTGGAGGGAAACTATTTTGAAGGGGACAAGTTGTGATTTCAATTTTTTTTTGGAATAAAATTTCTGTGAAGTCAGTCCCGTTACTTTTTCGACGGACCTCGTGTGTGTGTGTGTGTGTGTGTGTGTGTGTGTGTGTGTGTGTGTGTGTGTGTGTGTGTGTGTGTGTGTGTGTGTGTGTGTGTGTGTGTGTGTGTGTGTGTGTGTGTGTGTGTGTGTGTGTGTGTGTGCGTGCGTGCATGCATATATACATATTTACATATTTACATACTTGCATACTTGCTTACATAATATATATATATATATATATATATATATATATATATATATATATATATATATATATATATATATATATATATATATATATATATATATATATATATATATATTTGTGTATAAAACACCCTGTTGCGGTCTGTGCTTGCATCACTGTTCTCATTCCCACTCCTCCACCCCTCACATCCTTTCCCTGAGTAAATGTTAGTTGAGGAACTGTTGGATTGAATTTAATTGATATGACGGGGATGTGACATCGGCTTGATGGGCTGAATTGCCTCTGCCTGCATCCAAGTTCCTTGTGTGTATCCTTGTGCATCTCATCATTCTTAGTTCATGAAATTTTATTTTAATTCCTCTTCAAGGTAATATGTTTGCTCTTCTTTTCCTCCTAACAGATGCTATCAATCCAGAATCGACCTCCATTCTTCACCCAACCTCAGAAACCAGCTCCTGCTTTGCATTCCTCTCCCCTCTCCCCTCCCTTTCCCTCTCAAGTACAAACTCTCACAGCTTCTTCTGCTCAGACGTCTTTCCATTTGCAACCCAGTGTCGAAAATCTTACTGAAGTGTCGGCTATTTCTACACATTCAATATGCACTCCTGCTGCTGCACCCATCCCGACCGCTTCCTCCATCCCGACCTCTTCCTCCATGCCGACCTCTTCCTCGATGCCGACCTCTTCCTCGATGCCGACCTCTTCCTCGATGCCGACCTCTTCCTCGATGCCGACCTCTTCCTCGATGCCGACCTCTTACTCCATCCCGACCTCTTACTCCATCCCGACCTCTTACTCCATCCCGACCTCTTCCTCCATCCCGACCTCTTCCTCCATCCCGACCTCTTCCTCCATCCCGACCTCTTCCTCAGCTCCTTCGTCATCTATTGCTTCTATTTCCTCTACTGTTCCCATCCCTCCTCTTGAGTTCCACTGGTTTTTTGAATCGTTGGATAACTCTCAACCACCATGGCTACCATTTAGCCGCATCGATTCCTATAGGCTGGAACAAGCTCTTGCGATAGGTGAGGAACTGGGAAGAGTGCACCATGAAATAAAAAATGCCACAGTGATGAAAATGATTAAGTATAATTGAGTTCAGAGGCCTGTGAAAACTAATAAATAGTAAGTGGTTGGGGTCTCAGGTGGGTAAAGCAAAAATGTAGGATACACTTGAGGGGTAAGCTGTGGACTTCAATGAATAGGAGTAACTTAAGGGCCATTATCATCCCACTTCAAGCTTGTCATATATAAACTACAGTGTTTGTCCCTCAAACCTACCATATCTACTCATTTCCACTTCTCAAGCCCCTATATCTGCATTGTTTGAAAATGCTAAAAATGGTACTTGTATGACATAATTATTTAATTCCTTTGTCTTGTATTAACTCTGCACTCTCAATTTATTCTCTCCTCATCAACGTTCTGTGTAACCTCAAATCCTTGTTGTTTATTACTTGCGAAATCTAAGATTCACAAGTACATTGGTTAGTCTGATGCGTTATCGGTGGACAGAGGTTATGTTTTCACTCCTGTGTTGTCTGTCTGTCTTTGAGCAGCATATCTTAAAAAAAATTATGGACGGATTCAGACGAGAACTGGTGGACAGGTTGGGCGTATGACAAGGACGAATTGATTCGATTCTTGGTGACGATTCAGATCCAAATACGAGAATTTTTTTAGATCCTTGTGGAGGATCTCTAAGTCTTACTCGCGTTGTTGTTCTTCATATTCTTGTGGACTTTTTTGTTTCACAGCCTACAGTTTTCATCGAAACTTCCTGAAACTTGGCATATATATGTAAAAATACCCTGCGCAGACAGTAACCATCTCCGATTTTGAAAATTCCTCCTAGAAAAAAAGTTATGACGTCAAAATATCTCCGCTAATGGAAATCGCCTAAAAAATTATCTCCGAAACTAGGCAAGCTTTTTGAATTCTGTTTGCGGGAATCGAACAGGGCATTAGCAGAGGTGAATTACCACACATATGATACATCACTATGACGTCATATCAATTTTTATGACATACCAATTTTTATGACGTCATTCCTATTTTTTTGACTTTTTTTTTTTTCACAACCTAGAGTTTTTATCGGTTCTTCGTGAAACTTGCCATGGATATGCAGAAAGCCCACGCGCAGGCAGTAACCATCTCCGATTTTGGAAATTCTTTCTAGAAAATAAGTTGACATCATAATATCGCCGCTAATGGAAATCGCCTATACCATTATCTCCGAAACAGGGCAAGCTGTTTGAATTTTGTTTGCGGGAATCAAGCCCAGCATTAGCACAGATAATTTATCGCAAACCTGATACATCACAATGACGTCATATTCGTTTTTATGACGTCATCATTAAGAGGACGAGGATCTTCGCTCATTTGAGCTTGTTTAATTTTTGAAGCAATTATTCACCATTGAGAGAT
>NC_140964.1:86270322-86277822 GCF_056783735.1 Eptatretus burgeri | reverse complement strand
ATGGTCCACAGAAAAAAATTCATTATGTCATCAGTCACGTGATTCGGCAGCCATAATGTTGTTGTTTTTTTAAACCTTCAAAATTCTTCTTCTCTGAAGTGGCTGAACAGATCGAAGCGAAACTTCACACGCTTGACCGTCTGTCCATGAGGAACAAAAGGTTCACACATATGATGTCATTGGTCACATGGTTTGGCAGCTATATTGGATTTACCCGAAAACCTATAAAAAAAATACATCACTCAAAAGAAGTCCTAGTGAAGGTCTGCAATCTCTGCTCTTCTTCTTGTTCCATTTGCAGGACAATTTGTTCATTTCCAATAGAATGAAGTTTTCTTGGTGAAGTAAATGGAGGAAAAGGAAATTATTCGTTGGATGGAATTGACGGAATACTTTGTGGTTATATATATATATATATATATATATATATATATATATATATATATATATATATATATATATATATATATATATATATATATACACATTATTATTTTGGTTGGTGTGCAAGCCTGTGACTGAGATTATACACCGCCCATGAAACTTCGTAATTCTAGTCACACAAGGCATTGTCAGAACATTCTTTTGTATGCTTCACATGCATGGAAAAGAAAGTGGAAGCATTAGTAAGGAGTCACAGGTTTGGTTTGTAAGGGAATTTTAAATCGTTTTTTTTCTTTTCCTTTTGCTATGATTTTCCTTCGACAGCATTCTCTCACTAAAACCCTGGTGTTGGCTTAGTGGTTAGGGTGGCGGCTTGGGATCCCAGGGTCCTGAGTTCAAGCCCCGTTGGCTGCTGAATTAACACCAGGGGGTTGACTCAGCCTGTCATCCATCTGAGGTCGGCGAAGTGAGTACCAGTGTACTGGTCCCGGTGTATGCCCCGGTTAGAATAGGTATACCATATCCCTGTGTGTCGTAAGAGGCGACCAGGGTTGGCGTCAGGAAGGGCATCCAGCCATAAAACATTGCCTCAAGAAAAAGCCTAACCCCTGCACTGCAGGGAAAAATGGCTGTAAAAACGGTCATTTTTATATTCTCTCACTACTGATGTGTTTTTTCTCCTCATAACAGTCACTAACTGTTAAGACAGCTAAGGTTTCTCAGTAAAATAAATTGCTGGAAATGCAATTCTACGATGCTGTGCAATGTGTATATATATATATATATATATATATATATATATATATATATATATATATATATATATATATATATATATATATATATATATATATATATATATATATATATATATATATATATATATATATATATATATATATATATATATATATATATATATATATATATATATATATATATATATATATATATATATATATATATATATATATATATATATATATATATATATATATATATATATATATATATATATATATATATATATATATATATATATATATATATATATATATATATATATATATATATATATATATATATATATATATATATATATATATATATATATATATATATATATATATATATATATATATATATATATATATATATATATATATATATATATATATATATATATATATATATATATATATATATATATATATATATATATATATATATATATATATATATATATATATATATATATATATATATATATATATATATATATATATATATATATATATATATATATATATATATATATATATATATATATATATATATATATATATATATATATATATATATATATATATATATATATATATATATATATATATATATATATATATATATATATATATATATATATATATATATATATATATATATATATATATATATATATATATATATATATATATATATATATATATATATATATATATATATATATATATATATAGTGTTACGGACCTGGAAACCATATGCATTCAACATACAGATGTCCCAAAAGTCAGTTATGTCGTCAAGTATGTGTGCATGCAGATCCCCTTCCTTTTGTCTAGTGGGAGAATCAAAGGCATGCGTTGCAATTTCTTTTAGTTAGGTTATTACATCTAACAACCATCCCATCTGCATGACCCCTCGGCCCATCATGATCCACCACAAACCAGCTGCCTTCTCGCACCCTGACGTGCCGAGGCAAGATCTCGTGGTTCCATTTTCTCAGCTGCTTTAAACGTTGTAACTCTTTCACGACGACCTTTGCAACATTGATACTGTTGCTCGACAAGTACGAACCCGCGTGGAAGAGTGGGTGGGGTTTCCTGGCAGGGTCGAGGCCCCGCCCAGGAAGGGCGAGTCCATGGGAGCCTGCCCAATCAGGGTGGGAAGTGAGGTCTGTTTGAGCGAGCCCCACCCCGTTGAGGGAGGTCCATAAATTCCTAAGCACTCTCTGAGGCTGTGGTTTTTTGTGGGTTGCTACGAAGGGGTTGTTTCGGAGGTTTTCGACGGGATTGTTGTTGAGCGTGCCGTTCTTTTGAAGCGGAGGGTTGAGCAGAAGGCCGTGAAGGTGGCGAACGTGTCTCTGCTGGCCCTCTACAAGGAAAGGAAAGAGCGACCCTGACCCCCCTCCGTGGACCCCGCTATTCACCACCTGAGCTCCGCCACAAACCACGAGTCCCACACGTGCGACTGGGGCCCAAACCAACGACCTTTGTCAGGTGCTGCATCGCGGAGCACCCCTTCCTCCGACGGTCAGGTACCCAGCTGGACTCTGACCCCCAGCTTGTCTCTCTCCTCAGCTGTGAGGGTCCAATCAAGAACTCTGGGTTTATTTTCATTTGTGTGTGTGTCTGCGTGTGGGCCAGTCTTTTAAGTAGAACTGAATAAGTGTTTTTGGATCATTGTAAATATTCCTTGCTTGCATATTCAGGTTAAGTCTTGCTCTGTGTCTTCATTTACTGTAAATAAATCATTACAGAAATGTTCCCAGTCCGTTTCCGCCCCTTCTTGCATTGGTCCAGCATTGTTCGGATCTGAGTTTAGGCAGGGTTTCATCCCCGGTAATCGGACAATTGTAGCCGGGACGTCCTGGGCAGGCCCGCTCGACTGCATCCGAGCCTGAAAGGTGGGTGGCAGAGTGGTAGTCGGAAGGTGTAATTTTACCGCTGCCGGTAGAGTGAATCCGGTTCAGCCAGGTGTTCCGAGGGCGTGGATCCCCGGTAGCCGAGACCGCCTGGTTACTTAGGTACATTGGATCAAGACAAAATAACCCTATGCCACGTGGTCAAGATATTGGTGTTCCACGGTCGGTTAAACGACCCACCGGCTCGCGGAATTATCCGAGCGACGGCCAACAATTCCGGGGAGTTTGGTGGGAGACGACACAAGCTTTCCCCACCTAGTGGTCGGTCTCTCCACCGACCCCTGGCCCGCAACAATGTTATATACTATACATATATATACATATACATATATATATATTATTTACTATAAACATATACCGTATATATATTATATACTATATATTATATACTCCAAGCTTATAACTCCAATGGTAGCTTACACCACATGCGTAACAAAAATGAAAATAACTCGATATTGCATAAACAACAATAGTTGTAAACCTCTGCATGTTCTCTCTGGATCCAAGAGCTCTTAAATGTGCTATCATTCAGCATTGTACGTTCTTTGATTATGAGGTTTATCCCGTTCAGACACAATCGCTAAACTTGCACGTGTGTGTGTGTGTGTGTGTGTGTGTGTGTGTGTGTGTGTGTGTGTGTGTGTGTGTGTGTGTGTGTGTGTGTGTGTGTGTGTGTGTGTGTGTGTGTGTGTGTGTGTGTATTGTTGCAAATTCGCGCCCGCCGGCGTGCGAACGGACGCGTCACTCGAATCACGACCGCGTCGCCCACCGGACGGACAATTCAGTCGTGACCCTCTCGGAACAACGCCGGGAGCTAGTCATGGGTGGGGGTTTAACCCCACCACGACCGTGCCAATTGCCCACCCGCGCAGGATAGGGCTGCTCGCCAAATTCGATCTACCTAAGTACCTGCGCAGATGGTCGACCGGGCGATCGTACCACGCCACAGGCCGACTCCGGACACGAACCGCTTAAGCAGTCTGTTCCGTGCTACAGTGATAACCAAGCGTTGTTATCGTCGGCCTCGACGGTTCCGATTAATTACCGGGCGTATTAAGCCCACTACGAACCCTTTACGTGAAGCAGGATGGAGGATCAATAAAGAAAAGACGAAGCGAAACGGGAAAACAGTTCACACAAATAACATTTATTACGCGACACACGGAAAGCACATATATACAGCCACAATAATCAAAATGCACATATAAAGCGAAAGCAAGAGTTAAACCGAATACGCATACACACGGTAACACTTATACAGTTCTACTTTACAGATGGCGCCAACACGCATTAATTCGAAAGCAAAGGAAAGAAGCCACCCTCATAGACAAGGGGGCAGACGGGGCCCGTGAGCCTTTATGGCGTGGGACTTGGCAGACCGAACGAGACCGTTGCAGGTTACCTGCATCCTCGCGGTGCGATGGTGGGCGAGCTCTCTCCGGCGCTCCTTGTACGAACGCGCAGGTCCGCGCGACACAGCTGGCAGAGCGGCGCCTCCAGTCCGCGTCCCTCCGCGACGTCCGGACTCTCCACCGACTGCAAGCTCCAACGAGCGGGTCGCTCTCCAGACCGCTTCTCCAAGACCCAGACGGGCAGAAGACCATGAACCGCTGACTGACACTGACACTCTCACCGACCGCCCTGACCTGACCTCTTCTCAGCGGCGCCTCCGTGCGCCCTTTTATTTCCCCGGCACCCCACCCCTCCCTTCGCGACCTGCGGGGGGGGGGAGGGGGGAACATTCCACCAGAAAAATTGGGGCGGGAGTTGAGTTCCAACCGTCATTCTTGTTTACCAGAGAAATCGGGGTGGGAGTTATTGTTCCCCTTTTGTGTTCGTGGAGATGTTGACGGTTGCTGGCAGAGTGGTGAGGATGGCAAGGTTGTTGAGAGGCAGGTGTGGTTGGTGGTTGTTGTGTGATGGCGGTTGAGACGTGGTTGGTTCAAAATAAAGATAGAACAGAAAAACGCCTAACTCAAAGCGTCGCAGCCCGAATGAATCATAAATCCCCTCGAGACAACGGATCTGGGGCTAACTACACATGTACTTAGACATATCTCACCTACGGGCCCTTCATGGTGTAATGCGAATTTCCACAGCCGTAACAATAACAATTATATATATAGTGTCCCAAAAAAATATACAACTTTTAAAATGCTTCGTTTGATCCTAAAAAAGCAGTAATTTTGTCACTTATGCTTCATTTCTTGTTGCAGAGACCCTGAAGTTTATTTTGATCCCAAGCAAGCGCCAGAAAAATGCCAAGACTGACCGTACAACAATGGACGAAAATTGTTGAACTTTGGCACCAGACGAAAAGTGTCATACAGGTGCAACGTCTTTACTCGAGACATTTCGGTATCTTCTTGCGCCATGCACCAAACTTTCGGACAATAAGGTGCACCATCACAAAGTTTACCAATGTGGGAACCATCTGTGACCTTCACAAGGGTCACAGTGGTCGGAAGAGGACAGGTCGTAGTGAAGAAAATGTGGAAATGGTGAGACAGGTGGTCGTTCAGAGTCCAAAAAAAATCGATTCGACGACTTTCTGCTGAGACAAACATTCATAAGAGCACCGTTCAGAGGATTATTCACCAAGACATTCATGCCTTTCCATACCAAATTCAAACGGAAACGGTGCTTACTGATCAACAGAAACGCAAATGACTAGACTTTGCAAATTGGTTCTCAGGAAAGTTGGAGGAAGATGTAGACTTCCTCAAAAAACTTCACATGACAGACGAATGCCATGCTCACTTGTCCGGGGAGGTAAACAAGCTAAACTTTTGGTACTGCGGAACTGAAAATCCTGGAAATGCATCAACTGAACTGGTGCCTCGATCTGTTCTCAAAGTCACCATGTGGGGGGCCGTTGGTTGGTATGGGATTGGTCCATACTTCTTTGAAGATGACCAGGGATGCACTTGCACGGTGGAACCAGAGGGACTATCGCGAAATGATTCAGGAATTCTATCTGCCTGAGCTATGTACTCAGGCCCGTAGGAGAAGCAACCTGATCCAGATGAGAACCCAGTGGTTCCAGCAGGATGGGGCACCGCCCCATACAGCCAGGGAAACAAGGCGTTTTCTCAACCAACATTTTGAGGGCCGCTTTATCTCCCTCTACGAAGACGTTGAGTGGCCACCGTATTCCCCTGACCTTACTCCTCCAGACTTCTTGTGGGGGGTATCTCAAGAACAGTATCTATGGAAACCCAAGGCCTCAGACTCTTGATCAGCTGAAGGAAAACATCCACCGAGAAATCCAGAACATTCCTCAGGAAACGTTTCCCAAAGTGATGGAGAACATGACAACGCGTTTGCAGGCAGTGATCAGACAACGTGGGCCTATGTCGAACATGTGGAAAAGAAAACGACGATTCTATAACAAAATTTAAATTTTGGTGGCAATTTTGACATTGGTACAATAAACTTCAACCTTTCAGCTTTCTATCCAGCCATATATCTTTTTTAAAAATATATGTTATGACCATCCTCTTTGCAGATGAAAAGTTGTATATTTTTTTGGGACACCCTGTATATATACACACACACTATATAAAATCAAAAAACAGGTGTATGACCCTTTAGGATCTTTAAGACCCTTTGGACCACCTAGATTGCTGTTTCCATGGCAACTATTGTTTATTTGGATTTTTCAAGTATCTTGCTATGCACGACATCTTTCTTTGTTTATACTACAGAGTAGTTCATCTCACCATTCTCATTCTTTTACTGCAATTTGACTTATTTATTCATTCAGTTTCTTCATTCTCATCTGCCTTCCTTTCCAGGTGCAGAGACGTCAGTGGTGAATACAGACGGAGGTCGTTATGACATCATGCTGTCTTTACGTGAACGTCGTGCTGTGTACTGGCAAGAACCTCCTGCTCACGTACTCCGTGCCTCGTGGTTCCGCAGGCCTCCCGGAGGACTGTGGTTTGAACCTCAGAGTGAAGAGGCCGCCGTAGCCCTTGAGGAAGTTTACAGAATGGGCGACACATGGCCGAGGTCTGTGGAGCTACCCGGAGGAAGCTTGGCAGTGTTATACAACCCTCGAGTGATGCTGGAGTTTCAAGGTAGAGAGAGTGGAGAAAAGGGCATCCGCGCTCCACTGTTGGCGCCTCCTGACGTGTGGACCGGTGGAGCTGGTGGGGGTCTGGGCCACAGCATGTTGCGTAGGGGACTGGGTGAAGAAAAGAAAGCGTTGCCTCCTGGTATGTACAAAAGTAATTGCAATGAAAGTGAAAAACTTGGGTCATTCTATTCCCATATATGACTACTTCACTCGTGATGCCGGGACTTCAGTCGAATCCCATGTGTGGTGCTGATTTGTACGTTGTCTCTCCTACGATATATTTTTTTATTGATAAAAGTGTGAATTGGTATGTCCTTGTCCTGCATGTAAT
>NC_140964.1:86257822-86265322 GCF_056783735.1 Eptatretus burgeri | reverse complement strand
ATTCCAATGATCTTGGGATGCATCCTGATCGTTTTCGGTATGCCCAATCTAATGGAGAGGGTGTCATTATCATCCAAGGTCAATGTCATGAGATAAAGGTCAATATCACAGGTTTTGGTCAATTTTATGCCTGTTTGACCTTGACCCTTTGATTCAAGGTCAAATCTGATGACATGAAATGATTCCCCATACATGATTTCCTATTAGTGCCCAATACATACCTAAGCTCTCAGACAAGTATTTAAATAGTTATAGGCATATTAAAGTAAGCTATAAATCGATTTGGGATCACCCCCCCTTATGTCATGTGACAAATTTCTGACAAATTCAAGTGTCATGCAGAGTTCCAGCAACTTGGCAACAACAAATAAGGTAAGATTTTGAACATTTTAAAGACTTTCAACATGAAATAATGTATAACGAACAAAATGGAATGTTTTTATGAGGAAATATGAAATCTAGTGCAAAATAGATCGGAAATTTGACTATTTTTGGACTAAAGGGGGAATTCCTCCAATTTCTGGGAATGGGTCCCCCCCCCCTTTTTAAATGGTCCCTGTAATGTTTTAAATATTGGTCTGAGGGCTTCGGCATGTATTAGGCACTAATAGGAAATCATGTGTGGGGAATCATTTAATGTCATCAGATTTGACCTTCAATCAAGGGTTTAAGGTCAAACAGCCATAAGCATTAGCATTTTCACAAATGGCTAGAGGTTCGCTGACTGACCCGGACATAGAAATCCTGAAGACATATGCAGCTCAGATGTATGGGGCTAAGGGAAAAGTCATGTCACTGAATTACCATCACTATAATGTCTATCATGTCTTTGAAAAGGCGTATGGACCAAAAGCTAGATCTCGGAATGCACAAGCAAAGCTGAAGGGAATTGATGGTAGAAGGAATTCCTCCCTGCGAATCAGAAATTTCCCAACACATAAAACGGTCATCATTTGTAGCAAAGATGTGGGCCAATGCTGATTTATCAGAATTAAATCAGCATCCATCTTCAAATGATGGCTGGGAGTTGCATGAAGAGCAGTATGAAATCATTTGGTTTGATGGTCAACAGCTTCCAGAGTCACTGGTTCCAGAGTAAGAGGATCACTCACATCAAGAAAGCTCTGATGATGACCTCAATGTGTCCTCATCAGATGAAGACGGTCTATCCTCAGATGAAGACGAACTCTGATAACAACACAATACCATTCATTGAACTTAAACCAACCCTGTCAGTATAAAAACAGAATTTTCTCAATGTGGGTTTTATTTTAATTACTCAATTATGCATATCCATGGTGGTGATAGATAAAATAGATCCCTAAATTTATAGAAAGTGGTAGATTAGTTCTATATGTTATATATGCATGGTGGTGGTAAATAGGTTAGGTAATATATAGAAACAGATTGTAGTGGGGCATTGTCATGGAAACCATAACAATTAACAATTTGTTTCTTTTCCAGAAAAATTCATGCAGGTGGTCAAAATGAATTTATTTGATAATTAATTTTTTTCTTCTTCTTTTTTAAGACTCACATTTTCCAATCAGAACACATTTTTGATGAGTACAAAATTATATAAAATGCCAAGTCACGAGATCTACACTTTGTGATAATGACTGAATTTAATGGTTACAAATGAACTATATATGTAAAATCTGCCATACCTATAAATCTAATTAACCTTGTTCTTAAGTAAGCTTTCCACCACAAATCCTATTCTTAAGGCCCTCACCCACTGGCCATATCTGCCCCCGACCAGCCCCGACCGGCCCACTCAAACTGCCCCACCGACCTGCCCGACCTGGGCCGACTGGGCCGACTGGCCCCAGACTGGACCGACTGCCACATCTGGCAGGTCGAGGGAGGTCGGGGGCAGGTCTGACAGGTCGGGGGCAGGTCTGACAGGTCGGAGGCCAGTCCTCTTCCCTCTCCTTCCTCTTCCCCTCTCCTCCTCCCAGGCTCTCCTCCCGGCCTCTCCTCATCCCAGCCTCTCCTCCCTCTTTCCTCCTTGCTCTCCACCCCCTTTCCTCCCCCTCCCCTCCTCCCCCTCTCCGCATCCCCTCTCCTCATCCTGACCTCTCCTCATCCCCTCTCCTCAACCCCTCTCCTCATCCTGGCCTCTCCTCATCCCGGCCTCTCCTCTCCCTTTCCTCCTTCCTCTCCTCTCCCTTTCCTCCTCTCCTCCAAGAGAGGGGGAGGAGAGGGAATGATGAGAGGGGGAGTAGAGGGCATGAGGAGAGGCCCAGAGGAGAGGGTTAATGACACCTGACCTACCAACCAACCCCACAATTTTGATCATGTTGAAAACTCGACGACCGCATCCGAGCATAGTCGACTGTCCCCGACCAGATGCTCGGGGGGGGGGCAGTTCGGGTGGGCCGGTCAGGAGCAGGTTGGGGGTCGATCGGGTCAGTGAGCGTGGACCTTTAGGTTATATTTTTTCATTCAATGTACTTATCCCTGTCGAATGACACTGGATTGGTATTTGCACTTTAGGCACTAATAGGAATTCATGTATGGGGAATCATTTCATGTCATCATATTTGACCTTGAATCAAAGGGTCAAGCTCAAACAGGCATAAAATTGACCAAAAACTGTGATATTGACCTTTATCTCATGACATTGACCTTGGATGATAATGAGACCCTCTCCATTAGATTGGGCATACCCAAAACTATCAGGATGCATACCAAGATCATTGGAATCGGCCTAATATTACTTGATGTATGACAATATTGGTTTTAGCCTATATCGAAACAGCCATCTTGGATTTGGGTGGCGCCACCTTCCACACCCACCACTGGCGCAACTTAAGAATTAGGTTTCTGGGATCTGCCAACCCTATTCTACACCACTGGCACCCTTAAACATCTGCACCTTCCATGTTGAATAAATGTCACCTCGCTCCTGCTCTATAGCATTTGCCTGTGATTGTCTGTGTTGCCTTTGAGGTTCATCCAAAATTGTCTTTAGGTTCTTCCTATAACGTGGCGCTGGGCATTGCGTGGTAGAGACTGTGTCGATGGGCCCGAGTCACAAGCTGAGACCTCCGGACTAGATGACCGCCTCCGCAGGCTGTCCCTTCCATCCGTTCCACGTCTTAGATCTTTTGCCAATGATACTTTGCTGGACGTGTTGCTGTATGGCAGCTTACCCAGCCGGCATGCCATCCAAGCTGCAGTGGCACAGGAGCTGTGTGCCCTACGTAAGCGCTTCCTGAAAAGGAATCCGGGCTTCACTGGAGGGGTATCAGTCGCTGGACACAGCCTGGGGTCTCTCATCCTCTTCGACTTGCTTGCTGGACAAGGGGATGGACAGGTAAGATAAGAAGGTAGCAAAGGTTTTGCAACTCTGGGGTTGTCATGGAAGGTGTCTGATGCTAATATGGTCAGCAGGAGTCGTTTAACCAGCATGTGTGCCCTTGACAAATTATTGTCACCAACACTAGACAAGCCATTCACTGTGCTTTTGTTCCTTCTTTTTGATAGTATTCCATCGTTGAATACCAAAACATTTTCAGTGCCATCAAAATCGTATCTCATGCTCAACAACCTCTCTGAAATATGCCCTCTCCCTCAGACCCCTTGGGTGGTTCAAGATCCCCATTCAGTCTCGCAGTTGGACTTCACACCATGCCACCTATTTGCTCTTGGCTCTCCGATCGCTGCCTACCTCGCAGCTAGGGGACAGGACACATTATGTGGATACCAATTGTCTGGCTGTGCACAAGTTTTCAATATATTCCACCCACTGGACCCGGTCGCGTATCGACTCGAACCTCTGCTCGTGAATGATGTTCCTCCACCTGTGCTTCTGCCTCACCATCGGTATGGCTCCATCATTCTAAAATACACAATACTGGATAGCATTACAAAAAGTATTGAGATGGTGTACTCTAACTTGAAATGAACCTTGTCAACCTGATTGTTTTTATTTCTGGTTTTAAACACAGCGAGTGTGTCTAATATGGAGAATAGAGGAACTTTAAAATGTGAAATTATACAATATGAGCGGAGAACCCATTCTTCTGGACGGAATAACTCCCCCAGCATTGCAGACAGGATGACTCGCATGTTGCCAAGACCACGAGTAACCAAGCTAGCCGAGAGCAGGGCAATGGAGCCCACTGAGGTTGACACTTCACAGTAGCAGTAGCAGCAATGGGCGGATGGGTAAAAGAGAGCAGAGGGAACATGGGACATTAAAATTTGATGTGCAAATTGTGCGAGATAATTAATCTTGTAGTTGGAAATTGTGTGTAATGTTTTGAGTTTTGGAAATTTAAATTCATTGAATTGGTTTAATTTTGCTAATTATAGAGCAATAGAGTACACCTTTCTCCATTCCTCCTCCCTTTTCTTGATCTGGCAGATTTAGGATGACTAGGGGCTGAGAGAAAAGCTGTGCTAATGTGTGAGAGTAGAAAAAGAGGGAGCCTTCATTTAGTGTTGGCCAGGTATAGGGTGAAAGATTTGGAAAATAGAAGCTGCAACGCTGCTTGTCATTGGGCCTGGCAAATTGGCCGTGGAATTTATAAGACCGGGTGCCAACATGTAGTTTGTGGGCTGGAAGTGTGGCCCAAGAGTTAGCCTGAGTAGTTATTGAAGTCACCAAGCCTTAGGGACTCTTGAGCAGCTGACAGATGTCAGGTTAGCAAATTAGTTAGGATAGAGGACCTGGGTGTCCATTGGGGAAGGGTCTGTGGCATGTTAGTGCCAAGAGGGCACGGTGGGTGCTCGGAAGAGCCCCTCGGTGGGAATGAGGGAGAGCCCCACAATTAGTTCAGACCCCACAATAATGAGGGAGAGCTCCATCAGGCTACGGATGAAAGCCTTGTATGTGGTCAGGAGCTCAGGTGGGCCAAGGAAGGACTTTTCACGATGGAGGATTCCCAGTCGGCGACTGGCTTTGGAGGGCAGGTTGGAAATGTGGCTTTCCCAGGAAAGATCATGACAGATGGTGAGAACCAGAAGCTTGACTGAAAGGACTTCTTCCAGAGGATTGTTGAGAAAGTAGATTGGGGGGGGTTCCAAACGGTCCTTTTGGAGAGACATAGTGAGAGTGTGAGATTTGTCAGGATTGAAAGACATGTTCCACATGTTGGACCAGTTTGTGATTTCATCCAGATCTGCAGAGAGCGAAGAAGCTGCTGCTTGCCGGTCTGAGGGATGACCGATGGTACGGCAGAGGGTGGAGTCATCAGCAAAGAGATAAAGATAATTTTCCAGAGAGTCGGAGAGATCATTGATGAAAACCAGAATAAGAACAGGGCCCAGAACGCTGCCTTGAGGAACTCCAGCCTGGACAGGAAGAGGGGATGGATGAGAGAACTCCATTTTGGGCCACACGTTGGCTGCGACAGGAGAAGTCTGCGAGCCATGAGTGGAGATGTCCTTGGATACCATAGGAAGAGAGTTTAGTGAGGAAGGCAGCGTGCCAGACCGTGTCAAAAGCATGCGATATGTTGAGGGATATGGCTTTGATTTTATGTCTGGCATTGAGTACCTCCATCCATTGTTGGGAGAGTAGAAAGAAGCAGCATATACAGGGTAGAGTGACCTGGTCTGAATCCAAATTGATGATCGGAAATCAAGCCATTGCAGAAGAGGCTTGCCAACAATGCACTGGCAGGATATATATTGGTGCCGCACCACTGTTATGCCATCGTGTTTTGCATATTTCAGGTTATATAAAATCAAAACATATCTTCAAAGGAAATTGGTTGAATTGAAATCCTTATCCGAAAAATATGAAACGCCAAATCTACAACCTGATGTAAGTGAACAATTAAATTTATGACGTCATTGGTTATATGATCTGTCAGCCATATTGGATTGGAAATAAAAACGTAAAAAACACTCCTCTCCAAAACCGCTTAACAGATGGATGTGAAACTTCATACATATAATCGACTCGCCATGGGTAGTTTGAATTCATATAGTTTGAATTTTTTTTCATATTCACCTTCATTGATGCAATTTAGCCTTGATGTGCACAAAAGTGGTTGGTAAATATCCTCATAATCAATCACTAATCAATAAAGCAACAGATAATGGCAATGGATGCCTGGTGTAAGCTTTATGGTAAGGGTGGTGGGCTTGGGATCCTAGGATTCTGAGTTCAATCTCCCTTGGCTGTTGAATTAATACCAGGTGGGGCTGACTTTGCCTGTCATCCTTCCGAGGTCGGCAAAATGAGTGCCAGCTTTCTGGTATCCAGTGTTGGAGTGGCGACCTGTCCAGGATTGTGTCCAATAGCCAAGGAGACTGCTTCAGCACACCAACACTCTGCACAGAGTGTGTCCCATTGGATGGATGTCTGTCTGTCTGTCTACAAACGTCACTTTATGATCGAGGAACAAATTTGGACCACGAATCGGAAAACAAAAATTTAGTGTTGCAGTACTTTGGCTTGAATTTGTCCTGATCGCACATGCACAGAGAGGAGCAAGATAATCTTTTTACTCTCTTGGCCTGTCTGGCAGTCAAACAAAATTGAAAATCATTCTGAACTTACTGTTTTTAAGGAAGCTGTTTGTAAGGAAGCTTACTGTTTTTATGGACATCATAAAAGGCACGAATAACTAATGTAATGTGTTATATAAGATGGTGTATAAGACACTGCATCAACAGTGCCAATTTTCTGGATTTTTTTTATATGACCTTTAAAATCATTATTTTATTTCAATTGAGTTGTGGTCCTGAACACTCTGTGGGGTAATGTGTTCTATGAACTCTGCAGTTTGTAATGTCATTTTTCCCCTCTTTATTGCCATGCCTTGCTTGTACAGAGGCCGAGAGCGCTTGCATCGTGAAGTTCGTGCTGCTATCCTTCGTCTCAGTGTTCCACTTCGTGCTGCCTGGAAAGCACTGCAGCATCAGCTTGCTGGAGGAGGAGAAACTGCAGAAGAGGTTACACAAAAGAAAGAGGGGGGAGCAATGGAGGGTCAACATCAGGATGTGGGTGAACATCAGAGAGAGTCTGTGAAAAAGTCAGATAAAGAGAGTGAGGAAACTGCAACAGGAATGCATGCCAAAGAATCTGCTGCAAAAGGTGAGTCTGACCAAGAGCCAGGACTGGCTCCCAAAACCAATTCGGACAGCAGTGATGTTGAAAAGCCTGACGGAGCAGAGGCAGCACCAATGGGACGTCTGAACAGAGGCCGTCGAGTGGACTTTGTTTTACAAGAAGCACCTATTGAGAGCGTGAACGAGTACCTCTTCGCTCTTCAAAGCCACCTCTGTTACTGGTACTGATTACTCTGACTCTCTTGGCAAATTTGGCATGCTCTTTCCATCGAGGGCAGGCTGGATTCTAATGTCAATGCTTTATTTGTTCTAGGGAGTCTGAGGATACAGCCTTGTTCCTGCTCAAGGAAATGTATCGGCCACCCAGCCCGGAGGTGGGAAGGAGCAAGCAAGAACAAGGTTTAAAAGCTAGCAAGAGTGGTGGGAACTTCAAATAGAAGCCCAGAGGGCCGTTGATTTGACGGCTGG
>NC_140964.1:86196793-86236793 GCF_056783735.1 Eptatretus burgeri | reverse complement strand
GCATGGCAAAGCAAGGCCGTTGGTGAAGCTAACCGGCACAGGCCTTGTAGTAAACAGCCGGCAGATGATCCGACCGGCACAGGCCTTGCAGTAAAACAGCCGGCAGATGATCTGGCCGGCCTCTTGCCTTGTTCAAGGAGGTTGGTGGAGGTGCTGGCCACTCGGAAGGCAGGCTCGGACCTACCCTACTGTCTCCCTCACAACCTATCGCCTTTGCCTGTCTCTGTCCATAACCACTCCCTTAATTTGTAAAAACCGATTTAGCCCAATTTTATTTTTGTTTTTACTTCCCTCTATAATTCCGTCTCCTAACCCCCTTTTACAGTCTTTGTCTGGCTAACCTATCATGTCACTTCGCCTACTCCCAACCCCTACGTTCCCTTCCCGGAGGGGAATAAAGGAGAGCTCGCGTCCTGTGTCGAGGCCCAATGAAGCCTCAGAACGGCCTCCTCAGATCTCAGCGATCTACTAACCCAAGGTGAGTCCAGCGGCCCACAACAAGAGCGAAGGGATGGATGGTGCGTAGGGGTACACTTCCTCATCTACCCTAACAATGAACTTTTAAACTACCCCGGGCTTTCAACAAGCGCCTCTCGCTTAAACTATCGGTTCCAACAACCAAGATTCCCGTCGCCTGTGTTGGTGTCCTCTCAAATTTCGGGCTTCGCCCTCCAATTTTCCCTCATGCCCTTGCACGGTTTCGTGGCTGGGACGCATGGCTCCCTTGGTAGGAACTACCCTCTGCCGATTCTCCAACCATGGCACCCACAGGCACTACAATGCCTCCGAGCCTACCAGCTCCCTAAAAACTGGGGAGTGCCCTCCTCGGCTACTCCCCCTCGATGCCCATGTGGCGTGTTGGTGCCCCGGGTCCCTTTCCGAGGGTCGCCCGTGCCCACCCAGTACACTGCCCCCATTGGCATTTGGCGCCACGGCCCCCGCATCATGCGGGCCACCCGTGCCCACTACGCTATCCCGGCCCCCCATGACCCTTGGCCTACTGCGGCTGACTAGCCTGGTGCCTGGGGTACCCACTCAGCGATACTCACCGTTCGCAGCCATGCTCCCAGCCCGTCAACATGGCTCCTGCACCCCTTCAAATGGGTATCGAGCCTACATTCCCACCAACAGCAAAACGACCTCCATTTTTCAATTTCGCTAACCCACTAACTCACATTACTCTGACCCCGGGGTCCCTTGGGTAGGAATCACTCCCCCCCCCCCAATCACTCATCGCACCATGCATTCCACATTCACTCCATACACACAGACCTGCTGGCCTCACTCACTCATCAAGTTTCATTTCCACTCCTCTTCTCACACATTCCATCGCTGATCACTGCCATTCTGCTCACAAAATCCCCTCATCTACCTCGTGCTCCCTCGTCATCCCTTAAACTACAGAACTTTCCATTTAACACTACATAGCTAAGCAACGTCCCCTCTACACATCCAAAGTCTGTCACTGTCTCCAAATAATCCCATAAATCCATTTCCCAACCGAAATCTGAACTGCAATCCCTCTAACTAATCCATTCCACGGGCCCCATGGAGCCGGTCAAGCTATGTTAGCATGGAGCTATGCTAACCCTTTCCCCTAACTAGTGTATCCTGTGCCCAGGCAGGGGGGTCTTCCACCCCTTGCCCAGGGAATCCTGTTCACCCGAAGCGAGGCTTGCTTTTTTTTTTTTAAGTGCACGCACCAGCGTGGCAACTTGCAACCTGTGCTCTTGTCCGTGACGTCATGGCAGCTGTTCGTGCTTGGCGCACCTCGTCCCTTCTTGGACGGTACCATCTGGCAGGGATCTCCCCTCCTGCCGGATTCCAACCCTACGTGCAGCCATTACATAACCCTGCACATCAAAAACAAGCGTCACATTTCGAGGGATTGCCCACGCGAACACCTGTGTTCTGCTCGTCGGAGCTTCATACACACGCTCGCATGGAGAACCCATCCAGTCCAAATCCGTAATCCAGCCTACCTTCTGTCCGTCCGCGGGATCGGCAAATCCACCGCGTGCATTTACGGACTGGGTTTCACTCCCGCAGGCGCGCACGTAGCGGCCTCGTACGTACCACAGGACGGACCCCGTGCGCGCTGCCGTGCAAACCCGGCACGGTCCCCAATGCAGCTACGGCCACTACTCGGCCTTTGTCCACTGTCTGGTTCCGTCTCCGTCGCACTCTCACGCTCGAACTCCGCCGTGCCACGACGCTTACACACCTCGAGATGGCACTCACACTCAGGCACGCGGCTGCATGCTCATGCATGCCAGCCGCCATCTACCTCACAGACAGCGACCTCACACACACGGTCCCTCTCACACACGGCCATTCACTCACGCATGCCCTTTCACTCGCACACGTGGTTCCACTCACACGGGGTTTCACTCACACACACCATATTACTCACACAAGCGGTTTCTTCCACACGTGGTGCTTCCCTCACACACAGTCTTTCATCCATACACGGGGTTTCTTCCTTACATCTTCATCCATGCACGGCGTGCCAGGAAGCATGCATTTCGGCACACTCGTGAACACACACCTCGACACCACACACACCGGGACAACCACGCTGGGGAATAGTGGCAACACAAGGGGTCCCAGGGCCTCCATAACCCCCAAGCTCGGTGTGCACTCGTCCACAGCACTCGCCCCTTCAACCACGCTCGGCACCGGACCCGATTGGTCGTGATCCGCCTCAAGGGGGCATATTCCCTCCCCTCGTTCCTGAAGGAGGAAATCCAGCTGCTCGCACCGGGTCACGAAACATTCTGCCAGCTCGCCCCCTTGTCCGCTACTAACTCCATGTGTGTGTGCTCGTCTTTCACCCCGTCTTTGTCGTGTCGTCTCTCCTCTACCGTTGCCATCTCCCGCGTCTCTGTTATTTCTTTTATCTCGTCCATAATTATCTCCGTCGTCTCTACGTGTTTTACACACGTCTCAGTCACCCCTTTTAATTTTTCCCTCTGTGTCACCGTTAATGTTTCCGTCGTTGTTACCTCCACGTCCCCCGTATTAGTTTGTCCTCATCCGCCTCCATTGCGGGGCCAACACAATCCACACTCCTTCCCAGCTCGTTCGCTCCCACACGTGGCACCGCCATTTTGAGCTCCACTGCCCGCGTTTCGCTCCTCGCAATTGCCATTATGCCTCTCATGCCCGCCTGCAGGCCTCGGCCTATTTGCCGCATCTCACCCCGCAGTTTTTGCGTTTCGTTTGTCATATTTGCATTCATTTTGTTTGTGTTTGCTTCCATTTTCTTATCCATTTCGTTCATTTGTTGCGTATTCCATCCATTTTCTTATTCATGCCGCTCATTGCTCCCATCAATGCTTCCAACATCCCTCTTACGTCAGCGAACCCCATGGTAGTCGATTCGCCATTATCAGGCACGGATCCGCCGGGGGCTGGGGAAGGATTTTGACGGAGGAGGGGAGGGGGGTGTCAATACCCGTGGCCGCTGCACCCATTTCGGACTCCAAGTCCGTTTGTGGGGGAAATTCAACCTGCACATTAATGTGATTGTCCTGCACGGGAATTTCATCCTGGGCCATGGAGTATAACATCTCTAAATCTAAAACCCCCTGCTCCCGTTCGCCTTGAAAAGCCATCTTGTTTCTCGGAATTAATTTTGATGCTCGTGCTTTGGTGGGAATCGAGGGTCGCTCCACTCACCCCTGAACCGATCCCGTTAATTTAGTTGGAGGCGGGGTGGATTCGAATCTCACTCCCGGACACCAGTGTTACGAATTCGCGCCCGCCGGCATGCGATCGGCTGCTTTCCACTAATAGCAACCGCATCGCCCACCGGATGGACAATTCAGTCGTGACTTTTTGGAGCAAACGCCGGAACCGTCACAGGTGGGTCTTCAACCCCACCACGGCCGTGCCAATTGTCTACCCGCGCAAGATAGGGTCAGTCGCCGAATTCGATATACCCAAGTACCTGTGCGGGGAGCCGACTGGGCAGCCGTACCTCGACGCAGGTCAGCTTGAGACACGAACCGCTTAAGCGGTCCGTTCCATTCTGCAGTGATAACCGAGCGGGTATTATCGCCGATCTCACCGGATTCGATTCTATTTCACTGGTGTTTGAAACGCCACTATTTATTCCGCGATGCAAGATGGCATTTTCAATAGGGGAAAGAGGATGCCATGAACGGGATACATTCAAACAAAGCACATTTATTTTACACGTACACATATACAGTCAATCATGCAGGCAAACAAAAGTAATCACGTGACGTATGCAAAGGAAAAGCACGACGACCGAATATAATTAATAAATGCACAGTCACTGAGGCAGTTTTTACTTGTCAAGGCACGGCGTCACAAGATTCACTCAAAAGGAAGGAAAGGGCCACTCTCATAGATGAGAGTGGCAGACAGGGTCCGTGAGACCGATGCGGCTTACCCACACCCTCGTGGTGCGACGATGGGCAGGTCGCGAGGTCTGCTTCCCCACGGCCA
The DNA here is from genome assembly GCF_056783735.1 of Eptatretus burgeri. Classification (NCBI taxonomy): domain Eukaryota; kingdom Metazoa; phylum Chordata; class Myxini; order Myxiniformes; family Myxinidae; genus Eptatretus; species Eptatretus burgeri. Next base: position 86,232,317 of record NC_140964.1, on the reverse strand, counting down.
CGAGGACAGCCGCGCCTGATTGCGGCCTTGCGACGATGGGCAGGTCATGACGTCCGTTTCCCATGGCCACTAGGACAGCCGCGCCTGATTGCGGCCTTGCCAAGGCAAGGTGATCCGGGCCCCGGCCGGCAACGCGGTTGAGAGGAACGAACAGGTCTTTTAGTGCTCTGTCAGAGTTGATGCTCGATAAGAGTTGATGTTCTATAAGAGTCGAATGCTCCAAGACCCCGTCCGTTCCTCAGCGATGCGCGAACCGCGCCGAGGTCTGATCACCTCGGACTGCCTTGATGCTGGCAAGCTCTCTCCGTCTGTGGTCTCCACACAGCTCCTTGGCTTTCTCAAACTGACTCTCTCCAGACTTCGGGCTCCACTCGGCTCTCCGACCCCTCCAGACTGCCTCGAAGCTCTGTTCTGCTCGCCCTTATATAGGGCTGGGGGGGGGGACGAGATTTGGCCTTTGCTCTCTGACGCTTGAACCCGCGCGGAAAGCGGACGTGGTCGAGATCACCAGCCCTCTGGATCCGATTCTCCGAGACGAAGCTTCCACACAAAGCGGACGTGGTAGAAATCAACACCCTTTGACCCCCACAGGCCCCGCCCCTTTCTCTCCTGTGATCCGTTTTTAGAGGCGAAGCTTCCACACAAAGCGGACGTGGTAGAAATCACCAGACTTGCACTGCACGGCGAGAGAAGCCTTGCCTCTCCCTGCAACGATACCATTTGATCGGATCCCGCCGCTGCTGGTCTAAAGATGGTGTCGTTTCGGGAACGAAGGTGAGGCGATGTTCGTGGCGTGGAGATGTTGACGGTTGCTGGCGGAGTGGTGAGGATGGCATGGTTGTTGAGAGGCAGGTGTGGGTGTGGTTGGTGTTGTGATTAAGGGGAGCGATGTTGGTTGTTGTAATGATGGTGGAGATGTGGTTGGTTCAAAATAACGATAGAAAAAGAAAAACCTACCTCAAAGGGTCACAGCCCGGTGAACACGAATTATTCCCTCTCAACAACGGTGGGGAAACCTATCTGAACACTCACTTACCAGGATAACTGATCTCAGGAACCTTTATGGTGTTCTGCGAATTTCCACAGCCGTAACAATACATACATATATATATACATACATATATATATATATATATTGTTGTGGTTACCAAATTCGCAAACCACCATTCAGGTCCCTTAGGTGAGATATCTCGGTAAGTATATGTGTAGTTAGGCCCAAACCCGTTGTCTAGAGGGAATAAATGTCATTCATGCGTGCTGCGACTCTTCAGGATAGCCGTTTTTCTTTACTATCTTTATTTTGGACCAACCGCCATGATTACCACCGCCAACCGCGTCTCAACAGTCATCACAACATCAACCACCCACCGCGGCGCCGCTTCACCACAACAGCCACGACCTTTCCCGTCACACCTCGCAACCGTCGCATCGCCACCGTTCTTGCGCCGCTTGTGGGTACCGGTATTGGACTCGTGCAGGGCGCGCGCCGAACAGCGTGTACAAAACCACGGATTTTCCGCTCCAAAAACGGATCAAAAACGACACACGCCCACTTTTGTTCCGTCCAATCGGTGAGCGAGGGGCGACTTGGCCCCGCCTCCAGGGCGTTGGAGGGCGGTCGCTATATGCAAATTCATGGATCAAAATGCATTCACGCCCACTTTTTCTCGGGCCAATGGGGAGCGAGGTGAAAGGTCGAAGGCAGGGGGTCAAAGGCGAAGCCACGGGGCTTATATAAGCGGCTGCATTCGTCAGAAAAGTTGTTGGTCGTCGTCGTCGTCGTGTGCGTTGGAGTCGGAGCGAAGAGGACGGAGCTGTGGAGAGGCGGCGAAGGCAGACGAGGGGGTGCTCGCATCGTGCCGGTAGCTGCACACCAGGGAGGCCGACGGCGCGACCTGGTCGAGGTGGAGACGCTCGTCGCGGGACTCGAGACAGAGTAAAAATCCTCCTTTCCCCGAGCATCAGCAACCCCCTCCTGTTTCCCCCCCCCGCGCTGAGATAGTGCGACCAAGGGGGCCCCTTTTCCCACCCCCTACCGGACACTGTCCGCGAGGCCCGCGGAGTTGAGGCACCATCGCCGCTCCGCGTCTCATCACCAGACGGGTAGGCCCGACCCGGTCTCGGCCTCAGGCCCGCCTCATCCTTGAGGGTGTTCTTTTTCTTTGCTTTGTGTGTGTGTTGTCGGCGCCGTCTGTGAAGTAGAATTGTATAAGTGTTGCCGTGTGCTCGGTAGTCGGATAGCTCTGCATTGTGTCTTCGCTTTCACATTTGCTTTTTGTGTAAAATTGCATTGTGTTTCTTTTCCTTTTCTATGTGCTTTTGGTGGAATTGAATATGTGTGCTTTCCGTTCATCGCGAATAAATGTGCTTTATGTTGAACTGTTTCCCGCTTCGCTTCGTCATTTCTTTCATTGAATCCTCATCTTGCTTCACGTAAAGGGTTGGTAGTGGGCTGAATACGCCCGATAATTATTAATCGAACCGTCGAGGCCGACGATAACACCGCTCGGTTATCCCGATAATACGGAACGGGTCGCTTAAGTGGCCCGTGTCCGAAGTCGACCTGCGGCGAGGTGCGATCGCCCGGTCTACCCTCCGTGTGGGTACTTAGGTAGGTCGAATTTGGCGAGCAACCCTATCCCACGCGGGGGCCGATTGGCTCGATCGCGGTGAGACCGAAAGGTCCACCCGTGACTGGTTCCCGGCGTTAGTCCGAGAGGGTCACGACTGGATTGTCCGTCCGGTGGGCGACGTGCCGCGATTCGAGTTACGTGGCCGTTCGCACGCCGGCGGACGCGAATCCGTAACAATATATATATATATATATATATATATATATATATATATATATATATATATATATATATATATATATATATATGCTGTGAAGGCAATGGCAAACCACGCAGTTTAACCCTTGCAAAAAAAAAACTGCTTCGGCAGAACCAACACTCTGTAACACAATATGGCACATCATATTGTGTTCTATAAGAGTTGAATGCTCCAAGACCCCGTCCGTTCCTCAGCGATGCGCGAACCGCGCCGAGGTCTGATCACCTCGGACTGCCTTGATGCTGGCAAGCTCTCTCCGTCTGTGGTCTCCACACAGCTGCTTGGCTTTCTCCAACTGACTCTCTCCAGACTTCGGGCTCCACTCGGCTCTCCGACCCCTCCAGACTGCCTCGAAGCTCCGTTCTGCTCGTCCTTATATAGGGCTGGGGGGGGACGAGATTTGGCCTTTGCTCTCTGACGCTTGAACCCGCGCGGAAAGCGGACGTGGTCGAGATCACCGGCCCTCTGGATCCGATTCTCCGAGACGAAGCTTCCACACAAAGCGGACGTGGTAGAAATCAACACCCTTCGACCCCCACAGGCCCCGCCCCTTTCTCTCCTGTGATCCGTTTTTAGAGGCGAAGCTTCCACACAAAGCGGACGTGGTAGAAATCACCAGACTTGCACTGCACGGCGAGAGAAGCCTTGCCTCTCCCTGCAACGATACCGTTTGATCGGATCCCGCCGCTGCTGGTCTAAAGATGGTGTCGTTGCGGGAACGAAGGTGAGGCGATGTTCGTGGCGTGGAGATGTTGACGGTTGCTGGCGGAGTGGTGAGGATGGCATGGTTGTTGAGAGGCAGGTGTGGGTGTGGTTGGTGTTGTGATTAAGGGGAGCGATGTTGGTTGTTGTAATGATGGTGGAGATGTGGTTGGTTCAAAATAACGATAGAAAAAGAAAAACCTACCTCAAAGGGTCACAGCCCGGTGAACACGAATTATTCCCTCTCAACAACGGTGGGGAAACCTATCTGAACACTCACTTACCAGGATAACTGATCTCAGGAACCTTTATGGTGTTCTGCGAATTTCCACAGCCGTAACAATACATACATATATATATACATACATATATATATATATATATTGTTGTGGTTACCAAATTCGCAAACCACCATTCAGGTCCCTTAGGTGAGATATCTCGGTAAGTATATGTGTAGTTAGGCCCAAACCCGTTGTCTAGAGGGAATAAATGTCATTCATGCGTGCTGCGACTCTTCAGGATAGCCGTTTTTCTTTTACTATCTTTATTTTGGACCAACCGCCATGATTACCACCGCCAACCGCGTCTCAACAGTCATCACAACATCAACCACCCACCGCGGCGCCGCTTCACCACAACAGCCACGACCTTTCCCGTCACACCTCGCAACCGTCGCATCGCCACCGTTCTTGCGCCGCTTGTGGGTACCGGTATTGGACTCGTGCAGGGCGCGCGCCGAACAGCGTGTACAAAACCACGGATTTTCCGCTCCAAAAACGGATCAAAAACGACACACGCCCACTTTTGTTCCGTCCAATCGGTGAGCGAGGGGCGACTTGGCCCCGCCTCCAGGGCGTTGGAGGGCGGTCGCTATATGCAAATTCATGGATCAAAATGCATTCACGCCCACTTTTTCTCGGGCCAATGGGGAGCGAGGTGAAAGGTCGAAGGCAGGGGGTCAAAGGCGAAGCCACGGGGCTTATATAAGCGGCTGCATTCGTCAGAAAAGTTGTTGGTCGTCGTCGTCGTCGTGTGCGTTGGAGTCGGAGCGAAGAGGACGGAGCTGTGGAGAGGCGGCGAAGGCAGACGAGGGGGTGCTCGCATCGTGCCGGTAGCTGCACACCAGGGAGGCCGACGGCGCGACCTGGTCGAGGTGGAGACGCTCGTCGCGGGACTCGAGACAGAGTAAAAATCCTCCTTTCCCCGAGCATCAGCAACCCCCTCCTGTTTCCCCCCCCCGCGCTGAGATAGTGCGACCAAGGGGGCCCCTTTTCCCACCCCCTACCGGACACTGTCCGCGAGGCCCGCGGAGTTGAGGCACCATCGCCGCTCCGCGTCTCATCACCAGACGGGTAGGCCCGACCCGGTCTCGGCCTCAGGCCCGCCTCATCCTTGAGGGTGTTCTTTTTCTTTGCTTTGAGTGTGTGTGTTGTCGGCGCCGTCTGTGAAGTAGAATTGTATAAGTGTTGCCGTGTGCTCGGTAGTCGGATAGCTCTGCATTGTGTCTTCGCTTTCACATTTGCTTTTTGTGTAAAATTGCATTGTGTTTCTTTTCCTTTTCTATGTGCTTTTGGTGGAATTGAATATGTGTGCTTTCCGTTCATCGCGAATAAATGTGCTTTATGTTGAACTGTTTCCCGCTTCGCTTCGTCATTTCTTTCATTGAATCCTCATCTTGCTTCACGTAAAGGGTTGGTAGTGGGCTGAATACGCCCGATAATTATTAATCGAACCGTCGAGGCCGACGATAACACCGCTCGGTTATCCCGATAATACGGAACGGGTCGCTTAAGTGGCCCGTGTCCGAAGTCGACCTGCGGCGAGGTGCGATCGCCCGGTCTACCCTCCGTGTGGGTACTTAGGTAGGTCGAATTTGGCGAGCAACCCTATCCCACGCGGGGGCCGATTGGCTCGATCGCGGTGAGACCGAAAGGTCCACCCGTGACTGGTTCCCGGCGTTAGTCCGAGAGGGTCACGACTGGATTGTCCGTCCGGTGGGCGACGTGCCGCGGTCGAGTTACGTGGCCGCTCGCGCGCCGTCGGACGCGAATCCGTAACAATATATATATATATATATATATATATATATATATATATATATATATATATATATATATATATATATATATATGCTGTGAAGGCAATGGCAAACCACGCAGTTTAACCCTTGCAAAAAAAAAACTGCTTCGGCAGAACCAACACTCTGTAACACAATATGGCACATCATATTGTGTTCTATAAGAGTTGAATGCTCCAAGACCCCGTCCGTTCCTCAGCGATGCGCGAACCGCGCCGAGGTCTGATCACCTCGGACTGCCTTGATGCTGGCAAGCTCTCTCCGTCTGTGGTCTCCACACAGCTGCTTGGCTTTCTCCAACTGACTCTCTCCAGACTTCGGGCTCCACTCGGCTCTCCGACCCCTCCAGACTGCCTCGAAGCTCCGTTCTGCTCGTCCTTATATAGGGCTGGGGGGGGACGAGATTTGGCCTTTGCTCTCTGACGCTTGAACCCGCGCGGAAAGCGGACGTGGTCGAGATCACCGGCCCTCTGGATCCGATTCTCCGAGACGAAGCTTCCACACAAAGCGGACGTGGTAGAAATCAACACCCTTCGACCCCCACAGGCCCCGCCCCTTTCTCTCCTGTGATCCGTTTTTAGAGGCGAAGCTTCCACACAAAGCGGACGTGGTAGAAATCACCAGACTTGCACTGCACGGCGAGAGAAGCCTTGCCTCTCCCTGCAACGATACCGTTTGATCGGATCCCGCCGCTGCTGGTCTAAAGATGGTGTCGTTGCGGGAACGAAGGTGAGGCGATGTTCGTGGCGTGGAGATGTTGACGGTTGCTGGCGGAGTGGTGAGGATGGCATGGTTGTTGAGAGGCAGGTGTGGGTGTGGTTGGTGTTGTGATTAAGGGGAGCGATGTTGGTTGTTGTAATGATGGTGGAGATGTGGTTGGTTCAAAATAACGATAGAAAAAGAAAAACCTACCTCAAAGGGTCACAGCCCGGTGAACACGAATTATTCCCTCTCAACAACGGTGGGGAAACCTATCTGAACACTCACTTACCAGGATAACTGATCTCAGGAACCTTTATGGTGTTCTGCGAATTTCCACAGCCGTAACAATATATACATATATATATATATATATATATATATATATATATATATATATATATATATACATATATATATATATATATACATATATATATATATACATATATATGCTGTGAAGGCAATGGCAAACCACCCAGTTTAACCCTTGCAAAAAAAAAACTGCTTCGGTAGAACCAACACTCTGTAACACAATATGGCACATCATAATCAGAATTTCAGCCTTATCGGCATCCCTTTCAAGTTTTCATCAGAGAAAGTTTTGTAAGAAGAGAATGTAAGCTGGGCAAAGGAACTGCAATTGTAAGCATTGTATGGTTGGTCACGATTGAGTCATTAATTGAGCCAGAGATGGAACGCAAGAGGACACAAGTGGTAAGAGGCAAAGAGTTCTTTGGTTGAACCGAGCTGTCCATCAAGGGGAAAAAGTCTTTGTATTTGAGAACGGCATGATAGTTTTGGATATTACTGTGGGTGTTTCGTTTGTAGCCTGTGGCAGCTGGTTGCATCATTTTCTCGAAGCGCGGATGTGCCACTGATGCATTGCCAATGCCACCAGTAAGCTGGTACTCATTTTGCCGACCTCAGAAGGATGAGAGGTTGAGTTAACCCACCTGGTGTTAATTCAACAACCCGGTAGGGGCTCAAACTCAAGACCCTAAGCCAAGCACCTGAACCGTTATGACAACACCAGGCTTAGTTATTACTTCTAGTCTTACACTGTATCAGCTGATGTTGGATCACAACATTTACACAGGTTAAAGACTCGAGTTTCTTTCAATTTTCTGAGCGATCGAAGTGTTTTGCTTTTTTCACAGAATAATAATAAATGGCCTGGCGATAAACAAAGAAAGGTGTGTCGGTAGATTGAAGCCCATTCAGCAGGAAGCTCAACATTGTGCGGTAAAATGCAGCACGGAGCAGTGAGACCACTCCTCATTTTCCTAAATGCCAAGGTGAGCCAATGAAAAAAGTCGAGAATTCACAAGGTTTCGGGAAAGCCATGATAATAGAAAACCTATAGAAAACAAAGACACCAAGTTGAACAACGAATAGCCAAGATCTTGTGAAAAAAGCCAAGGAGTGGTCACACTGGCACGGAGTAGTGAGACCATTCGGTGCATCAGTCCTGTGTCAGAGTACCGTAACCGAATAGCCAACTACCCGTCTCTTCGCTCTTCCACAAATCTACATTTTGTATACAAACATTTTTTGACACACTGTGGAATTATCTCGGTACATGCGAGCAGATGGCACACCCAGCTTATTAACATCCCTCGATGGGACAGCACACTCATTGATGGAACACCTTTTGTGTGAAATTTTGGGTTGAAAGTTCAGTCAGGTTGAAAAAAAAAACAGAACCCACACGAGACAGGTCACAGCTGAGCATGTTACATCAGAGCTGTTCTCCAAGGTCCAACCCTGTTTAATAGTGTGGGCTGATATGGAATTCTGTAGGATTTTTGTGCTAAAATTGATTTTTGTTTTTTTTTGATTTGGTACCATTTTGGACCAAAGTAACAGGAAATTTTTCGGGTCCAGGAACCCGTTTTTTCGGGCCCTTTTCAAAATGGCCGCCATCAAACAGGTCCAGGCTCATATCTCAGTAACTAATTGATGGATTTTAATGATTTTTGTGTCTAATTGGGGGGTTTTCAGGGTGCCGAGTCCAATTATGAGGGTTCCAGATTGATTTGTGGTAGGGGGCAATATTATTTTGGCAAGGTCAAGGCTACAACTGCAAAAAAAACTCAACACAAACCACTTTTTGGTGAAGTTTCAGCTTACTCATAGCCACAAAACTATACAATGACTAGAATACTAAATATCAAATACTGGTACAAGCACTCAATGTCTATTGTGGGAATAGACATCAATAAACAAGATTCCTCTTGACTTGTCAGAATTTCTCATGGAAAACAAAACTAACTCAACACGAATTACTTTCCAGAAACGTGAAGAATGGTTTCATAGGCTTAAAACTATACAAGCACAGTAATATTTAATATTAAATATTAATACAAGTACTAAATGTTTATGGTATAAAAATAAGTCGACACCCATATGGAAGATTACTCTACATGCTCCAAGATTATTGGACTATCTACACAGACTAGTCTAGGCTTGTTAGATTTTCTCAGACTATCTACATGTATACAGCCTTGTAGCTCATTGTCATCCTGATCATCATTGTCTTGCATTTGGTAGTCAGAGAAATTGTTACAACCTGAAGTGAAACATTTGCAGAGAGGAGTGCAGGACAAATTGTTTTTGGTGCAGGAACAATTTCCTTTACATAATGTTCGACACCAGCATTTTACCAGCTCAAGAACGGCACAAGGAGCAGGGGCAGATAGACATTTCAATGGAATGTAAACTCCCTCCACAAGCAGCCATCCATTCTCTCCTAAGTCAGGAAGACATGGATTTGGAGAGACATAGGATTTGTCTCGCATACATATAAAATTTGTACGGACAATATGGGGCATCAGAGTGCTGCGAGTGGGAGGAAGCATCTCAGCCTCAAGGTTTTCAGATCGAAAGAGCTCCCATCGGACAGCAGGCAATGTTGTTGGACCCTTTGGTGAATACACTTTGCAGACAAATGTTTCTAATGTTTTTACTTCTTGTGGAAGTTCCCCATTCACCAACTCTGAAGATGACAGGGATCCTTTGCCAAGGTTGCGGAAACAATCAATGATGGGGTTATCATCTTCGAGTGAGATATTGGCATCAGCCCATCTTTTTTTTCGATATTCCCACGAACTTGTCATCCCAATCTGCTCCAGTGAAATTGTGTAGGCCTATGAGACCCTGAGCCTTATGTTGACCGATTATCTGCACACATCTTCGTACATCTATTTCTCTGTACTTTGCACCGATACCAGTGCAGAACTTCAGCTGAGTCAAAGTGCCAAGGTGACCATTCGAGTCCAGGTCCATCAAGAGAATAAACACATCTGTATCAGGGGACCGTACATGGATTTCCCTGAATGTGCTGTCATGGATACTGTCAAGAACATGGAGAGGAATTAAGGTGTTGGCCTCCTCATGCCCATGGACCTTGAAGTCTTCTTGACCTGCACTAATGTGTTGAAGGCAACCATTACTTGCTTCAAGGAGCCTTCAAAATGCTGCAACAGAGCTTGAGCTAGAAGTTCACATAGTCCCTTCTTGGTTTTAGATGATGACAGGAGTTCCTTGAGTGATATAGTGTTAATGCTCATTTCATCATGAAATTCATAGCTAGCACTAGCGGCTGCAGCAGAAGTTGCTCTTTTTGCCCTTGTCTTTGCTTTCAGGCTCCCTTCGATGTCGCGGTCAAAAAGTACTCTTGCCTCATCATCGACATTTGACATTTTGCTGATTCGTTTGATGAAAGCTTCCTTGAGATGACATATCTTTGTCATGCCTGGTGTTTTTTTTCATGCACTGCAGCACTGCCATTGCATCAATTATCAGCATGCGATTAGTTGGAACTTGCATTTCAGAGACTGACTCTGGTGGAGAATGAGCAGCTTCTTCGATGACATGCATGAGGCATGCCTTTTCTGTGCAGAGGAGCAAGGAGCCATCCACTGCAAACATAGAGCGTGGCACACCACATCTCGTACCCGCCGACCGTAGCTTCGAGCTTGGGCACGAGCTCTGGCCGGGATTGCTGAATGACCAGAAATCGTGCAAGCAGCTGGCGCTCCTCCCTCAACTTGATAACCTTGTCGCCAACTGATACCGGGTCTTGACCATCCAGTGGGAGAATGGCTTTAATTTCAGTTTTTTCATCTTGTCCCAGATGGACATTTCAGATGTTTTGAGAAGACGATCATCAACAAAGTCCTCATACCTCTTTTGACCCATCTTTGCATCAGCTAGGATGTCCTGTTTAGCTTTGTAAGGGATGAGTGCAGAGGAGACAATACTCTTTAGAGTTGTTACGGTCACATAGGGATTCCCCTTACAATGGAGTTCTAACGAGTCTCTGAGTTTGAGAGCATTCTGACTAGAACGCAGGGCAGTATTTCCACAAAGCTGATAATGCTCATGTGATTTGTTAGAGTTCCGAGAGAGGTGAGGAAAGCTGAGCAGGAATTGCTGGACGATTCGAGCCAAGCGAGGTGTGGTGTGAAGCAGCCGATCCAGAGCACCTTCATCTTGGGTAAGTCCAACAATTCCTCCATGGTTTTTCAAGGCCTTTATCTCTTGCTCTAGGGTCTGGTCAGTGAACAAGCTTGTGAATGGAATTTCAGATTTATTCATGACAAATTCTCCAGATTTGAGGGCTTTCCATGTCATTGGGTCATCTTTCTCCAGTGCATTCATTTGGGCAATGTGGAGTGGCATCAGCCTTGCATAGTTGAGAAGGTCATGTGTGAAGAAGTATTAGATTTGATTTTCTAGGGCTGCGAGGTACCCCTCCCAATCTCCTTGCCTACACGCACTTATCAACTGTAACAAGCTTTCAATTCGTTCAACGTATTGATCCAGAAATTGTGCTCGCTCCCCAGCTTCTTGCTCATTCTCTTTCTCCTGTATTTGGGATGTGCAATATGACTGAATATCTTTAAAAAATTGCAAGCATTTTAGGATCTCACTCATGAAGTGCCTTCTTCAACTCTACACATTGCAAGCACAGAGGTCCAGATGGATTTTTATCAATGATAGCATCAAACTTCATCATCATGATGGCCAGGGCATTAATGATGTGGTACTCCATGCCCCTCTTGAATGCCTTGCCACCATAAATTCCTCTGAGTGCTGCAGAAGAGTAGATACCGCTCTTGACAGCACAGGTATCAACACCGCTGCCCTCTACTGTCTTTCCCAGGGCATGCAGTGAGGCAAATGCAACATGTAAGATACCAGCCCTCAAGACCCAGTTCTGGTTGCCAACAGACTCTTGAATCTGGATTGCACGATTATACAAATCAAGGTCAACTGTTATGAGTGTGCGTCTCTCAGGACCCACAATGACGGCAGATATGTTTTGTGTGAGTCTCAAAACAGTGTTTTGTGTGGCATAGTCAGTGGGAGAAGTCTTGAAGAGGGGTGCAATAACCTCATAGTTTGTTTGCTTGACATCAACATGTCCTTGTGTGGATAACAAGAGAGATTGTGGTGCTGCCCACGTTGGCATCACATCTTGTTTCTCAAGCTTTTTCTTTTTGCCAGTTCTATTCCCCACTTGTAGGATTGAATCCAAAGCAGTTGTATTTTCCAGGCATGAAGCAGAGGATTCAGTAAAGTCAGCAGGTGATAATGGTAACAGAGATAGGCCGGGAACTTCAATTTGGCCTTGCACTTCACCTTGGCCTAGGTCCTCCATGTGACCTTCAGAAGTTTCCTGAAATGGTGATGCTTCTCCAGTTACATCTGATAAACCAGCAACCTGTGGTTGGAGTATTTCATTAGCCAGGTAGTTTGTGAGTGCCCATGTGTGGGTATAGTGTTTGTACTTGGGTAACAGATGGTCTCTTTGGCCAATCTTGTACTCCCCAAAATGGATTGGTTTCAGCTGTATGGTCGGCTCATCAAGATAATTGATCTTAACTTTCAGAAGGTCAGAAGGGACCTTGTCTGGGATTACTAGAGGGGTGTTGATCAGTTCAGCATTCTGATCTCCCTCTGATTCAGGACAAGTGTTCCATGGAATGTATTCTGTCCATAGGGAGTATCTTCCAGAAGATCGATGTTGTCGACCGCAAACCAGACATTCACACCCTTCTTCACAAAGTCAGGGAGACAGAAACCTCCAGTCTCTTGCATTCTCATCAGCACAGCATGCTCAATACACTTTTCAATGTTGAGTATGTGCTGATAGTCACTGCCAACGTACACAGTTGTGAGATTGGTCATTAGACTTTTGTCACGCACTCGGGAATAAACAGACAGTGGCAGTCCAATTGACAGGGGCGTTTCAACTCCATCACGCCTGAATCCTCCATCATTCTTGGGTTTATGCTTGATTTGCCTGTCACTTCTTGTATTTTGCATCAGGAATAGACATGCAACATCAACAGTTTTTTGCACTTCAACATCTCTCCAACCAGTGACTCTTTTAATATGAGGTCCAAATAAGAGTTGGTTGAGAAAGAATTGCAACATCGGGGGATTTTTGAAATTGCTCAAATCACCACTGAATTTCCAATGTCGACGACTCATGATCTCATCCCTGAGTCCATTAGCCAAGCTAACCAAAGCATTGACTGAAGTATTCTGTGCTGCTGCATGTTCAACTGCCTCGCTGACTGATTTTGATAAAATCACTTTTTCGCTTTCATTTTTACGAACAGATTTTACAAACTCGACATTGGGAAGATATTCTTGAATCAACTCTTTTAGGTCATTTTTACGGTTGCCACAATAAAGCTGTTCTATGTGATACTCTTCAAGAATTGATACATACTCATCGTTGATGTCATTCATACTCAGTACAACACCACCAACAGAGAGTGAGGCTTTGACTGATAAGAGCAACAGTTCATCACAAATCTCCCGAGTAATCTTATCCTTACTGACTGTCTGAGAATGTCCGTTGAGCATATCGTAAGCATTTTTTTATGATAATACTTTTCCTGGGCAGCAGCATCCCCTGACTGTTCCAAGCCAGACACACAAACCCTGATGGTGTTGTCATCCTTAGTGTTGCTCTTGATATCAAGCAGAGTTTGACCCAGAGGGTCACTCAGAATACGATGGAGCTCTTGTGAGTCAGATGGTGTACAAAACTTGCGGGGAGAAAATATACATTTCACCTCTTTACACAGTTTGAAAGCGCCTTGGACGGGTCTCTTCTTGGGATTTGCTAGGACGGCCAGGGCTTCTTTTTGATGAAAAATTAGGGAGAGAGAGATTCCTCATGATCCAGCTTCCTCTTTCTAGCTCTTTCTAAATGGTCTTTGTTCACAATTGGCTTGCGGCAATCACTATGATATCGAACATTCTCTCGCTGAAATTCATCTCAACCACACAAACGACCTACAAGTGGCTTGAGCTCATTCTCTCCCAATAATACATGCTCTCTGCAACATGCCAATAAGTCAGTAATTTTGTTGACACCAGGTTTCTTGACCAGTTTCTTCTGTGATCATTCGCCTGCTAGGCATACAATGCAGCTATTCAAGAGGTCTTGAGACATTGTATATGATACTGCACTGTTACATACTCAGTATTCTGATCCAACATCTGAAACATAAGAAAAATGTGTCACCATAAATTCAACTTGATGTGTATACAATTTAATAACCAAAACGTGCATCTAGTAACATTATAAACTCGATTTGACTATGACATTCATGCATGATCCAAACATCATAGTTGACTATATATAATGTGAGTCATCTTGCTAAATGATTATCTTGATGCTGATAATGTATAATATGTATCTACTAATTATGCTGAAAATTTGCTCTGTTACTGAAGTGCCACAACACCATTTTATGTCAGCTATATGATTATGCCCCTCTCTTCCCTACATATCCTTGACCCTAACCAAATTAACTTTACCTTTAATAGGTCTGATACCCTCATAATTGGACCTAGCACCCTGAAAACCCCCCAATTAGACACAAAAATCATTAAAATCCATCAACTAGTTACTGAGATACGAGCCGAGACCTGTTTGATGGCGGCCATTTTGAAAAGGGCCCGAAAAAACGGGTTCTGGGACCCGAAAAATTTGGACCCTAAAATCTTCTGTTACTATGGTTCAAAATGGTATCAAACCCACAAAAAAAATCAATTTTAGCACAAAAATCCTACGGGGCATGTTTTTCGTACATATCAGCCCGCACTATAACCTTTCCTAGACAATACATCATATGTACCGCTCGGTCGATATTCATTTTGGTTGAGGGGCCACAATTTATGGTTCCTGGAGGGAGGCATTAACTGTTTCGTCTAGATGCGAGTGGTGTCCTGCGTTTTGAAGGAGGATTTTCCATTATTTAATTAAATTTTCTTTCCAATTTTCGATCATTTCATTCTCCCATATTTTTATTTTTATTTAATTTTTCAGTTATTTAGTTGTTAACTTCTTAAATTTTCAAAAATTTTTCAATTGCAGTTAACTGTCGGTTTGAGAACATTCGCTACAAAGAATGTCATTTTTGTCTACATGACTGGCTGATTGATGTACATTTTGATTTATTTGAGTGTTTGTCCTATTTTCTGTCCATATGTAAGTTATTGTGCTGTACTTATTATATATTTACTTAAATAATAACTTCACGATGTACACCCTTTATGGTTATAAATTTTCCTTAATTAATATGTTGGCATCAATCAAATTGCAGTGTGTTCCCTGCTCCAGTTTGAGAACCATTTCGCTTTGAGCCAGGGTCCAGAAAAATAACTCGTTCTCAAACCGGGACTTGTCTGTATTTAATTTTCAATTATTTAATTTCTTTCCAATTTTCAATGATTTAAATATTTTGAATTTCCCATTATTTAATTTTTCCATGACCTTTTTATTATTTAATTTTCTCGTCATTATCAATTTATTTAATTATTATGGTTCCCGGAGGCATGAAGTGATTTTAGTCTTGGTTTTTGGAATGTCCTGCTTTTTTGAAAAACAAGCTCAAATGAGCTAAGATCCTCATCCTCTTAATGACGTCATAAAAACGAATATGACGTCATTGTGATGTATCAGGTTTGTGATAAATTATCTGTGCTAATGCCCGGCTGGATTCCCGCAAACAAAATTTAAGCAGCTTGCCTAGTTTCGGAGATAATGGTATAGGCGATTTCCATTAGCGGCGATATTATGACGTCAACTTTTTTTCTCGGAAGACTTTCCAAAATCGGAGATGGTTACTGCCTGCACGTGGGCTTTCTGCATATACATGGCAAGTTTCACAAAGATCCGATGAAAACTCTGGGTTGTGAAACAAAAAATGTCAAAAAAATAGGAATGACATCATAAAAATTGATATGACGTCATAGTGATGTATCATATGTGCAGTAATTCATCTCTGCTCATGCCCTGTTCGATTCCCGCAAACAGAATTCAAAAAGCTTGCCGAGTTTCGGAGATAATCTTTTGGGCGATTTCCATTAGCGGAGATATTTTGACGTCATAACTTTTTTTCTAGGAGGAATTTTCAAAATCGGAGATGGTTACTGTCTGCGCAGGGTATTTTTACATATATACGCCAAGTTTCAGGAAGTTTCGATGAAAACTGTAGGTTGTGAAACAAAAAAGTCCACAAGAAGAAGATGAAGAACAACAATGTGAGTAAGACTTAGAGATCCTCCACGAGGATCTAAAAAGTTTGTTTTCATAATAAAGCAGAATTTTAAGTGCGACCGATTGGCTCATATTACGAGTTGGCTATACCGGGAACCACAAGTGATCTCCGATCGCAGCCCTCTAGTTACGTAAGCAACAACGACAGAATTATCGTTCCCCTCTCCCCACACGTGTTCCATACGTGCCATTACCATCCCCTTACTCCTACATCAGCCATCTTTCCTTTCTCTCTCCGCACCATCCTACCATCCTTTCTTTCGCTTTTTATTCTGCCTCGTCCTGTGTGATGTAATAAACGGATGACACCCAATTGGTTGATGCTTTTAAAAGACATCAGAGCCAAAAAATAAGAAATGTTTGCATGTTTTTTTTTTTTTTAATGCCCGAATAACCACTTGATAGGAGGGTTTGAACGAATTGGGTTAGCAGGTTATAACAAAGGGGAATAAACAAAAAGAAACAGCAAGGTGTGCAAAAAAGCAAAACCTTTATTCCAAAAGGTCTAAAGTGAACTGGAAGCCACAGTTGTTCACTGGTTGAAGTCCAGAGTGGGAGGGTAAGTGGGGCAAACGCAATGTAGGTCATGTGATCACGTTTCCATGGTGTCGACGTCTAGCAAAGCAAAAAGCTTCATTTCTTGCATGCAACACATGACACTTGCTTCGGGGGTGGGTGGGGGGACAGAGTAAGGAAGACAAAGAAAAATAGAGAACAAGAAAGCGGTGGGCAGATTGGTTCGAAGAGAAGACAGTTGCAAGCTCTGTCTTTGGAGTCAAATGCTTGGGAGGGATGGGAGGGGAGTGTTCGAAGATAGGGGAAACCTTGATGATCGAAGAATGCTTTTGCTTATTTGGATGCGCTTCAATCAAGGCTGCATCCTAATCCCCAAAAAAAAATCCAACAAATAAACAATCGACTCTCCCTCCCTCCCCCCTTTCCCTTCTACTTACAAAAAGAATTAACTAAGCTGCTGTCACACATCCATTTAGAAAACCAATCGATTGTAAATTGACCTTGAGCAGAACCAAGGAGAGGCCGGTCCTTGAGTGCATGGGTGTCAGGCAGCATCGATTGAGCATTGAAAAGAAGGCAAGGCCTAGGCTCGTCCATGATAAGACAATTGGATGGAGACACTCACTACGTGTGCATTTTCTGCTGGACATTCTGTGAGTGGCATCGAGTTGACACACCTGCCACTACAGGCGCAGGTGCTTAGCACCAAGCCCCATGTGAGGGTCTTGGTCACAAAAAGCAACAACATTTTGGGGTAAACTTACTTGCTGTGGTGGAGGAGGAATGACAAAGAAGGCTGTCATGATGTGTAATTAATTTGGTGTGAAATCTGTCTTTGCTACAATGTGACAGAAACTTTAAAGGAAAATAATACAGAAAATATCTGGGGGTCAATTCTCAATCACATCAGTAGTAATATCAATTTCCAGTCCACCGATTCCAACATTTTTTGTTTTCTTTCAACAAATGTTTGATACATATCGACGATAAAGGAACATAAAAAACAGACTGATGAAAACACAATCAAAGGCAGTTAACAAAACATTGTGTTGCAAACTGTGCTACAGCATTAGCAGCTTTTGTCATCACAGCTGTTGGAAGAATTGTGGAATTTGAGGCACCCACAGCCCACATTGCCTCAACAAGGATGCGGAGCATTTCTGGGACAGATGTCGCAGGCAACACGAAACTGCCACCATAACGTCAATGTCTTTCTTCCAATTCTCCGGAAGCATCATCCCCACAGGGGAAGAGGAACGTCAGGCCACAACTTCATGATCACGTTTACATGAGGCTACAGCGATTCCGACGCAGTGCACCCTGAAGACGGATCGAGGGGTGAACGTGTTTGATGCCGCTCCCAACAACACCACGTAAAAGCTCGCGAAATAGCAACAGCACCCTCCAGTTATGCTTCGCTGAGCACTCGACATATCCGCACTTCCAAGACTTCTTGACAAGCTGAGCCACCGTCCGTCTGGGCATGACTCGTCGCCGCTGCAGGTCCCGTTTGTTTCCAACAATGAGGATAGGCACTTCGCCAGTCCTGTACATACCCAACCCACAGTACAGCAACACATTCCCATTGGTGAGAAAGGACGGAGCATCGTAATCCACAGAGGCAGAAGGGAAAGCATTGGTCCAAAGATGTGCCGTGATGTTTCATGGTGGGTCAATCACGTGGAGGTAACGCCGAAGGCCACACAATTTCCAAACGAGTCGATGGCACGTGGAGGATCACATCAAATCGCCACATTCCAACACACCACGTCATTCCAAGCAGATGAGTCCAAAATATAAACATACAGCAGACCAGGAAAGGAAGAGAGGGGAGAAGATGGAAGAGTAAGATTCAGAAAGTGAGCAGACATGAAATTCCATTTGAGGGCTGGGGAACACACAGTACATTTGAGCTTTTATGCCTTCTATACTGATAAATCCTTTCAGTAAGTACACCCAATATAGTGTGTGTTGTGTGTGTGTGTGTGTGTGTGTGTGTGTGTGTGTGTGTGTGTGTGTGTGTGTGTGTGTGTGTGTGTGTGTGTGTGTGTGTGTGTGTGTGTGTGTGTGCGCTCGTGTGACTCCATACTCAGATCAACTCGAGTCGGTACATCCCTGAGTGACCTCTTTTAAAACAGTACCCCAATGTGTGTGAAAGGGGTCACCTTCACCCCCAGCCAAATACACTAACCTAGCAAGGCTCTGCATTATTTTTACTGTCATGAGACAGGAAGAAGAGGCAAATAAATGCCGCTTTCATGTATTTGTCATAAATAACTTGTTTCAGTCAAAGAAATTTAATGGAGCATATGAGTAAATCTAATATTGTGGAGAATGCATTCACTTCCTGGAAATAAAAAGGTTATCTTATCGAAATAACAACACAGATAACATAGCCCACTTGAGGATGGTTATTACGAGGTTGAAGGAATGCATCGATAATTTGCAGCAAGTAGCAGAATGTGAGAAATTTGTAGATAATAGTTGCTTACAGTTGTGGAGTGATGTTGCCGAGGATATTTGGAAGTGGTGACGGTGCAGCGGGGGCAGGCGGTGGTGACGGTGCAGCGGGGGCAGGCGGTGGTGACGGTGCAGCGGGGGCAGGCGGTGGTGACGGTGCAGCGGGGGCAGGCGGTGGTGACGGTGCAGCGGGGGCAGGCGGTGGTGACGGTGCAGCGGGGGCAGGCGGTGGTGACGGTGCAGCGGGGGCAGGCGGTGGTGACGGTGCAGCGGGGGCAGGCGGTGATGACGGTGCAGCGGGGGCAGCCGGTGGTGACGGTGCAGCGGGGCAGGCGGTGGTGACGGTGCAGCGGGGGCGGGCGGTGGTGACGGTGCAGCGGGGGCAGGCGGTGGTGACGGTGCAGCGGGGGCAGGCGGTGGTGACGGTGCAGCGGGGGCAGGCGGTGGTGACGGTGCAGCGGGGGCAGGCGGTGGTGACGGTGCAGCGGGGGCAGGCGGTGGTGACGGTGCAGCGGGGGCAGGCGGTGGTGACGGTGCAGCGGGGGCAGGCGGTGGTGACGGTGCAGCGGGGGCAGGCGGTGGTGACGGTGCAGCGGGGGCAGGCGGTGGTGACGGTGCAGCGGGGGCAGGCGGTGGTGACGGTGCAGCGGGGGCAGGCGGTAGAGGAGGTGCAGTGGATGCATGAAGTGGTGCAGGTGCAGCAACATAAATTGGTAGACACAAGGTATGGGAGAAAGTTTTTGTGGGTGATGAGATTATTAAATATGTTGATTCTTCATTCTGCAAGAAGGATTGCAAACACAGAATTCTGTGCAGATTTGAAGGAGTAGGAGTTTGGGATGTTGAAGGAAGGGTAAACGATATGGTATTGGGTCAGGGTAGGAAGAAGTTGTTTGTGGTACACGGAGGAGCGCATGATGTAGGGAAAGTTTACTCTGAGGTTTTGAAAAATAGATACAGGATATTGGGAAAGTGGCTGAAAGCAAATGGTTGCGAGGTCATGTTTTCTGGGATTCTCCTAAGCTTAGGAAACAATATAGAAATTATGAGCAGAGCAAATTATATCAACCAATGGCTGAAAGATTGGTGTAGGGAGGAAGGTTTTACATTTAAGAAGCAGTGGGAATCATTTCAGGGACAAAGGTAGTGTTTCCGGAATGATGGCCGTATGTTAAATAAAATGGTGCAGCAAGGTTTGCAGTGGGAATTTGGGAAGAAATTCAGGCTGTTTTTTGGTCAGTGGAGGGTGGGGAAGGTATTAAGGAAGTAACGGATGATGTAATTGTGATGAGTAAGGCCAGGCAGGAAAATAGAATTTCAGGAAGGGAAAAGTTAAATATATTCTACACCAATGTCAAAAGTTTAAATAAGAAGATGGAAGAGCTTGAAGCCAAAGTGGATAACGAGGAGGACGATATAGTTGCAGTGAGTGAGACATGGTTTTAGGAGGAGAGTAACTTGAGGACAGGATTAGAAGGCTACAAGGTGTATCTGTGTGATCGGAAGGAGAGAAGAGGAGGAGGAGTAGCAACCTGGGTAAAGGACAGCATTGCATCAAGAGAAAGGGGATGACATTGAGGAGGGAATTAATGTTGAGGATTCTGTATGGGTTGAGATTAGAGATTGTAAAAACAGTAAGATACTGGTGGGATGCTTTTATAGGGCTCCGGGTGTGAAGGAGGAGGAGGGAGGAGGAGTACATGAAGAATTCAAAAGGGCATGTGGTGAGGGAAGAGTATTGATTATGGGGGATTTTAACTTGCCAGGGATAGATTGGGTCCAGGAACAGGGAAAGGACAGAGCAGATGGGGATTTCCTAGTTTTAGTCCAGGATTGCTTTTTAACCCAGTTTGTGGATAAGCCCACGAGGGGGAGTGCAGTGTTTGACCTCATTTTAAGTAACGATCCCAATATGGGGGAGAAGGTGGAGGTCGAGGAGCATTTCGGATCAAGTGACCAAAACATTGTGTGTGCAAAGATTCTGTTAAGTTCAGGATAGTAAAGTGAGGCGATTAGATTCAGGAAGGAAGGAGGGAAGGAGGGTGTGAGGAGAGAGTTGGGTGATGTAGAAAGGGAGACTCAAACAACAGGATAATCAGCATCAGAGAAATGGGAAACCTTTAAGGACCAAATGTGTCGAGTGCAGAGTAAGTACTTTCCAATGAGGTGAAAAACTCGAAGTAGAAAGAGACCAGGGTGGTTGAGCAGTGAGATAAGGAACACGATTAAAGAGAAGCAGAAGGCACTTAATAGGTTTAAAATAACAGGACTGGAGTTAGATTTCTATCACTATCTAAGTAAACAGAGGCAAGTTAAGAAAATAACTCGACAAGTCAAAAGAGAGTATGAGGAGGACATGGCTAAGAATCTATATATTAATACTGAAGGACCAATTTTGTGCTCCTCCTGGCGATCGCGTCACATTTTTCTTGGTACTGTGACCTGGACTGAAAGAAACTTCGTACCTGTAAGAGTGCATCGCACATCGTGGCAATAGTCAACCTTCAACTTTGAAGCAGAATAAACACTTTTCGTTTTGCATTCGTTTACATGGCGACGTGTGACGTCACCGCTGAGAGGCGTCAGGACATCATGACATCATCGGTCATTCGCCGACGTCATTACGTCTGCCGTCGACAGACCGTTACCGCCGAGCGGTGTAATTCCACTCCTCGAAAATAGCGTCTGCAATGTAAAACCCTCTTCTGCACATGCTGACTTCCTCAGAATGTGAATTTAACACAAAAATGTAACAAGAAACATTGTATCTTCTATATATTAATACTGAAGGACCAATTTTGTGCTCCACCGAGCGGTTGCGTCACGTTTTTCTCGGTACTGTTACCTGGACTGAAAGAGACTTCGTACCTGTAAGAGTGCATAGCACATAGTGGCAATAGTCAACTTTCAACTCTGAAGCAGAATAAACACTTTTCGTTGAGACGGGGGCGAGGAGTGAAGAGGCGGGGCGGGGGATGAAGAAACGGGGGCAGGGAGTGAAGAGACGGGGGTGGGGGATGAAGAGACGGGGGCAGGGGATGAAGAGACGGGGGCAGGGGATGAAGAGACGGGGGCAGGGAGTGAAGAGGCGGGGGGCAAGGTAAGCAAATTTTTGGGCAGGAGTAAGCAAATTGAAAGCGGGAGATGGGGGGAAATGGGGCGGGGGATGAGTGGGCCGGGGCTGGGGTGAATTAGGCGGGGTTGAGTGTGAGGGGGTGGACAGGGGGCGGAAGCCCAGGGTCAAGTGGGGCGGGGAATCAAGAGACAGGGGACGGGGAGTGAAGAGGCGGGGGTGGGGCTGGGTATTAAATTTGAAGGCGGGGGGGGGGAGGCGGGGGGGAATGTGGCAGGGGCGGGGGATGAGTAGGAGGGGCAAGCACGCCCTGTCCAGTCCATGTCCCTCGAGTGTGGGTGAGCTGGTGAGGGTGGTTGAATGAATGGAATCCGTCTGTGACGGAGTTTCGGCTAGTATTAAATATAATCGCAAGGCTTTCTTTAAGTATATCAGGGGAAAAGAAGAGGTGAGGACCAGTGTGGGCCATTGCGGAATAGCACTGGGAGAGTGGTTACTGATGAAATTGAGATGGCAGGCTTATTAAACAGGTAATTACCTATCAAGGAGGTGAAGAAGAGCTTTTCAGAAGATCCAGGTTGGAGTGGAGGAAGTAAAGGAACTGCTAGGTCATCTAAGAGAAGATAAGGCTCCGGGTCCAGATAACATGCACTCGAGAGTATTGACGGAGGTGGCTGAGCAGGTAAGCGAGATGTTAACGGATATTTTCAATAGTTCCCTGGAGTCAGGGCAGATACCAGAAGATTGGAGAGTATCAAATGTAATTCCATAATTTAAGAAAGGTACCAGAGAAGAATTGGGAAACTATAGACCTGTTAGTTTAACTTCAGTTGTGGGGAAGGTGTTGGAGACATTAATTAAGGACCAGATGAGGAACCATTGAAACAAATACAAACTAAAGGTAGTCAGCATGGGTTTACCAAAGGTAGTTCCTATCTAACAAATCTTTTAGCGTTCTATGAAGCAGTGTCTGATTGGGTGGATGAGGGAATGGCAGTGGACATAGTATATCTAGACTTTAAGAAGGCATTTGATGAGGAACCACATCGGAGGTTGTTAGCCAAAGTGAGGGCTTGTGGAGTGGCTGGTCAGGTAGTTAATTGGATTGCAAACTGGCTTCGTGATAGGAAGCAAAGAGTGGCTGTGAGTGGGAGGATGTCTTGCTGGGAGGATGTAAGTAGTGGGGTACCTCAGGGATCAGTACTCAGACCATTACTATTCATTATTTACATCAACGATTTGGACAATGGGGTGAAGAGTAGGGTTTCCAAATATGCAGATGCCACAAAGCTTGGAGATAAGGTGGATAGCAGAGGGGGTGGTGATCAAATTCAGGAAAGTAGTGATACTTGTATGGATTGGGAAAAAAAATTGGCAGATGTAATTTAACCAGAGCAAGTGTAAGGTGTTGGGGATGGGAAATAACAATGAAAATGGAGATTACAGGATGCAAGGGGTAATTTTGGAGTGTGTCACACAGGAGAAGGATCTGGGGGTGGTAATGGATATGGGAGGTAAGCAGGTAGCAGAGCACCAGGCAGCTGTAGGTAGAGCAAATACGGTTTTAAACTGTATTTGGAGAGGGATCATTTATAAATCAAAAAGAGGGTGTTAACATTGTACAGGAATTTAGTGAGGGCCACATCCAGAATATTGTGTGGAGTTCTGGTCACCACAACTCAGGAAGGACATAGATGCCATAGAGAGGGTTCAGCGCAGGGTTACTAGATTGATTCCGGGCCGAGCTGGACTCAACTATGAGAAGCGGCTGAAGAAGACGGGGCTTTAAACACGAGAAAGGAGGCGGTTACGAGGAGATACGATAAAGATGTTTAACATAATGAAAGGTGGAGATAAAACAAGTGCGGATGAATTATTCAACAGAGTCGACAGTGATAGGACCAGGGGCCATGGCCTGAGAGTTAAGACCGTAGTAAGGTAGGGGACTTTTACTCAGAGAGAAGTTAATGCATGGAATGACCGCCCTGGAAAGGTAGTGGCAACAGAAACAGTCGATTAGTTTAAATTGGAATTAGATAGATACCTGGAAGTTATGGAGGATGAGGGGTATGGGGACGTTGATAGGACTTTTAGGTAGTTTGAGCATCGATGGGTGATTGTGTGCATGTGTACAGAGTGCTGTTGGTGGGCTCTCATGAGGGGTTGGGGGGGGGGGTTGTGTGGTTGATGTGTGTTTTTAACCAAGCCCATGCCCCCTTCTCCCCTGAGGGGGGGGGATACAAAAACTTTAAAAAGATTAAAAAAAAACATAATAAAATATGCATTTTCTTCTTTGGATCTTGTGTTGATAAATTAGTATGGTGTTCGTGCAGGCATGATGGGCTGAATGGCCTCCACCTGTGTCTGATTTCCTTGGAACATTATCAAATTTTAAGGCTGGTGTTGGCTTAATGGTTAGGGTGGTGCGCTTGAGATCCTAGGATCCTGAGTTCAAATCCCCTTAGCTGTTAAATTAATACCAGGTGGGGTTGACTGCCCATCATCCTTCTGAGGTCAGCAAAATGAGTGTCAGCTTGCTGGTATCCTGTGTTGGAGTCGCAACCCATCTCAGATTGTGCCAAATAGCCCAGGAGACTGCTTTGGCAGCACCAACGCTCTGCACAGAGTATGGTCCCAATGGATGGAGGGATGGATTATCAAATTCACCCACTTATTCTTGCCAAGGAACAAATGGCAGCTCCAAGCTCCTGGCCATTTGCTTTTAAATACTGCTTCAAAAGGCAGATTACTTTCAGATATCGAAGCACTCACATTATTCTTGACATTTGTTTGGTGGGTGGGGGGTGGGGATCCATTTGAAGTTTATGAACTGCTCATGAAAAAAGGACAATCAACAGACAAAGCATCAGATACAACCCCCCAATCATTTCTGGGATGAGTGTCCAACACAGACATAACTAGAGGGGGAGCAATCGGTAGAGTGCAAAACCTCCACCGCCAATACTGCTCGGTCACTAACGTGAACCTGATATCCTATTCATTCAATTTGACGTCAACAGTGCTCACAGAGTTAGAGTTTACAACTTTCCCTTTTACTTTTACATGCTCAATTCATTTGTCATAACTAGATTCCTTGAGACAGAAATCGATTTTACGTGGGTATATCCACCTGAAGTTCCAAAATCAGCCGCAATTATAATTTTGGCATGTTTTTTTGTTGGAAATCACTTATAACATGTAGAAATGCAAAAAAAAAAAAAATTCAAATATTTTTTCAAAATGGCCGCCATAGCGGCCATATTGTATTTTGGACCGAGTCCAAAATCTAATGGCATGATCCTTGGACCATACCTAATCCCCCCCACAAAGTTTCGTCGAAATCCGTTGAAGAGTTTTTCCGTAATACTGTTCACAAACAAACAAACAAACAAACAGAAAGGGGTGAAAACAGTAACCTCCGATCTTAGATGGCGGAGGTTAATAAAGAGGTTGTTTGGTTTCCCAGAGAGGTCGTCAAGAGATGTATCAAGTCTGACAGGATGACGCATAGGTCGTGTGCTCGGCTTTGAGCTGTCTTGTCCGATTTGGATTCTCAACCCCTCTTTAAAGTATCAGATTGGTGGTTTACAGGAAGGGCGTTCCAACAATGAGGGTACCATTCCTCGGATGGACATAAAACTGGGTGTTCCACGTGCAAGCATTAGTTGGTGGACATTAAAGATCCCACTGTGTCTTTTAACAAAGATTAGGTGAGCTATCGCCAGCACTCACAACAAATCCTGGATTCCTGTACAGGGAAGAAACACTGCATCGCTGCACTCTGAGCAGTTATGCAAACAAGCGTAACTGCACGTGACTGTACATGAATTAATGAAACTAAATATTACACGTACAAACATAGTAGAATTTTGACTGCCATCACCTTCTCCTCCCACCCCAAATGTTCCATTCATACATCTTCCTTCCCCTTAATTCCATCCTCTCACCAGTCTTCTCACACTCCCTCCATTTTCTATTTACTATCTCACCCAACCCCTCCACTGCTCCATCCATCCAAAATTTTGATAGTCTGATACCCGTCACATCCAATCCTAAAATGAGGTCACAATTTCCTTTTAACATTATCCTTTATAATTTCACATGATCTATTGTGCTTGATGTATAATTAGTAACTGAATGGCAATGTGGCACAATGCACAAAGCTAAACCTTATTACAGTGAAGCACATGTCCACAAGAGGCCTCTCTTGCTGACATTCTGCTTCATGGATTGTTTTTTGCTCCCCAAACAATGTTTAAGGCTCATCGCCGAACTTGGCACTTTCTTCTTAAATGCACGACAAGGACATTAAAAAGTAATGGATAAATCAAAGCAGTACGTGGGATTTCAAACTGGAATCCCAGCATCATGAGCGAATTGCTCAGATGGGAATGCCAAACGGGCTAACCTGGTCATGATCTGTGATGCTGGTTCTGAGCGCTACGGTATCTCCCTCACGAGAGAAGGAAGAGTTAATGCATTCACGTTACTCTGACTCAATGACCAATGAAATACAAAAGGGTTCTCATGTATTCATAACAACGTCATAAGTTGAAAAATTGTTTCAGCAACGTTTGCTGAAGGTCAGCGTGATCGACAATTAAGCACTGCCCTGCTGGTACAGCACCAGAAGATCATGCAAGTGGTAGAGAATAAGCACAAGGTGTCTGGCATGATGTGGCATTGTAAAAAAGTAAAAATAAATAATAAAAAAACAAACAAAGATGCCACAAATTAGATTTCCATTGATACGAGTGCTTGGGTGCACAATAGATCATAATGCAAACACACTTGGCATCTCTCAGTAAAGCACCGATGACCTTGAACAAAGCGATAGTGCTGTCCTACCTGCAGTCGAGGATTTGCTGCCGCAATATTTTGATGTACTCGAAGCTTTCAAAGCAGCAAATGTCGTACACGAGCACGTACGCGTGGACGCTACGCAGGCCGTGGCACCGTACGTCTGCCCACTCCTGCACGTAGACCCGAGATGAACTTGGCGAGCAAGAATCACATTTGGTCATCAGAGGACGTAAAATTAAAATCAGTACGCCATGAAAACACAAAAGCGACCTAGATTTCACACTGCTATTTCTCAGCACATTACTCGCATCTATCAAACCTGAAGCACCACCACAAGGCATATGATCGTGGTTAAATACAGAGCATTGGTATCATCATATACTTCTATCTCCAAGCTGAGCCACAAGGTGCCTGATGCAACAACAACAGAGCCAGAACTATGCTTGTACGTATATCAAAAATCTTTATCACAGGCCTAACTTTCATTTGAACGTGGTTAATTTGTTGCAGATGCATTTAGCATATTGCAATCCAAATTGCTATTTGGTGATCACTCAAGAGCCTGTGCATCACCTGGCGAGAGGTGCACATGATGTCCTCACAAAAAACTAAACTTGTATTTGATGTGAGCAATGAAAACCAAAACCCCTCAAAGTGAGTATAGTGAGTTTTTGCATTTGCATTTTATTGGCCATGCTCAGTCAAGTGTAACAAACCCACCTGCAGAGAAGTGAGTGGGAAGGATGCGAGAGGAGGCAGGTCCATAAGTCGCAATTCGAAGACGTGATCATTGAGTACAACAGCAGGAGAGTACACCTGACGAGCACGTGTTGGGACATAAGTTTCACGAAACTCCCCACACACAAACTGTCGGATGATGGAAGTCTTTCCAACAGCGGGTGCACCAAGCAACGCCACCTTTAAAGTCTCCACCATGGCACCAGGCGCTCCTGCCCGTGCTCTGACCCGGGGGAAGCCAGGCCGACGGCGGACGGGTAAGGGCGACAGGCCGGACCAGAAGGCACCTGGACTGGCCACACGCCCACTCGTCGACCCCAAAACCAAGTCCTCACAGGTCGACGATGCTGTCACGTGATTCAGACCGAGTGGCACGCGGCGGGCGTGGCATCTTGGTCCACGGCTCTCGGCCAGAGGGACGTCGAGCCGGGTGGCTCGTCGACTCCGAGAAGTTAAAGACCCCGTGGCGATTCCTGACTGGAGCTGCGGCCCATTGTGGCCGACGATGGTAGCTTAATAAGCTGCAGTTGTAGTGACGTTGCTCCGTTTTGAAAAAGATGCTCTTCTAACAAATTGTTCGACCTAGCAGCCTTTGGCAACACCCCAAACGTCGGAGGCACAATACTCTTCATATTGCAAAATTTATACATGGAAAAAGGGAACAGTGCCAAAGCGCTGTGTATATAGTAAAGATGGATCCACTATAATTACTCTTGCGGCAAGCACAAGCTGTAGCGGCCATGATGAATGCCTGGTCTTCAGCATTCCAGTTCCCATTTTTATAAAGCATTTCCCTCCTTCCTTCCCTACTCAAATGTCTCTATTTTCTAAATGGTCCAATTCTTCTTTTCTTCGGGTGAATTTCGACATTATGATAACATTACAGACGACACGTTCGATATGTTATCGCCACACCCTCTCCCAAAGTCGAAGTGAGCCTTCACTCAGTTATGCTCGCTCAAGCCATTACCCAAGGTAACGATATAATTGAGAGAGAGAGTGAGCTCCGATGTGTTCTGTCCATATCGAGTCTATCATCAGATTTGAAGTTGACATAAATACGTGGTGTTCTGTCCATATCGAGTCTATCATCAGATTTGAAGTTGACATAAATACGTGGAGTGGCTCATTAAGGGGTTAGCAGGTGAAGATAGCTTGTTTGCCCATGCTGCATCTTTCTGTTGTCTTAATGTTGAGGTGGTGCATCTGCCAATGAAGTTATGATCCCTTCGGAGTATCAAGGGATTGGCGCATGCTTACCCAGGTGTCCCAACGATCTCTTGCCAGTTGTGATGCAGAAACAGCAAGCTCTGCAGAAGATGGGAAAGGAAAAAAAAAAATAATGATTCAATTTGGGGTATACGTCTTCATAATTAACCTCCGCCATCTTCGAAGATGGATGGAGGTTACTGTTTTCACCCCTTTCTGTTTGTTTGTTTGTTTGTTTGTGAACAGTATTACGGAAAAACTCCTCGACGGATTTCGACGAAACTTTGTGGGGGGGGTTAGGTATGGTCCAAGGATCATGGCATTAAATTTTGGACTTGGTCCCCTCCCCCCAAAAAAATTTAGAGAAAAAAAATTTTTTTTTTGCATTTCTGCATGTTTTAAGTGATTTCCAACCCCCCCCAAAAAAATTGTTACTCCCCCTCAAAAAAGGATTTTTTTTTGCATTTCTACATGTTTTAAGTGATTTCCAACCCCCCCGCCCCCCAAAAAAATAGTTAGAGAAAATTTTTTTTGCATTTCTACATGTTTTAAGTAATTTCCAACCCCCCCCAAAAAAATTTAGAGAATAATTTTTTTTTTTGCAGTTCTACATATTTTAAATGATTTCCAACCTCCCCCCCCCCAAATAAATTGTTGAAGAAAAAAAATTTTTGCAACTTTTTTCAACAAAATTTCGATTTCTTTTTTTTGCATTTCTACATGTTTTAAGTGATTTCCAACCTCCCCCCCCCCAAAAATGGAGAAAAGAACTATAACTCTGTCAGCACTGTTGACATCATATTTAATGAATAAGATATAAGGTTCACTTGAGTGACCCAACAGTATTGGCGGCGGAGGTTTTGCACTCTCCCGAGTGCTCCCCCTCTAGTTACATCATGAGATATGCCAAACTGTTGATTCTTGAAATTCTTGAACTACGTCTGCATACTTTAATCGTTGACGTAACGTTAACATCACGGATATATGTTTGATACAGTCCAAGGATTTTCACCAACACACAGCATTTGGAGAAGTGATCTGAATAAAAATGATAAAACGTGACAACCTGCGAACATAAAACAACATTTGAAAATTGTTTGCACCTGATGATGTCACCAGTGTACAAAGCCAAAAACAGAATTAACAAGTAGAACATATCAGGCCCAATAACTTTTTGAAATATCATGCTATGCGTCATTTTTGGCCCCATCTCTCAATGGTGAAAAATCACTTTGAAAATTAAATAATTCTCGTATCCGGATCCGGATTTGGATAGTCATCAAAATCAAATCAATTCATCCTCGTCACGTACCCAATCTGTCCAGCAAGTTTCATCCGAATCCATCTGCAACTTTTTGAGATATCGTGCTGTATACATATATACATATATATATATATATATATATATATATATATATATATATATATATATATATATATATATATACACACATATATATATATATATATATATATATATATATACATACATACATATATATACATATACATATACATATACATATATATATATATATATATATATCAGTTTAGCCCTATCTCTCAATGGTGAAGAATCACTGAAATTTTTTTTATCAGATCCACATTCGAATCTTCACCAAAATTGAATCAATTCTTCCTTGTCACACACCCAAAGCGTCCACCAAGTTTCGTCCGAATCCATTCACAACTTTTTGAGAAATCGTGCTATTTATCGTTTTTGGCTCTATCTCTCAATGGTGAAGAATCACTTGAAAAATTATTGAAAACGGATCCAGATGTTCACCAAAATCTAACTAGTCAGTCCTTGTCACACACAGAAACTGTCCACTAAATTTCGTCTGAATCCGATCATAACTTTTTCTGATATCCTGTTCAAAGACATACAGACAGACAAACAGTGGTAAAGGCCCAGTCACACCTTGACGTTTTAGCCAGCGATGGCAACGTTTTAAAATTTATGTAAAATGCTGGCTTACGTTGAACTTTTGATGTTTTTTTTTTAAAGATTCGGACGTATTCATAGCGACTTGGTCTTATGTATAACGCATTAGTAACGGACACAGAACGTTTCGTTGTGTTATAGATAACGAATGCTGAACCTGTTGTCGGCCTACACAACCTATGCCCAACGATAGTCTAACTTAGGCATAGCGCGTTGCATGCATCGCCGACGATGTCGTGACGTAGCCTATTAAAAGGCTGACGCACAACGATTCGAATCATAACTGCCGTAGAAATGGAAGTGTCAACATCACGGTCACACCTTGGCGATCTTGCCAGCGTATGCCGACCTAAGAAAAATGTGTCTAAAACGTTGGGGCACGTCAAATACGGTATGAGTAAGTTTGGTATACGTGAGTAGAACGCTAAAGTACGCTATCATACGTCGTAGTAAGTAGAGTACGTCAAGAAATTTTAAACATGTTCTAAATTTTACGACGTACTCGACATATGACACACGTTCCGCATGCGATGGGGATAAATTTTACACACAATATGTGGACGCTTACACACGTCCACAAAGGCTACTTATAAGCTACTCATAAGTCGAAACACGTCGCGGTAATGTCTTTTTTACGCGAAACTTAATTCTAACTTATGTTTGACGTGCTTTGAACCAATTCTTTACGTAGTCCCAACACACATTGACGTATGCAGACGTATTCCAATGACGTCCTCCGGTCGACAAAAAAAATAAATGAACGTGTTTCTAACTTACAACTGCCATATAAAGACGTGTTCCCAGCGATTTTAGGAATTGGTATATAAAAATGGTGTTCATAAAAGGGGAACCCAACAGTGTTTTCGAGTCCTTTTTGAGTCGATGTCCATGTCAGCAGTAACAGTATCAGTAACAGTATTCGTATTAGTAGTAGTTTGTTCATGTTGGCAGTAGTAGGTGATTGTGAGGGGGAGGGTGTGGGTTATGATGGATCCTCCTTGCGTCCGCGTGTCCACGGGTAGGAGACATCTTTGCACCATTGTTCGAATTTCTTCGCGGCTAATTTTTTATGGGGCTTTTTCAACAATGAGCTATGGCTTGTTTTTACGATTTAGGTCTATTCATAACGGGTTGGACAAATGCACAATGAACTAATAATGTGCATAGAGCGCTTCAATAACTTATAGATACGGTATACCAACGAATAATTATCGTGTAGCCGGCGTTCACAAACTATGCCCAACGATAGCCTAACTTATCCATATCGTGCGGCAGTTTATCTTTGCCGGTGACGTGGGGTTTGCTATTCATAGGCTGCCACTCAACGATTTAAATGGCTGCATCTCCACGATTGAAAGTAGACGCTTGCGCTCAACAATTGAATTTTTTTTACACTCAACGACTTTGAAACGGTACCACTCAACTATTTTCATTGTTTACAATGAACGATTTAAATTGCTGTCACTCGCCTTTGTTTTTTGACGCTGGGGTTTGGAAATTTGAAGCGTTTCTTCTGAACGTGTTAAAATGCTCAAACTCGACTATTTTAAATAGACGCTGCTGATGGACAATTGGAATCATAGCCAAGCTAGACATCGAAGTGTGAACATCCTCGTCATGCCGAAGAAAAGTTTGAAGAATGCTGCAAATAAGTGTCGTGGCCGTGGACGCTGACGCAAGGACGATCCATTATACCAACGTCTTTCAGCCTATGAGTAACTTAAAAGTAACGTCTGTCAACGTGTGGCAACGATCGCGTAACGTGCCAACAACACGTTAATCATAGGTTAGAAATAAGTTTCGGGTACGCTAAACATTACCTCGGCGTGTCTCAACTTATGATTAACTTACAAGTAGCATGTGTTGACGTCTGTCAACGATCGCAGACCGTGCATACAACTTGTGGCCAGCGTCGCAGAACGTGTGAGTCATACGCCAGCATATGTCGTGAAATTTCAAGCATGCAAAAATTTGAGGACAACCGAAAAGTACAACGTTTAAAGCCAACGTACAACGACGTATGGCAGTGTTTTTCAGCGTGCTCTCAATGTTATCAAAACTTACCCATAACGTATTCAACGTATTCAACAGCTTGGCTAAAACGTCAAGGTGTGACCGGGCCTTAAGAACGGAAGAGCACAGGCCGTATACCTCCACCAGGTTGAACCGTTTTGTTTTGTATCACACTGATAGGCCGCATCTGCATCCGGACCTCAACCAAAATCTTATTCTCGTCACCCAACCACAATCAGTAATCTTAGAAGATTTAACAGAAATCTTACCCTGACAGATTAACTTTATAGTATGGGAATCAAAGTTTGACAATGATCTTATCCTTATAGTATGGTAATCAAATGATTAACAACAATCTTACCATTATAGTATGGGAATCAAAGATTAACAACAATCTTACCATTATAGTATTGGAATCAAAGGATTAACATTGATCTTACCATTATAGTCTGGGAATCAAAGATTAACAATGATCTTACCATTGTAGTATGGGAATCAAAGAATTAACAACAATCTTACCCTTATCGTATGGGAATCAAAGATTAACAACAATCTTACCATTATAGTATGGGAATCAAAGGATAAACAACAATCTTACCATTGAAGTATGGGAATCAAAGGATTAACAACAATCTTACCATTATAGTATGGGAATCAAAGATTTACAACAATCTTACCATTGTAGTATGGGAATCAAAGGATTAACAACAATCTTACCATTGTAGTATGGGAATCAACGGATTAACAACAATCTTACCATTATCGTATGGGAATCAAAGGATTAACAACAATCTTACGCTTATCGTATGGGAATCAAAGATTAACATTGATCTTCCCCTTATTGTATGGGAATCAAAGTTTAACAATGAT
This sequence comes from Eptatretus burgeri, assembly GCF_056783735.1. Classification (NCBI taxonomy): domain Eukaryota; kingdom Metazoa; phylum Chordata; class Myxini; order Myxiniformes; family Myxinidae; genus Eptatretus; species Eptatretus burgeri. Next base: position 86,198,788 of record NC_140964.1, on the reverse strand, counting down.
CTTACCAGTATAGTATGGGAATCAAAGATTAACAACAATCTTACCATTATAGTATGGGAATCAAAGGATTAACATTGATCTTACCATTATAGTATGGGAATCAAAGATTAACAACAATCTTACCATTATAGTATTGGAATCAAAGGATTAACATTGATCTTACCATTATAGTCTGGGAATCAAAGATTAACAATGATCTTACCATTGTAGTATGGGAATCAAAGATTTACAACAATCTTACCATTATAGTATGGGAATCAAAGGATAAACAACAATCTTACCATTGAAGTATGGGAATCAAAGGATTAACAACAATCTTACCATTATAGTATGGGAATCAAAGATTTACAACAATCTTACCATTGTAGTATGGGAATCAAAGGATTAACAACAATCTTACCATTGTAGTATGGGAATCAACGGATTAACAACAATCTTACCATTATCGTATGGGAATCAAAGGATTAACAACAATCTTACGCTTATCGTATGGGAATCAAAGATTAACATTGATCTTCCCCTTATTGTATGGGAATCAAAGTTTAACAATGATCTTACCAGTATAGTATGGGAATCAAAGATTAACAACAATCTTACCATTATAGTATGGGAATCAAAGGATTAACATTGATCTTACCATTATAGTATGGGAATCAAGGATTAACAACAATCTTGCCCTTAGAGTATGGGAATCAAAGATTAACAACAATCTTACCCTTATAGTATGAGAATCGAAGTTTTGCAACAATCTTTCTCTTATAGTATGGGAATCAAAGATTAACAACAGTCTTACCATTATAGTATGGGAATCAAAGATTAACAACAATCTTACCATTATAGTATGGGAATCATAGGATTAACATCGATCTTACCATTCTTGGATGGGAATCAAAGATTAACAACAATCTTACCCTAATAGTATGGGAATCAAAGGATTAACAACAATCTTACCATTATAGTATGGGAATCAAAGATTAACAACAATCTTACCCTTATAGTATGGGAATCAAAGGATTAACAATGATCTTACCATTATAGTATGGGAATCAAAGATTAACAACAATCTTACCATTATAGTATGGGAATCAAAGATTAACAACAATCTTACCATTATAGTATGGGAATCAAAGGATTAACATTGATCTTACCATTATAGGATGGGAATCAAAGATTAACAACAATCTTACCCTTATAGTATGGGAATCAAAGGATTAACAACAATCTTACCATTATAGTATGGGAATCAAAGATTAACAACAATCTTACCCTTATAGTATGGGAATCAAAGGATTAACAATGATCTTACCATTATAGTATGGGAATCAAAGATTAACAACAATCTTACCATTATAGTATGGGAATCAAAGATTAACAACAATCTTACCATTATAGTATGGGAATCAAAGGATTAACATTGATCTTACCATTATAGGATGGGAATCAAAGATTAACAACAATCTTACCATTATAGTATGGGAATCAAAGATTAACAACAATCTTACCATTATAGCATGGGAATCAAAGATTAACAACAATCTTACCATTGTAGTATGGGAATCAAAGGATTAACAACAATCTTACCCTTATCGTATGGGACTCAAAGATTTACATTGATCTTACCCTTATAGTATGGGAATCAAAGTTTAACAATGATCTTACCATTATAGTATGGGAATCAAAGATTAACAACAATCTTACCATTATAGTATGGGAATCAAAGATTAACAACGATCTTACCATTATAGTATGGGAATCAAAGATTAACAACAATCTTACCATTATAGTATGGGAATCAAAGATTAACAACAATCTTACCATTATAGTATGGGAATCAAAGATTAACAACAATCTTACCATTGTAGTCTGGGAATCAAAGATTAACAACAATCTTACCATTATAGTATGGGAATCAAAGGATTAACATTGATCTTACCATTATAGGATGGGAATCAAAGATTAACAACAATCTTACCCTTATAGTATGGGAATCAAAGG
>NC_140964.1:86164293-86186793 GCF_056783735.1 Eptatretus burgeri | reverse complement strand
CGGTGGACAGAGGTGATGTTTTCACGCACACAAATCTTTGTTTGTCTGTGAACAGGAAATCTCAAAAAGTTGTGGACATATTTCGGACGAAACTCTGGGGATTTGTTGGTTCGATGACAAGAAGGTGGCGATTTGATTTTGGTTCAATGAGAGTAAATTTCCAGGAATCACGCTCGAGTTACGTTTTTGACACGTCCTCCTCAATTTGTTTGCACAACGTTTTCCAAATCACAAATTTCAAGTAAAGCCTTAATGCTCAGACCATGTTGTGTAGTATCAACTACAGTCACCAAGTTTGTCAGGCAGAGCTTGACCAGGTGGATGTTGCAATACACCTAAGGAAACACGCACCCCCTTCTCCCCCCCCCCCAATTATTGTCCTTCCAACACCCCATTGCATTGTCCCAATGCTTAAAATCTCTCCCATTGTCCTTCCACACCATACAATATACAATTGCACCTTTGAGACGGTGCATCCACATGTACGAACTAGTTCATCACCCCCACAACCCTCATCCTGGGAGTTTATCTCCAGCGGTCTTACGTCGCCCATTGGAGAGGCAGAGTCCATTGCAATGTACTCTCTGCAGCGTGTCGGTGTTACCGAAGCAATTTCTGGGGCAAGGGTTTTCGTTAAGGTTCAGGTTATGTTAGGTGGTTTGCCATTGCCTTCCCAGCAGTCAGTCAGAACAGGAATGTAATTTGACCGTGGCACCGGGGATAACTTGCCGACTCTTCGTGCCAGACAACAAGGAATCATTATAGCCAACCTAAGAATGTTAGGACATGGGACACCAAGCTTAATGTCCTTCCCATGGACAATGCATACAAACACCAGGATGACAATTTACACCTGGGCTGAGATTCAAATCCAGACAAGAGAGCTCAGAGGTGAGTGCACATACCTGTAGGCTATCCTGCCAAAACTCATTTGGCCTCCCTTCTTTAACAGCCCAAATTAGTCCACCACCTTCTTGTGCAGTCGGACTGGGAACGTTGCCTGACCAGGTGGCAGGAACTTTAAATTTTTTTCAGGTACCGGCAATAACTCACCTATAGACGATGGCCTTTAAAGTCGAACAACAAGACGAGGCATCCAGTTTAACATCCATCGGAGAAACAGCAGACCTTGCGATGACATGCCTGCGAAGCACCGATCCGTCCGTTTGTAGTCGGTTGGGTCGGGAATTGAACCCTAGCAAGATAGGACAAATGTAAGGGAGTTACCCTTTACCATCCTAACGGAATGAGCTTCAACTGCCTACAAGACCCTCAAATCAGGACTCAGTCTCCTCCCTGCCTCACAAGGTCACACAAATATGCACTTCGCTCTGGCTGGTACAATTCCGATAGCAATTTGGCAAATTGTCGCCTGAAACATCTTGGCATCAGCGAAAGCAATAAGAACCAGAAGGGTTTGTTCGTGAAATGCGGACCCGAGGCCAATCCAACAGCTGTGCCAAACACTTAAACAAGGACAGGTAAATTTGCCTGGTTTTTGTGTTTATACATCACCTCCCTCATGATTTGGGGATGCCAGCAGCTTCTTTATTCCACGAATGATTTGAACTTACAGTGTGTATGTCCACAAACCGCGTGCAGGACAAGCACAGAAGCAGAGCTCACTTACCAGATAGAATATGGCGGCGGTGTAAACATGCGTTACAAGAATTAAACAACACAGTATGTGGGATTTTAACCTGACATCACAACATCACAAGGAAAGTGCCCCGATGGGGACAACAAGCAGGACAATACATTTACTGTTATACAGTGTTAATGTCAATAACAAGCAGTTACACACTCGAAACACTCAGACATTCTTCAATGTACGAATGTCTTAGTTTGACGAACTGCATCCCATGCAGAACAACTTACAATGATGTGGGAGATATTGCTGTGTTGGGCAGTGTATAGGTAGCATGCAGTCACTAGTTTCTGGTTTTTGTACCACACGCTCATCTCAAAGTACACAACAGTTAAGGGCGATTCGGTGCTTTGAGTGTGAAGAACAAAAAGACACTGCCACAAAGTACAATGGTCTCTGTCCTAAGGTTTCCCTCCATCAGGTTGGGTTCATCGAGAAGCATGAGAGGTCATGAGGGGGAGTGGGTTCATGAAGTGAAGAAGGAAGTTCTCATTGGAAAGTTAGAGATTCACGGCACATGAGGTATGCGAGGAAAGACTGAGGAGGGGTGGGGTAATGTTCATGACTGGGGGGGGGCATGTTGATGATTGTAAGGGAAAGGGGGGCATGTTCATGACTGGGGGGGCATGTTGACGATTGTAAGGGAAAGGGGGGCATGTTCATGACTGGGGGGCATGTTGACGATTGTAAGGGAAAGGGGGCATGTTCATGACTAGGGGGGCATGTTGATGATTGTAAGGGAAAGGGGGGCATGTTCATGACTGGGGGTGTGTTGACTGCAGAGGAAAGGGGGGCGTGTTGACTGCAGAGGAAAGGGGGGGCGTGTTGACTGCAGAGGAAGGGGGGCGCGTTGACTGCTGAGGAAGGGGGGCGCGTTGACGGCTGAGGAAGGGCGGGCGCGTTGACGGCTGAGGAAGGGCGGGCGCGTGGACGGCTGAGGAAGGGGGGCGCGTTGACGGCTGAGGAAGGGGGGCGCGTTGACGGCTGAGGAAGGGGGGCGCGTTGACGGCTGGGGAGGGGGGGGCGCGTTGAGGGCTGAGGAAGGGGGGGCGCGTGGACGGCTGAGGAAGGGGGGCGCGTTGACGGCTGAGGAAGGGGGGCGCGTTGACGGCTGAGGAAGGGGGGCGCGTTGACGGCTGAGGAAGGGGGGCGCGTTGACGGCTGAGGAAGGGGGGGCGCGTTGACGGCTGAGGAAGGAGGGGGCGCGTTGACGGCTGAGGAAGGAGGGGGCGCGTTGACGACTGAGGAAGGGCGGAGGTGTTGACGGCTGAGGAAGGAGGGGGAGGTGTTGACGACTGAGGAAGGGGGGAGGTGTTGACGACTGAGGAAGGAGGGGGCGGTGTTGACGACTGAGGAAGGAGGGGGGAGGTGTTGACGACTGAGGAAGGAGGGGGAGGTGTTGACGACTGAGGAAGGAGGGGGAGGTGTTGACGACTGAGGAAGGGCGGGCGCGTTGACGACTGAGGAAGGAGGGGGAGGTGTTGACGACTGAGGAAGGAGGGGGAGGTGTTGACGACTGAGGAAGGAGGGGGAGGTGTTGACGACTGAGGAAGGAGGGGGAGGTGTTGACGACTGAGGAAGGAGGGGGGAGGTGTTGACGACTGAGGAAGGAGGGGGAGGTGTTGACGACTGAGGAAGGAGGGGAGGTGTTGACGACTGAGGAAGGAGGGGGAGGTGTTGACGACTGAGGAAGGAGGGGGAGGTGTTGACGACTGAGGAAGGAGGGGGGAGGTGTTGACGGCTGAGGAAGGGGGCGCGTTGACGGCTGAGGAAGGGGGGCGCGTTGACGGCTGAGGAAGGGGGGAGGTGTTGACGGCTGAGGAAGGGGGGCGCGTTGACGGCTGAGGAAGGGGGGCGCGTTGACGGCTGAGGAAGGGCGGGCGCGTTGACGGCTGAGGAAGGGCGGGCGCGTTGACGGCTGAGGAAGGGCGGGCGCGTTGACGGCTGAGGAAGGGCGGGCGCGTTGACGGCTGAGGAAGGGCGGGCGCGTTGACGGCTGAGGAAGGGCGGGCGCGTTGACGGCTGAGGAAGGGCGGGCGCGTTGACGGCTGAGGAAGGGCGGGCGCGTGGACGGCTGAGGAAGGAGGGGGAGGTGTTGACGGCTGAGGAAGGAGCGGGCGCGTTGACGGCTGAGGAAGGAGGGGGCGCGTTGACGACTGAGGAAGGAGGGGGCGCGTTGACGACTGAGGAAGGAGGGGGCGCGTTGACGACTGAGGAAGGAGGGGGGAGGTGTTGACGGCTGAGGAAGGAGGGGCGCGTTGACGGCTGAGGAAGGGGGCGCGTTGTTGACGGCTGAGGAAGGAGGGGGAGGTGTTGACGACTGAGGAAGGAGGGGGGAGGTGTTGACGGCTGAGGAAGGAGGGGAGGTGTTGACGGCTGAGGAAGGAGGGGGGAGGTGTTGACGACTGAGGAAGGGGGGGCGTGTTGACGGCTGAGGAAGGGGGCGCGTTGACGGCTGAGGAAGGGGGGCGCGTTGACGGCTGAGGAAGGGGCGCGTTGACGGCTGAGGAAGGGGGCGTGTTGACGGCTGAGGAAGGGGGGCGCGTTGACGGCTGAGGAAGGAAGGGGGCGTGTTGACGGCTGAGGAAGGGGGGCGTGTTGACGGCTGAGGAAGGGGGGCGTGTTGACGGCTGAGGAAGGGGGGCGCGTTGACGGCTGAGGAAGGGGGGCGTGTTGACGGCTGAGGAAGGGGGGGAGGCGTCGACGGCTGAGGAAGGGGGGGAGGTGTCGACGGCTGAGGAAGGAGGGGGAGGTGTCGACGGCTGAGGAAGGAGGGGGAGGTGTCGACGGCTGAGGAAGGAGGGGGAGGTGTCGACGGCTGAGGAAGGAGGGGGAGGCGTCGACGGCTGAGGAAGGAGGGGGAGGCGTCGACGACTGAGGAAGGAGGGGGGAGGCGTCGACGGCTGAGGAAGGAGGGGGGAGGCGTCGACGGCTGAGGAAGGAGGGGGAGGCGTCGACGGCTGAGGAAGGAGGGGGAGGTGTCGACGGCTGAGGAAGGAGGGGGAGGCGTCGACGACTGAGGAAGGAGGGGGAGGCGTCGACGACTGAGGAAGGAGGGGGGAGGTGTCGACGACTGAGGAAGGAGGGGGAGGTGTCGACGACTGAGGAAGGAGGGGGGAGGCGTCGACGGCTGAGGAAGGAGGGGGGAGGTGTCGACGGCTGAGGAAGGAGGGGGAGGCGTCGACGACTGAGGAAGGAGGGGGAGGCGTCGACGACTGAGGAAGGAGGGGGGAGGCGTCGACGACTGAGGAAGGAGGGGGAGGCGTCGACGACTGAGGAAGGAGGGGGAGGCGTCGACGACTGTGAGGAGGGGAAGGGGGTGTCGACGACTGTGAGGAGGGGAAGGGGGTCGACGACTGTGAGGAGGGGAAGGGGTGTCGACGACTGTGAGGAGGGGAAGGGGTGTCGACGACTGTGAGGAGGGGAAGGGGGGTCGACGACTGTGAGGAGGGGGAAGGGGGGTCGACGACTGTGAGGAGGGGAAGGGGGGTCGACGACTGTGAGGGGAAGGGGGGTCGACGACTGTGAGGAGGGGAAGGGGGGTCGACGACTGTGAGGAGGGGAAGGGGGTCGACGACTGTGAGGAGGGGAAGGGGGGTCGACGACTGTGAGGAGGGGAAGGGGGTCGACGACTGTGAGGAGGGGAAGGGGGTCGACGACTGTGAGGAGGGGAAGGGGGGTCGACGACTGTGAGGAGGGGTCGACGACTGTGAGGGAGGGGGTCGACGACTGTGAGGAGGGAAGGGAGGGGGTCGACGACTGTGAGGAGGGGAAGGGGTCGACGACTGTGAGGAGGGGAAGGGGGGTCGACGACCGTCGACGACTGTGAGGAGGGGAAGTGAGGAGGGGGTCGACGACTGTGAGGGAGGGGGGTCGACGACTGAGGGAGGGGGTCGACGACTGTGAGGAGGGGGTCGACGACTGTGAGGGAGGGGTCGACGACTGTGAGGGAGGGGTGACGACTGTGAGGGTCGACGACTGTGAGGGAGGGGGTCGACGACTGTGAGGGAGGGGGTCGACGACTGTGAGGGAGGGGTCGACGACTGTGAGGGAGGGGGTCGACGACTGTGAGGGAGGGGGGTCGACGACTGTGAGGGAGGGGGTCGACGACTGTGAGGGAGGGGGTCGACGACTGTGAGGGAGGGGGTCGACGACTGTGAGGGAGGGGTCGACGACTGTGAGGGAGAGGGTCGACGACTGTGAGGGAGAGGGTCGACGACTGTGAGGGAGAGGGGTCGACGACTGTGAGGGAGAGGGGTCGACGACTGTGAGGGAGAGGGTCGACGACTGTGAGGGAGAGGGGTCGACGACTGTGAGGAGAGGGGTCGACGACTGTGAGGGAGAGGGGGTCGACGACTGTGAGGGAGAGGGTCGACGACTGTGAGGGAGAGGGGTCGACGACTGTGAGGGAGAGGGGTCGACGACTGTGAGGGAGAGGGGTCGACGACTGTGAGGGAGAGTGGGTCGACGACTGTGAGGGAGAGGGGTCGACGACTGTGAGGGAGAGGGGTCGATGACTGTGAGGGAGAGGGGTCGACGACTGTGAGGGAGAGGGGGTCGACGACTGTGAGGGAGAGGGGTCGACGACTGTGAGGGAGAGGGGTCGACGACTGTGAGGGAGAGGGGTCGACGACTGTGAGGGAGAGGGGTCGACGACTGTGAGGGAGAGGGGTCGACGACTGTGAGGGAGAGGGGTCGACGACTGTGAGGGAGAGGGGTCGACGACTGTGAGGGAGAGGGGTCGACGACTGTGAGGGAGAGGGGTCGACGACTGTGAGGGAGAGGGGTCGACGACTGTGAGGGAGAGGGGTCGACGACTGTGAGGGAGAGGGGTCGACGACTGTGAGGGAGAGCGGTCGACGACTGTGAGGGAGAGCGGTCGACGACTGTGAGGGAGAGGGTCGACGACTGAGAGGGAGAGGGGTCGACGACTGTGAGGGAGAGGGGTCGACGACTGTGAGGGAGAGGGGTCGACGACTGTGAGGGAGAGCGGTCGACGACTGTGAGGGAGAGCGGTCGACGACTGTGAGGGAGAGCGGTCGACGACTGTGAGGGAGAGCGGTCGACGACTGTGAGGGAGAGCGGTCGACGACTGTGAGGGAGAGCGGTCGACGACTGTGAGGGAGAGCGGTCGACGACTGTGAGGGAGAGCGGTCGACGACTGTGAGGGAGAGCGGTCGACGACTGTGAGGGAGGAGCGGTCGACGACTGTGAGGGAGGAGCGGTCGACGACTGTGAGGGAGGAGCGGTCGACGACTGTGAGGGAGGAGCATTGACGACTGTGAGGGAGGAGCATTGACGACTGTGAGGGAGGGGGGTTGACGACTGTGAGGGAGGGGGTTGACGGTGAGGGAGGGGGTTGACGGTGAGGGAGGGTGGATTGACGGTGAGGGAGGGTGGATTGACGACTGTGAGGGAGGGTGGATTGACGACTGTGAGGGAGGGGGGATTGACGACTGTGAGGGAGGGGAGGATTGACGACTGTGAGGGAGGGGAGGATTGACGACTGTGAGGGAGGGGGGATTGACGACTGTGAGGGAGGGGGATTGACGACTGTGAGGGAGGGGTATTGAAGACTGTGATGGAGGGGGGATTGACGACTGTAATGGGGGGTGTCGACTGTGTGGAGGGGGGTGTTGACAGTGAGGAGGAGGGGTTTGTGAATGGGGGCATTGACTTGAGGGGGCATTGACTGTGAGGAGGGGGGCGTTGACGACTGTGAGGGGCGTTGACGACTGTGAAGGGGGTTGACGGTGGGGGAGTCGACCATGGGGGGAGGGGTGTTGACTATGATGGGGAGGGGGTGTGCGTGCTGATTATGGGGTAGCATGTTGGTGAGAGATGGGCTTGAAGGGTGTGTTAATGGCAGTGGGGGAAAGGGGATTTTAATGACCATGGGTGGGAGGAGGTTTTTATGACTTGGGGGTTGAGGGAAGGGAATAATGACCATGAGGGAGAGGGAGTGTTAATTGCTGTGGATAGAGGGTTTTTTTTAATGATCGTTGGGGTGAGGGGGTTTTAATGAGTGGAGGGGGCATGAGCGTTAATTAACTTGGGAGAGAGGGATAATTCCGTGAGCAGGGGACGGATGATCTGGAATGACCAGAATTTTCAAATCCAGTGATGATGCAATGAAAAAGCAACAAGAACGTGCGAAGTGTCCACCTATGTTATGTGGCCGCATTCCGTTTGACAAAGCCAGGTGTCAGTACAACGGCAGAGCAAGGCAAGGGGTACACCACCCAAAGGGAGATCAGCACATCGCAAATGTGCACTGATGAGACGCCGGGCATCTGAGCTGCAATGCGCTTCCAGGGCCTGGACCGCGCGCCGTTTGTCGCGAAAACCTGCCACAGCTTTCCTTCCCCCACAGCGAAAACAAAATCAAACTCCACTCCGTCTCAACATTCCCACAGCATAGGAACGTTACCTTCAATTCAATTGCAGCGCCGATGAAGCAGCCGGCTCGAAGCACCCTGAACGTCCGGAACAGTGGTGCTGAAGCGACGCACCGCACGACGATCGTGCGCATCACGCGCGGAATATTTTTCCCTCATCCTGTGGATATCGTGAGAGGTTCGGATCGTGGGAAAAAAAAAATAAAAAATTATATATATATATATATATATATATAGAAGATATTGAACTATATTTTATACATACATCAATAAATATGTATATGTGTAGGATGTATTGGTCGAGCCATAGGAGTTAAAGGAGATTGAGGTGAGGGAGCGGTTGGGGGGGGTTGATAGGCGTGGCCTCCGATAAGGAGGCGTGGCCTCCGATAAGGAGGCGTGGCCTCCGATAAGGAGGCGTGGCCTCCGATAAGGAGGCGTGGCCTCCGATAAGGAGGCGTGGCCTCCGATAAGGAGGCGTGGCCTCCGATAAGGAGGCGTGGCCTCCGATAAGGAGGCGTGGCAATCAGAGGAGGCCACGGGTGTCCGGCTCCCAATGTTCCCATTCTGAAGACGCGGACATCGCATGACATTCACCAACCTTTAAAGGGAAGCTGCGCTTTAAATCGTGGAAACGGCGCGTTGTTCGCTTCGAAAGCTCACACGCCAATGTTATGCGGCACAAGTTCACGACGGAAACTGCACACTCGAATTGGAACAAGATCGTCTGCTAGCAAATTGTCCCGCCGCAGCGTTTTAAGCGAGACGATTCGTACACACGTGGAATCTGTAATTACCAACTGCACGTCATATGAAAGTTATGAACGATCGTGACGCACGTTCCAACCAACGATCTCATGAGGAACGTCACAGGCCCCATCATGACGTCATCGTGCAACATACGACTGCTTCACGAGACGTATGGCGACCGTTTCCATCAAAATTGGACCGAAATAAAATTCAACCATCGAACAGCTCAGTTACATTTGTTCGTGATTCACCAAACAAGGATTGTTCAAAAAAGTTATCCCATCTTGAAAGAATCCATCAACCGATTAACCCCATTAACAAAAAAAAAACAAAAAAAAACCCAACACCCGCTCACTCCTTTGCCATTTGTAGACCGAGGCAGTTTCAGTGGTGAGACTTGGATGGGTCACCGCTCCGACACAGGACACTGGAATGGCTCGTTCTTCACAGAGAGCCGGTACTCATAGTGCCGGCTTTTGAAAAACAACAGGCTTAATCCCACAAAAAGCAATACATACGCAATCAATGTGGAGCAGAATTTTATTAATTTAACACATTCCATGCATAAATGTAATGTACACATTTAGGGTGAAACACCCACTTTTGAAATGACATTGCACCAATCACACCTACCTGAAAAAGGAACATGCACTGCGATCAAGCACGTGTACATTTACAGCACAAATGCGTACAGGTTGTTCGCCAACATCAGGTTCCGTCCGAGCCCACAAAAGAGCCGACTTTTGAACGTTTGCGAAAGGAAAGTTGAACCGAACAGCATTTGATTACAGAAAAGTGACCTGGGAGCAACTACCCAACACAAGAGCTTCTTTAGGGGAACAAAAAATAATAATAATTAAAATAAAAAAAAATTACTCCCGCTTGGACCGGGATCGACCAAGGCGCCAGGCATTGAAGTGAAATCACGTTAAGTTCAATTAGCGGAACAAAAAATAAATCGATGGAGAAATGTTTGAGATTGCATTTTCCGATCGCCTATTTTTAAACAGACCGAGGCATCACCGCGTGTTTCACAAAAAAAAACCAAAACAAAAACTGACAAATGGTTTTGGCCTTTACCGTAGCTCGTCCCACTTTGAAGACGGCACATCGATCGATACATCGACAGGCAAAGGAGCAACTTCTGAAACACCGCTTCCAAAGGACTGGATGGGGTGAGGGTATCGAGAAGCAAAATAATTATTTAAAATATAAAATATATGAAACAGAGGTCACAACAGGCTGCCGACGAGCAATTTGACACTGGATGGATGATTTGTAAACGCCAACGTTGGTTTTGGTCCCACAACCAAGCTGGGCGAAGCGTCCCACGTGCTCAGCTCTTCAGGATGCTGTCATACGCTTGGTGGACAAACTGGGACACCTCAGGAGCACGACACTTGAGAGAGAGCTGGAGGGTGACAGGGAGCAGGGAAAGGAGAGATTAAAACAATGACACAAATTATCAATGAGGACATATTGGCACTTCACACCACATTTGGACGTTGGAACATCACTTCCTGGACAACATTGACTGGCTTTCTGCTCCAGCAATATTTTTGAGGAATGGAGAACCATTTGCACGAAACATTTTTCCAAATTACTCGAACCAATCTGCTCAGCTTCATCAAGTCATAAAGAATAGGAATTCCCTTACAAAACTTCAACAAAGCTGCAAGCCATTTGGCCCAAAGAGCCTGCGGCATGATTGCCGACCATTCGTTGTTTGGCCTTGCTCGATTTTAAATTGTTCCACAAAAGTCCATATACTGTCCCTGGCCAACAAAAAGTAAGAGCATCACAATGTATACGAGAAGGGGCACTAGGGAGAGCACATACCTCTGCCACATAATGCCTGATCCATGAGAACACATAAGACCCAATACATTTTTTGAGAAATTGTGCTATATATCGTTTTTGGCCCCATCTCTCAAAAGTGAAGAATCACTTAAAAAATTAAATAATTCTCACATCCGGATTCGGATCGTCACCAAAATTGAATGAATTCCACTGAACAACAAAAATTTTTTACTGGAGATGTGTAAAGTGATTTAGACTAATTTGGGTACGCTGATTTCAAAAATCATAACCGTTTTGCTGTATCACGTCAGGATTTTCAGGAACAGAAATATTCCCATTGCCTAGAAGTCAGGATTTCAATGAAATTTACAAAAATTCATTTATTTCATCATGAATGCTTCAAAATTATAGAAATTACAGAAAAACTCCACTAGAATGTAATTAAAAATGCTTTAGGCATTTGGCTTTGCGTTTGTGCTGCTCTGTGTCAGTTTCACGATGCAGGAACCAGCAGAAATCGCCCATCATGTTCGGGTTGTGCCGCCCTTGGTAACGCGTCTCCATGAGTGAAATCTCTTGGTGGAATCGCTCGCCGTGCTCGTCCGAGACTGCTCCCAAGTTGTCAGGGAAGAAGTTCAGGTGCTGGTGTAGGAAATGGATTTTCAGGGACATCCTGGAGCCAAGTTTCCTGAAGGACTCCAGCAGCTGCTGCACTATTTCTTCATAGTTGTCCGCGCGCTCGTTCCCCAAGAAGTTGTCCGTCACAGCTTTGAAGCTCCTCCACGCTGCCAGCTCTTTGGGGTTTAGAGTTGTCGGAAAAGTTTCGTCCTTCATAATCTGTCGGATTTGCGGTCCAACAAAGACACCAGCCTTGATCTTGGCCTCTGACAAGGTGTTGCCAAACTTTTCCTTGAGGTATAAAAACCCACGCCCATTCAGATCCATTGCCCGTACAAAACTTTTCATCAAGCCGAGCTTTATGTGGAGTGGTGGAAGGAAAACCTTGGCTGGGTCGACAAGGGCGACATGCTTCACGTTGTGTCGACCAGGTACATGCTCTTTTCGCTCTTCCCAATCTTTCTTCCTCCAGCGATTCTTGTCGTCTCTGCTATCCCAGAGACAAAGGAAGCACATGTATTTCGTGTAGCCTGACTGCAGCCCTAACAACAGCGCCACCACTTTCAAGTCTCCGCAGATGTGCCAGTTGAAGTCATTGTACTTGATGGAATCAAGCAGCTGCCGCATAGTCTCATAGGTCTCTGTCATGCCGAACGCGCGAGCCAGTGGGACTGATGGTTTCTCGTTGCCATTGTGGAGCAAAACAGCCTTCAAGCTGTTCTTCCCCGAGTCGATGAAGAGGCGCCAGTCTGCAGGATCGTGATCACACCCAAGTTCTTTCAACAGACCGTTGATGTCACTGCAGAATGTCATCGTGTCTTCCATCTCAAAGAACTCAGCCATGTCTCTGTGACGTGCTCTGAACAAGGATATCTTGGTGTTAGGTTCAAGTAGATTCCACTGCTGCAGCCTTGATCCAAGCAGCTCTGCCTTCGCCTTTGACAGCGAGAGATCTCTTACAAGATCATTTAAGTCTCCCTGGTTCAGAAGGTGTGATTCTTGAGTGTCGGGTTCAAAAGGTTCATCATCACCATCCTCTTCACCACTGCTTACAGCTATGTTCTGATCAGCTGGAGGTGTTGGAACGGGGTTCTCGTCATCATGAGGCACAGGTTTACGAGCAGAGACGCAGTCAGAGTACTTGATGTGACCTTTATTCTTCTTGTTGAAGCCGGCGATGCTTGTGCAGCAGAAATAACAATCATCATGATGATTCTGCGGCTCACGCCATATCATGGGCACCGCAAATGGCATGCTCGCGCGCTTGCCCACCAACCACTGAGTCAAGGTTGTGTGACAGCTTGTGCAGCAGATGTGTGGTGCCCAGCTCTGTTCTTGGTCCCCCACCTTACACCCGAAGTAGTGAAAGTAGGCGGCCTTCATTTTCACTGCTGTAGATATACTTCGCTGTTGATCTTTTTTGGTATACCGACCACAGACATAACAGAAGTTGTCAGGATGATTGGTACAGGAACGCCTACTCATCTTTATCTGAAAGAAAGAAATATAACACAAGTTAACAACAATTGTACGAAATAGACATGTTAAAGACATATGTAAATTTCATTGAAATCCTGACTTCTAGGCAATGGGAATATTTCTGTTCCTGAAAATCCTGACGTGATACAGCAAAACGGTTATGATTTTTGAAATCAGTGTACCCAAATTAGTCTTAATCACTTTACACATCTCCAGTAAAAAAAGAAATTTGGAAATTTGTTGTTCAGTGTTCTTCCTTGTCACACACTCAATGTGTCTCCCAAGTTTTGTCAAAATCCGGCCAAAACCTTTTGAGATATCGTGTTATATAAATAATTTTGGCCCGATCTCTCAATGGTGAAGAATCACTTAAAAAAAATTCTAGTAGTCGGATCCGGACCCGGATCTTCACCAAAATCTAATCAATTCGTCCTTGTCACACACTGAACCTGTCCACAAAATTCCATCCGGATCCGTCCACAACTTTTTGAGATATCCTGTACAGACACACAGACGCACAACCAAACAAACAAGAAGACGACTCCGTGCAGAGCAAGATACTCGCAACAAATTGTCAATTTCATCAAAATTTAAATTCACAATCTCAATCAAATTTTCGGTCGATCGGATGAAAATTGATTATTTTTCCAGATTCAAATTGATTTAAGAAGTTTGACCTCGAGTTGACCTTTGACCTCAAAAAGAGTTGGTTTCCACATTCAGCTGTTCGTGCAAATGTTAGTGCAACAAAGTTATGGTGCAATTTCTGCTTAATTTTCAAGTTAATCAGATGTAAATCGACGATTTTTCAGTTGAAAATCGATTTTAGAAGTTTGACCGCGAGTTTTTTTTTTTTTTTTTAGATCCTCATGGAGGATCGACAAGTCTTACTGACGTTGTTGTTCTTGTGGACTTTTTTGTTTCACAACCTACAGTTTTCATCGAAACTTCCTGAAAGTTGGCATACATATGTAAAAATACCCTGCGCAGACAGTAACCATCTCCGATTTTGGAAATTCCTTATAAAAAAAGATATGACGTCAAAATATCTCTGCTAATGGAAATCGCCTAAAAAAAATTCACCGAAACAAGGAAAGCTTTTTGAATTCTGTTTGCGGGAATCGAACAGGGCATTAGCAGAGATGAATTACCGCACATATGATGCATCACGATGATGTCATATCAATTTTTATGAAGTCATTCCTATTTTTTGACATTTTTTGTTTCACAACCCAAAGTTTTCATCGGATCTTCGTGAAACTTGCCATGTATGTGCAGAAAAGCCCACGTGTAAGCAGTAGCCATCGCCGATTTTGGAAATTCTTCCAAGAACAAGCTCGAATGAGCTAAGATCCTCGTCCTCTTAATGATGACGTCATAAAAACGAATCTGACGTCATTGTGATGTATCAAGTTTGCGATAAATTATCTGTGCTAATGCCCGGCTTGGTTCCCACAAACAAAATTCAAACAGCTTGCCTAGTTTCGGAGATAATGGTATAGGCGATTTCCATTAGCGGCGATATTATGACGTCAACTTTTTTTCTCGGAAGAATTTCCAAAATCGGAGATGGTTACTGTCTGCGCAGGGTATTTTTACATATATACGCCAAGTTTCAGGAAGTTTCGATGAAAACTGTAGGAGGTGAAACAAAAAAGTCCACAAGAAGAAGATGAAGAACAACAATGTGAGTAAGACTTAGAGATCCTCCACGGGGATCTAAAAAAAGTTGACGTCATAATATCGCCGCTAATGGAAATCGCCTATACCATTATCTCCGAAACTAGGCAAGCTGTTTGAATTTTGTTAGTGGGAATCAAGCCGGGCATTAGCACAGATAATTTATCGCAAACCTGACACATCACAATGACGTCATATTCGTTTTTATGACGTCATCATGAAGAGGACGAGGATCTTCGCTCATTCGAGCTTGTTTTACTTAATCAATGACATCAGCAATTTGAAATCTTAAGAGCAATTTGTAAACCTGGTTCTCTGTTACTGCCAAGTTGAACCTTTTTTTTTAATGATTCATCAAAATAAACAAATGGGATCGTTTGATAAGTGGGAGCCGGGGCTCTCAGGTCACGTGCCGATGGAAAAATGCCGAACGTAAACAGTATATTTTGAGGCCTTTTGACGAGATGACAGCTACGAACATGCCAATCGAGATGGGAGGGGATGGGGAAGCAGACATTTCCACCAGAGAAGTCAATTCAAATGTGACAGGTCGAGGGGAAAGAAAATCCACCAACAAGCCGTCGGTCTTCTCTACATGTTACGTACACAGAGATGGGGAAATGAAAAAGACGAAAAAGCAAAGACATTTGGTAAAACTATCATACGGAAAGATGGGGACTCGTAAAGTGGGGCACACAATATGGAAGGGGTGGGAGCAGGGAGATGGTATTTAATGAACCTCGACCCCACTTGAGGAGAGACTATAACAATGGTTTTTACGTATCTACTTCAACACAGATCGTTCATTCTCACACATCGACTGTAATCTATTGTACCTGACAAGGCTTTGCATTGTTTATATGTTCAGTGTTGTTTTGCATTTGTAGTGCGGAGCTGGCCACTTATGAAAGAAACCATTTAGCTTTTCTTCAGGGTTGTATTTTCCAATTTTACTCTCATATAATGATGAATACACCACAAAATTATTCAATTCTGATTCTGATGTGGCATACTCTGTAACAGAGCGTCGAGGGTGCTGAAGCAGTTTCTCAGTAAGAGATATACTGGTTGGTTTGCCATTGCCTTCCCAGCAGGAATTTGTAATTTGTTCATTGTGCCAGCGATAGCTCCCCGACTCTTTGTGAAGGACACCGTAGGAGGATCCAACGTCCACCAACTAATGTCAACAGACGGGACTCCGAGTTTAACATTCATCCGAGGGACGGCACGTACATTGATGAATCACCTGCCTGTGAAACGCTGGGATGACAGTTTATAGCTGGGTCAGGATTCAAACCCAGGCGAGAAGGCTTAGAGGCGACTGTGCGTACCTCAAGGCCACCCTGCCAGCCCACCTCAAAATCATTTGATTACAAATGATGACCTTTTCAAGTTTGATGGCACCGATAATTATCAAGTACTTGACGGGATTAAAAACAGATCCTTCAACAAGGTTGAAATTGATGGATAACATGATGCATGCTTCGGGACCAGAATGATACCTGTTGATCCTCCATGATTATGCAGAAAAACCCCAAAAAGAAATCATGAAATGTGACATTCTGCAAATAAAATATTGACAACACAACACAACACGCGTCTCATCGGACAATATGCAAACTGGATCACAGTCTCTGTTCGGTTCTGTCAGAACTAAAGGGGCCTTGAGTAGCACAATGTGGACATTGACAAAGCTTTCTAAAGTGTTACAAACTCATCGCATTACAACAATTTGTGTTTCTTTTGGGAAAGCAAAAGAACACAATTGTTTTACAAAAAAAGAAAGAAAGAAAGAAAGAAAGAAGCTATCATTCATTGATTTATCCACTATGAAACAACTGGTGTAATGGCTGTGCTGCTGTTTGCTTGAACAGATGGCTTTAATGAAGACGACAAGCCTCTATTCCTCACTTTGGCGATCCCTGGTGGCAACTGTGACTGACGATTCTAAATTTGAAACCCGACTGGGAAACCGCACCAGGATGAGTAAATGCCAAATTACCCCAACTGTCGGCCAGCCTGCTTGCGGCACAAAAACCATCAGTCGCGGACACCATGCCCAAAAACCATGCCGCTCCAATTCCAGCAAGTGATCAACATTAAAGACAATCCAAAACAAACCATTTAATAAATGACGACAAGTTCCAAATGATCTCTGGAAGGAAAACAAGGGGGCTGCGTGGAGAGTGGAGGAATCGGAGTTCTTGCTGCACTTTGTACAAGTTCTGAAGAAGAAAAAAAAAATCCCCCAAGTAGCTGTAAAGTGCAAGAAGTGTGTCCGCTTCACAATCAAGCTGGACATCCTGTTGACTCGAGAAGGGGGAAGAGCGTACACGGGATTTCCTTCTTTTCTTGGCAAGCCTGCGAAGAAATTTGGGTGAACACACTCGGGATGTTTTGTGATGGAGGCAAAATTGGAGTTTCCACCAATGAGGAATCCACATCAGATTCAAACATTTTGTTCACAACTGCCATCCAACGTGGGACCGACACCAAATCACTCGACTTCGTTTGGTCCTTGGATGCAGAATAGGCAAGTGTGCTTTGCAAGGGCTCTAATACTGTCCAAGTGAACACCCTGCGCACACGATCGTGATTCACCTACTCTTTGCTCCCCTTAAAAAATAAAATAAAATAAAAAAACTCCAACATGCAATAACAGTCGAGCCTAAAGTCCCTTGGAAGATATACAGATTTATCCAAAAAAAAAATAAAAAAATTATTGAAATGGAAAAGTGGAGGAAAACAGAATATTGGTTCTACCAATAAATAACTAAAATAAATTAATAAAATAAAAATAAATAGAGACAAATGAATAATTAAATAAAACGATAAAAGCAGAAAGTTTTAAAATGAAATGGATCACAAACGACATGACACTTTTGTGAACCAGAGAGCACTTCAAGGAGACTCCTCTTTGTGATGAAAAAGGTCAAACAGAGCAGGTTCATCAAAACAATGAAGCCATCACTTAGTGTGGATAAATGAGTGGATGTACAAATGTGCACCAAACTTAAAAAAAACAAAAAACAACATTTCAGGTCCTTTCAAGCTATTCAGAGAACAAAATTAAAGTGACGACAGCCCATGGTAAGGCCATGAAGAACCTGTGTGTTGATGGTTTTGACGTTCCCCCAGTGAGTCGTACGCAATGCAGGAATTTTGTTTTAATATTTTTTAATTTTTATATCACTTTTTGATGAAGTGAAGCAGTCCACCTTGGTCAAGTATGCGTCATTTGATGAAAAACGCTCCGATAACCGACCGTGCCAGACTCAAATGCTGGCGGAAGTGACATCACTCATCAAAACACCCACAGGTTCATCACCACAAATCTAGGTCAACATCATTGCTTCCCTGATCTTCTGGGTACACGGTTGTGGTGCTGATGCAATGAACCCTGGCGCTTATAGCAGGCATAAGGAATCTGTCCAGAGTGCGGGCGATAGCTTGTCACCTCTCAATGATGGACAGAGGTGGCGAGGTCACAAAAGTGTGATCCTTAACGTGCGACAAATGCTGGTAGACGGGACGCCCAGGTTAACGGGCATCCGAGAGACGGCACGCACATCGACGAATCATCCTGCCCGCGAAACACCGGGACGACAGTGTATAACTGGGTCGGGATTTAAACCCAGGAAAGACAGCTTCGAGGAGTGCGCACGAACCTCTCCTCCATCCTGATCAACCCAATGACACTTGAAGTTGTTCATATTTTTTGCAAAAGACATCAGTTATCACACACAGCTGCTGTTCTGAATCACAGAATGACCAGACAGGTTACCCACGCACAAAAAGCTGTTCAAACATGCATTTCAAAATTAATAAAAATAGAAAATAGTTACTACAAACCCCTCCCCCCCAAAGAGCCCACGGTATGTTCACAAGCTTTATTCAAACCGCAGAACATCACTTGATGCATCGATAAGTCTTAAAACGTGTTTGGTGACGAGGGAAACGTTGGTTTCACCAAACGTGCTGCTTAACAGTTCAGACACGGTTTCATACTTGCCGGTGTTGGAGAGCTGGATGTCACAAACCAAGATCCCGTTATTATACAAGTACATCACAGAGTCCCGTCAAGTCAAACATGTATGTTGCACGGATAATCAGACCGAACATTTCTTTTACAGAGACAAAACGACGATTTTTAAGACTCCATTAACATTGCAGCACGCAATGAAAATGCCACTATTTCTGCAAAAAAAAAAATTCCACGAGAAAACAGCCGTGAAAGTCAGTCGGCCATATGGTCAAACTGTCGGAGACATATCCATGTTCCAAGCACAATGAAAATGCAATCTCAAGGAAAGCACTCAATCGAAAAGTAATGTGTGGGGAAGGGGAGGTTGGGGGGGGGGAGGAGGGCTGGGAGACGACGGGAAAGTCACAGAATGCCACTTTTCCTGTTCGTTCAATCCCATTAACATTTCCTTGCTGCTCCGTTTTCAGGGCACTGCCCCTTTTCCCCACTTCTGCGACCTCGGTCTTCCACGAGCCTCAATTTCATCGAAAGAAAAATCGAATTAAAGGCAGAAACGATTCATTCCTTAGGATTCTTGCCGCCTCTCAGGCCCGCTTCTACGAGCATCCACTGTTACTAAAACTAGCAATGGAGCACAAAGCAAAGGCAATTGCATCAGCAATTGGCAATGGCTCAGCAAACAAGGTAATGAACGAATGCCGCACGAGTTCAGATAATTCCAATCAGCACTAAAAACATCTGGATACTTGCCACCTGTTACAAGGGCATCGTTCCTCAAGAGCGAGCGAATAAGCTATCTACCATTCCATCTTTACAAAATAGCCCTCAGGTGTTGTCAAAGAAGTGAGAAACTCCGTCAAAAAAAAAAAAGATTACTTTTGTGAGCGAAGAGGTCATAAATTTTTTTTAAAGTAAATACACAAACAAGACATTCACAATCCCCCTCTCCCCAAAGCCAACTTAAACCCTGGAACTCCTCCACAATGGAGAAATACTGCTCATTAAAATGAACTGCTGGCTTGACAAAACAAGTTAACATTGCAAACAATCACAACCAATCAGAAGCAGCTCTCCATTAACATCCAACCACACCTGAGACATTCAGGTTATCGTATCTGCACTCTATATAGAAACGGTTGAATTTATTGACCACCTCCCCAACCCGACGCAACCTTGTGAAATAAATAGCTAAATAGACTCGGCAAATCGATCCTCCGAGCAGCTCCATGGCAGAGCCAAGTTGCCATCTCGACACGACCCTCACCGTGTAGTTGGCGTTTCCAGGCTGGATACGCAGCTCGGCGAGGACCCAGATTCCATTTGTGAGTTTCAATGACTGATACAGCATGTCCTGGCCCTCGACGTTGCGCTTGGCGATCGTGAAGATGTTGTTATTTTGCAAACGGTTCGACACAGCATCTGTGACACACAAGGGTATGATGAGTTTGAGGGTAAAATCAGACTTCAAACCTCAATTACTGCATCATGGAAGGCAAACACCCCCCCCCCCGCCCAATTTTTTTAAAAAAACACCGCCTTGTAAGCTTTGCGAACAGCCTTACGGAATTCAAGGCCAAACCATTTCAGAGTTGCAAATGAGCAGAAAACAGGGACCAATATCACAACACAGGTTGCCCACAACTTATTTTTGTGTTTTCCAAAGGATGACAAAAGTAACAAGAGCGACAATTGCTTTGCCATGCATGTCCCCTTGTGGTCCCAATGAATGTTCGGGAGATAAAAACTTGTTTGCATTTAACGCACACTCGAGCAGATACCGGAACCAAAAAGAAGAAGAAACCAACACAGAAAGAAACGAACACAAAAGAAAGAAGAAACTAAGAAGCTTGGGTCTGTTCTTCAAAATAAAAGGAAAAGCAATTTTCATTTACAGATATATTTTGAAGACGAGAAACCAATTTAGACAACGAGGATAACAAACGAGAGTAAAAATAAACTTAATTTGCTTGAACGCACGTTCAAGCCGATACCGGAACCAAAATGAAAAATACCCCCGAGCGGGAGTGCCGGTCATCTCTGCCAGAGGTCGACAGAAGCAAAATCAAATTACAACTCGGCAGAACTCATATTTTTGCCTAACTCAAAAAAGTTCAAAAAGTAACGCTGTGCCATACTGGAATAGGGGCAGTTCATAAAGTACGTACGCTCTACTTCCGGGTTTCAAAACCACCCACCCCCCTCTGTATGCAGGCCCGTGACCACCCACCCCCATATGCGTCTCATATCACATCACAATACTTGAAGATTACAAAGAACTGTAGATTTATCTCAAATGCATCATTAATTATTAACGACGGTAATACAGTAATATGGAACAATTATTGACGTCCACGGATTCAACATCACGTCGAAAATGTTCCTGTGAACGGGGATATTTTTCCCCCTCGCGATGACGACAGGCTCACCTTCATCTTCTGAAACGCTTTCATGTAGTCCGACACCACTTTCATAAAGTATGTATGCAGCCGTCGTACCACCCACCCCTGTACACAGCCCGTACGCGGGCTTTAAATCACCCACCCCCCTCCTCATTTTTGTATGTACTTTATGAACGGCCATACAGGACAAAAATATGCAAAAATTTGCACAGGACCCGGAGCATCTTCAGAGATTGGCGCGGGCCTCCGGATGACCACTTCAAATTTTCACCGGACATGTAAGAATCAGAGCGAAGTTTGAAAGGCTATAAAATCGGAACGAGAGCAAATTTCAAAAAATGGTTTGTGTTGTTCTAGATAATAGTCCGTAGTATCTGAATCACTAATAACATTTGATCTCTCTTGATAAATGAGGGAGGAGATACGATTTGAAATCGACGATTTTCGCAAATTTGACAGCCTCGTGACCTTGGCCTCGACCTTGGACGACCTTGAAAGTTATATCGTTGTGCAGGTCTCATCGACCTCTATCCATTCCACTGTTGGTGATTTGTCTCCACTCGGTTTGATTGTGGACGGACGGACGTACGGACGGATGAACAGACTTCAAGACTGGCTTTATTAGGTCATCTCTACTGAGATTATAGAGATGACCTAAGAATAAAAATAAACTAACCCACTGTTTCGTTTGTTTCTAAGCTTTGCCCATTTCATATTAAAAACGAGAAGAGCACGCGGTGGAGCGCATACATCCGCCACATAATGCCTGATGCACAAGAACATATCGGGCCCAATACATTTTTGAAATATCATGCAACACAGTGCTGTATCGTTTTTGGCCCTATCTCTCAATGGTGAAGAATCAGTTTAAAAATTAAATAATTCTCGTATCCAGATCCGGATTCGGATCTTCACCAAAATCTAATCAATTTGTCCTTGTCACACACCCAATGTGTCCACAAAGCTTCATCCGAATCCGTCCACAAATTTTTAAGATATTGTGCTATTTATAATTTTTGGTCCTCTCTCAGTCAATGGTGAAGAATTACTTTTAAAATTCTAGTAATCGGATCTGGATCTTCACCAAAATCTAATCAGTTCGTCCTTGTCACATAACCAACCTGTCCACAAAATTTCATGCAGATCCGTCCAAAACTTTATGAGATATCCTGCACACAAACAGAGACAGACAGACAAACAGGGATGAAAACACAACCTCCTTCACCTTTGCTGGTGGAGGTAGTAATCCAATGTACATAAATTAAGCTAAAACATGTGTACGGCTTATGTGCATATATAATACATCATGTTATATACCTGGGACAATTCCAATTGCACTGGGCCATGGACTAACAGTCAGGCCTCAGGCCTGCCTATCAGTACTGCTTCATGCAATGGTGGCACATGATTTTATTGGCGGTGGAGTCGGACCAGCCGTCTCGTGAATGGGTGTAAAGCAGTGGGGTGGAGTCAGAGTAGCTGAACACTGACCCATGTATAACGTGGGATATTTTCCAAGTCGAAAAAGGGCATAACTTTGTGAAAAATTGACAAAACGCGCTGAAACTCGGGCTTGTTCTGGAGCTCATCATAATAAAGCCATGTACCAAGTTTCAGTTGAAAATGTTGAAGGGTATGGGGAAAAAAAAGTCAGAAAAAAGCCACACGTGGGACGGACAGACGGAGAGAAAACCTATTGTCTCTGCTGGTGAAACCAGTCGGGGACGAATCATATCCAATCAC
>NC_140964.1:86154293-86156793 GCF_056783735.1 Eptatretus burgeri | reverse complement strand
AGAATCGGAACAAAGAGGGCTGTTGGCGATTTCACACTTCCCCATTGGCGGTCGTCCCGCGTTTTAGCCACGCCCCACCAGGCTCCGAAACCAAAAATGACCCCATTCGCTCCCTGACTCGTGCGTTGGAGCTCCGAGATCAACATGGGGCGAGAGTCTTTGGAAACACTCTCCGGCCCCGAACCTGCGCTGGTGTCCATTCAGGGAAATCCCAACACTACCTGTATGCCTTTGAACGAGCTACAGCACATGCTCGTGCTTCGAGTTATTCGCCGAAACAACCTGACTCTCCTTCCCTCAGCGCCTTCCGAGGCTGTGGTGTGTATCTAAAGGATAGATGGCAGTTGTGGCGAAGATCGTGAGAAGTGGTTGTAAAGGTGGCGTGATGGTGGCATTTGTCGTGAAGACAACGTAAATTGTTGTGAGGATTTTTAGAAGACGTGTGGAGGGGCTGTGGTGAGCGTTGTGGTGAGCAGAATGAAGGTCTGAGGTGAGACAGCAGTTGGATTTTGGCACGGTTTGAATGGAAAAATGGCACGCAGATGCCAATGAACCCCGCTGTGCTTCTTTGCTTGGTTCCTTTCATCGATATTGGTGTGTGTGTGTGTGTGTGTGTGTGTGTGTGTGTGTGTGTGTGTGTGTGTGTGTGTGTGTGTGTGTGTGTGTGTGTGTGTGTGTGTTTTGCTTGCGTTTGTTTGTGAAAGAAGGAAAGTAAGATAAAAGAGTGGAATAAGAGCAAGGATTGAAGATTGGAAAACTGACTAAAAGCCCGACGCAACACATCTTTCCCATTTACCCACGAGACATATGGAAATGACCAACTGAACACATACCAATTAAATAACTGCCTCGAGATCGCTGGATGTTGTTTGTGTGCCATTGCCTCGGAGGAGTGTGGTTTTGTAAAACAGCAACAATATTTTGCTTTGAAACTCACAAAGAGAAACGTATCACCTTTGTAAAGCAAACCCGATAACAAAATGCTTTAGAAAGTCGTGAGGACAAAGGAAAACCTGATAAAAAAAACCTCCATAAGATACAGGATGAAGCTTCGCCACCACAGCACCCGTAACAAGCATGGAATGTCCACACACCCATAGAGTCTGCAGTTCCAAATCTGTCCATGTGCGCTGTATACGTACTCTCAACTTTGTAGAAACTATCAACTGTACATCCCGATTGGGACACAAACTGTACCGCTATCGACTGTTGGGCACTCGGTAAGTGGACGAAGAGGCTGTTGTACGCATGTCTCGATTCCAGAGGATTGGAGGACAGGGCTCAACACAGATGGACGGGAGTGCCCGACGCAGAAGTAAATTTGTTGGAAGGGATGTGCAAGGGCACAAAGGGAAGAATTTGGGTTGGTTCTCAGATGTCAGAGAAGTTCAGCATGAACATCAGTTTGAGGCAGGAAAGTTCTCAGCACACTCACGTTTATCATTGTGATGGAGCCGGAAAGCAGAGGATAAAAATTAAAGGTATTCTGGGGAGGATGTTGTATGCAGACGATCTGGCTGTTGTGGCAGAGTAAGTGGGAGACACAGAATGTAATGGGGGAGTGGAAGGAGGCATTTGGAAACATGGATTGAAGATGAGTATGGAGAAGACCGAGGTGATGTGGATCAGGCAGCAGAGAACATAAATTAAAACGGGTTAGAGGGGAAGGAGATAGCACAGAGAAATAGGTTTGAATGTCTGAGGGGAACAGTGACTGGGCATGGGAGGTCGGAGGAAGAGATGCGGAGGAGGATTCAGGTGGGTGCGAATGCATGAATGAGGGTGGAGGGATTGATGGCAGATAAACATATCAAGGAAATTGAAAGGGGGATTTTTTAGTGTCTTGTGTAGTACTGGCCTACTTTTACGGTCTGCAAACAGCAGCACTGTCAGACACAACAGAGGCTGCAGGTCTACGAAAACAACCGAGTCAGGAGGATGAGAGAATGTAGCGAATGAAGTGAGAGAGTGAAGAGGATACATCCACTGAGGGCGATTGGTGTGCAAATAAGCTTGACAGGGAGATTGGTAAGAAGCTGGCTGAAGTGGGCTAGTCAAGTAGTGCAGATGGAGCAGAGAAAATGACAAAGGGAGCAGATAGGTTGAGGGAGCAAGGCACGAGGAAGAGGTACACCACGGTGGAGATGGGAATATTTTGTGAGGGGGATATTAATAAGGTGAGGGGTGGTTGAAGAGTGGAGAGTGTTGGCGAAGGGCATGGGGAAGTGGACAAGTATCATTGTCAAGAAGGGCAGATTGGATAGGCAGAAGGGCAGACATTG
Source organism: Eptatretus burgeri (assembly GCF_056783735.1). Taxonomy (NCBI): domain Eukaryota; kingdom Metazoa; phylum Chordata; class Myxini; order Myxiniformes; family Myxinidae; genus Eptatretus; species Eptatretus burgeri. The sequence goes on along the minus strand of NC_140964.1, from coordinate 86,154,511 downwards.
GGCATCACACTCCTTATCAAAGGAAGAGAAGGAGACGTGGTGGTGTTTCTTTCCAGAAAATCTACACTTCAATTGTTTGGTTAATGGCTGTGTGTTTTGAGTAGGTTAGATTGCCATGTAACATGAAACTGTCAGAGTAAATAGTTTTGTTACGCAAGACGCTGCATATGTAATTTATACAGGATAATCAGGGTAATATCATATGCGTCAAAACCTCG
>NC_140964.1:86121293-86153793 GCF_056783735.1 Eptatretus burgeri | reverse complement strand
CATGGTGTAATGCGAATTTCCACAGCCGTAACAATATATATTATATATACTGTGTTAATTTATTGGGCAATATACACCACTATACAAATTGATCCTGCCAACATAAAATGTTGAGGGTAAATGCAGTCAGCTAACGAGAGGGATAGCACAACAGTCACTCGCAGTCACATCACTCGACAACAGCACCTGAAAGCACACCGTCTCACTTGCCATCTCACCTGGAGGAGAATTGGCAAATGTAGTTATTCATATTGTGATGTGGAAAGGGGTCGGGATCCATAGCTAGACTGTATTAAGTATAGTATGGTCCGCGTGTTTCGAGGAGGTTGGATTGCCATGTAACAGGGACCTGTCAGAGTAAGTTGTTTCGTTTGTTTCTGCGACACTGAGAAGGCAGTGTATGTCATTTATAGACAAGGTAGAAATTATATACATGCAAAACCTCTTGTATGTGGGTGGAGCTAGGTGTGGACTTTCCATCGCAGAGGCACATGTGTCAAATGTTCAAAAGGCCAATTATGATCTTCCTGGCCAGTGTGTGCCAGCCAAAGCAGCACAGTGGACTGCAGAGCCCAGAAGAAAAGATGCATGTTTATTTTTATAGGGGCTGCTCCCGTGGGCGTCACACGAGAGAGGACGTGTAGAGGCTTGTGATTCCATCGGAGAAAACAGAGAGGCTCGTGGTTTCACCGGAGAGAGCAGAGGCTCGTGCTTTCACTGGAAAGAACAGAGAGGCTCCCGATTTCACTGGAGAGAACAGAGACGCTCTTGATTCCACCGGAGAGAACAGGGAGGCTCGTGATTCCACCGGAGAGAACAGGGAGGCTCGTGATTCCACTGGAGAGAACAGGGGGCTTGTGATTTCACCAGAGAGAACAGGGGGGCTTGTTATTCCACCAGAGATAACAGGGGGGCTTGTGATTTCACTGGAAAGAACAGAGAGGCTCGTGATTCCACCAGAGAGAACAGGGAGGCTCGTGATTCCACTGGAGAGAACAGGGGGACTTGTGATTCCACCAGAGAGAACAGAGAGGCTCGTGATTCCACTGGAGAGAAGAGGCTCATTATTCCACCAGAGAAAACAGAGAGGCTCATTATTCTACCAGAGAGAACAGAGGCTCGTGATTCCACCGGAGAGAACAGGGAGGCTCGTGATTCCACCGGAGAGAACAGAGAGGCTAGTGATTCCACCGGAGAGAACAAAGAGGCTCGTTATTTCACCGGAGAGAACAGGGAGGCTCGTGATTCCACCGGAGAGAACAGGGAGGCTCGTGATTCCACCGGAGAGAACAGAGGCTCGTGATTCCACCGGAGAGAACAGAGGCTCGTTATTCCACCGGAGAGACCAGAGGCTCGTGATTCCACCGGAGAGAACAGAGGCTCGTTATTCCACCGGAGAGAACAGAGAGGCTCGTGATTCCACCGGAGAGAACAGGGAGGCTCGTGATTCCACCGGATCGAACAGAGAGGCTCGTGATTCCACCAGAGAGAACAGAGAGGCACGTGCTTCCACCGGAGAGAAGAGAGAGGCTCGTGATTCCACCAGAGCGAACAGAGAGGCTCGTGATTCCACCGGAGAGAACAGAGGCTCGTTATTCCACCGGAGAGAACAGAGAGGCTCATTATTCCACCAGAGAGAACAGAGGCTCGTGATTCCACCGGAGAGAACAGGGAGGCTTGTGATTCCACCGGAGAGAACAGGGAGGCTCGTGATTCCACCGGAGAGAAGAGAGAGGCTCGTGATTCCACCAGAGCGAACAGAGAGGCTCGTGATTCCACCGGAGAGAACAGAGGCTCGTTATTACACCGGAGAGAACAGAGGCTCGTTATTCCACCGGAGAGAACAGAGAGGCTCGTGATTCCACCGGAGAGAACAGGGAGGCTCGTGATTCCACCGGATCGAACAGAGAGGCTCGTGATTCCACCAGAGAGAACAGAGAGGCACGTGCTTCCACCGGAGAGAAGAGAGAGGCTCGTGATTCCACCAGAGCGAACAGAGAGGCTCGTGATTCCACCGGAGAGAACAGAGGCTCGTTATTACACCGGAGAGAACAGAGGCTCGTTATTCCACCTGAGAGAACAGAGAGGCTCGTGATTCCACCAGAGGGAACAGAGGCTTGTTATTCCACCGGAGAAAACAGAGGCTCGTTATTCCACCGGAGAGAACAGAGGCTCGTTATTCCACCGGAGAGAACAGAGAGGCTCGTGATTCAACCGGAGAGAACAGCGAGGCTCGTGATTCCACCGGAGAGAACAGAGAAGCTCGTGATTCCACCGGAGAGAACAGAGAGGCTCGTGATTCCACCGGAGAGAACAGAGAGGCTCGTGATTCCACCGGAGAGAACAGAGAGGCTCGTGATTCCACCGGAGAGAACAGAGAGGCTCGTGATTCCACCGGAGAGAACAGAGGCTCGTTATTCCACCGGAGAGAACAGAGAGGCTCATTATTCCACCAGAGAGAACAGAGGCTCGTGATTCCACCGGAGAGAACAGGGAGGCTCGTGATTCCACCGGAGAGAACAGGGAGGCTCGTGATTCCACCGGAGAGAAGAGAGAGGCTCGTGATTCCACCAGAGCGAACAGAGAGGCTCGTGATTCCACCGGAGAGAACAGAGGCTCGTTATTACACCGGAGAGAACAGAGGCTCGTTATTCCACCGGAGAGAACAGAGAGGCTCGTGATTCCACCGGAGAGAACAGGGAGGCTCGTGATTCCACCGGATCGAACAGAGAGGCTCGTGATTCCACCAGAGAGAACAGAGAGGCACGTGCTTCCACCGGAGAGAAGAGAGAGGCTCGTGATTCCACCAGAGCGAACAGAGAGGCTCGTGATTCCACTGGAGAGAACAGAGGCTCGTTATTACACCGGAGAGAACAGAGGCTCGTTATTCCACCTGAGAGAACAGAGAGGCTCGTGATTCCACCGGAGGGAACAGAGGCTTGTTATTCCACCGGAGAGAACAGAGGCTCGTTATTCCACCGGAGAGAACAGAGGCTCGTTATTCCACCGGAGAGAACAGAGAGGCTCGTGATTCAACCGGAGAGAACAGCGAGGCTCGTGATTCCACCGGAGAGAACAGAGAGGCTCGTGATTCCACCGGAGAGAACAGAGAGGCTCGTGATTCCACCGGAGAGAACAGAGAGGCTCGTGATTCCACCGGAGAGAACAGAGAGGCTCGTGATTCCACCGGAGAGAACAGAGAGGCTCGTGATTCCACCGGAGAGAACAGAGAGGGTCGTGATTCCACCGGAGAGAACAGAGAGGCTCGTGATTCCACCGGAGAGAACAGAGAGGCTCGTGATTCCACCGGAGAGAACAGAGAGGCTCGTGATTCCACCGGAGAGAACAGAGAGGCTCGTGATTCCACCGGAGAGAACAGAGAGGCTCGTGATTCCACCAGAGCGAACAGAGAGGCTCGTGATTCCACCGGAGAGAAAACGAGAGGCTCGGGATTCCACCGGAGAGAACAGAGAGGCTCGTGATTCCATCGGAGAGAACAGGGAGGCTCGTGATTCCACCAGAGTGAACAGAGAGGCTCGTGGTTCCACCGGAGAGAAAAGAGAGGCTCATGATTCCACCGGAGAGAGCAGAGAGGCTCCTGATTCCACCGGAGAGAACAGAGAGGCTCGTGATGCCACCAGCGAGAACAGAGAGGCTCGTGATTCAACCGGAGAAAACAGAGAAGCTCGTGATTCCAGCGGAGAGAACAGAGGCTCGTTATTCCACCAGAGAGAACACAGAGGCTCGTGATTCCAACGGAGAGAACAGAGAGGCTTGTGATTCCACCAGAGCGAACAGAGAGGCTCGTGATTCCACCGGAGAGAAAAAGAGAGGCTCGTGATTCCACCGGAGAGAACAGGGAGGCTCGCGATTCCACCAGAGCGAACAGAGAGGCTCGCGATTGCACCAGAGAGAAAAGAGAGGCTTGTGATTCCATGGGAGAGAAGAGAGAGGCTCGTGATTCCACCGGAGAGAACAGAGAGGCTCGTGATTCCACCGGAGAGAACAGAGAGGCTCGTGATTCCACCGGAGAGAACAGAGAGGCTCGTGATTCCACCAGAGCGAACAGAGAGGCTCGTGATTCCACCGGAGAGAAAACGAGAGGCTCGGGATTCCACCGGAGAGAACAGAGAGGCTCGTGATTCCATCGGAGAGAACAGGGAGGCTCGTGATTCCACCAGAGTGAACAGAGAGGCTCGTGGTTCCACCGGAGAGAAAAGAGAGGCTCATGATTCCACCGGAGAGAGCAGAGAGGCTCCTGATTCCACCGGAGAGAACAGAGAGGCTCGTGATGCCACCAGCGAGAACAGAGAGGCTCGTGATTCAACCGGAGAAAACAGAGAAGCTCGTGATTCCAGCGGAGAGAACAGAGGCTCGTTATTCCACCAGAGAGAACACAGAGGCTCGTGATTCCACCGGAGAGAAAAAGAGAGGCTCGTGATTCCACCAGAGCGAACAGAGAGGCTCGTGATTCCACCGGAGAGAACAGAGAGGTTTGTGATTCCACCAGAGCGAACAGAGAGGCTCGTGATTCCACCGGAGAGAAAAAGAGAGGCTCGTGATTCCACCGGAGAGAACAGGGAGGCTCGCGATTCCACCAGAGCGAACAGAGAGGCTCGCGATTGCACCAGAGAGAAAAGAGAGGCTTGTGATTCCATGGGAGAGAAGAGAGAGGCTCGTGATTTTACCGGAGAGAACAGAGAGGCTCGTGATTCCACCGGAGAGAACAGAGAGGCTCGTGATTCCACCAGAGAGAACAGAGAGGCTCGTGATTCCACCAGAGAGAACAGAGAGGCTCGTGATTCCACCAGAGCGAACAGAGAGGCTCGTGATTCCACCGGAGAGAAGAGAGAAGCTCGTAATTCCGCCAGGGAGAACAGAGGGGCTCGTGATTCCGCCGGAGAGAACAGAGAGGCTCGTGATTCCACCGGAGAGAACAGAGAGGCTCGTGATTCCACCGGAGAGAAAAGAGAGGCTCGTGATTCCACTGGAGAGAAGAGAGAGGCTTGTGATTCCACCGGAGAGAACAGGAAGGCTCGTGATTCCACCAGAGCGAAGAGAGAGGCTCGTGATTCCGCCGGAGAGAACAGAGAGGTTCGTGATTCCACCGGAGAGAAAAAGAGAGGCTCGTGATTCCACCAGAGAGAACAGAGAGGCTCCTGATTCCACCGGAGAGAACAGGGAGGCTCGCGATTCCACCAGAGCGAACAGAGAGGCTCGCGATTCCACCAGAGAGAAAAGAGAGGCTCGTGATTCCACGGGAGAGAAGAGAGAGGCTCGTGATTTTACCGGAGAGAACAGAGAGGCTCGTGATTCCACCGGAGAGAAGAGAGTGGCTCGGGATTCCACCGGAGAGAACAGAGAGGCTCGTGATTCCACCGGAGAGAACAGGGAGGCTCGTGATTCCACCAGAGCGAAGAGAAAGGCTCGTGATTCCGCCGGAGAGAACAGAGAGGCTCGTGATTTCGCCGGAGAGAAAAGAGAGTCTCCTGATTCCGCCGGACAGAACAGAGAGGCTCGTGATTACACCGGGGAGAACAGCAAGGCTCGTGATTCCACCGGAGGGAACAGAGAGGCTCGTGATTCCACCGGAGAGAACAGAGAGGCTCGTGATTCCACCGGAGAGAACAGAGAGGCTCGTGATTCCACCGGAGAGAACAGAGAGGCTCGTGATTCCACCGGAGAGAAAAAGAGAGGCTCCCGATTCCACCGGAGAGAACAGAGAGGCTCCCGATTCCACCGGAGAGAACAGGGAGGCTCGCGATTCCACCAGAGCGAACAGAGAGGCTCGTGATTCCACCAGAGAGAAAAGAGAGGCTCGTGATTCCACCGGAGAGAAGAGATAGGCTCGTGATTTTACCGGAGAGAACAGAGAGGCTCGTGATTCCACCGGAGAGAAGAGAGTGGCTCGGGATTCCACCGGAGAGAACAGAGAGGCTCGTGATTCCACCGGAGAGAACAGAGAGGCTCGTGATTCGACCGGAGAGAAGAGAGAGGCTCGTGATTCCACCAGAGCGAACAGAGAGGCTCGTGATTCCACCGGAGAGAACAGAGGCTCGTTATTACACCGGAGAGAACAGAGGCTCGTTATTCCACCTGAGAGAACAGAGAGGCTCGTGATTCCACCGGAGGGAACAGAGGGTTGTTATTCCACCGGAGAGAACAGAGGCTCGTTATTCCACCGGAGAGAACAGAGGCTCGTTATTCCACCGGAGAGAACAGAGAGGCTCGTGATTCAACCGGAGAGAACAGCGAGGCTCGTGATTCCACCGGAGAGAACAGAGAGGCTCGTGATTCCACCGGAGAGAACAGAGAGGCTCGTGATTCCACCGGAGAGAACAGAGAGGCTCGTGATTCCACCGGAGAGAACAGAGAGGCTCGTGATTCCACCGGAGAGAACAGAGAGGGTCGTGATTCCACCGGAGAGAACAGAGAGGCTCGTGATTCCACCGGAGAGAACAGAGAGGCTCGTGATTCCACCGGAGAGAACAGAGAGGCTCGTGATTCCACCGGAGAGAACAGAGAGGCTCGTGATTCCACCGGAGAGAACAGAGAGGCTCGTGATTCCACTGGAGCGAACAGAGAGGCTCGTGATTCCACCGGAGAGAAAACGAGAGGCTCGGGATTCCACCGGAGAGAACAGAGAGGCTCGTGATTCCATCGGAGAGAACAGAGGCTCGTTATTACACCGGAGAGAACAGAGGCTCGTTATTCCACCTGAGAGAACAGAGAGGCTCATGATTCCACCGGAGGGAACAGAGGCTTGTTATTCCACCGGAGAGAACAGAGGCTCGTTATTCCACCGGAGAGAACAGAGGCTCGTTATTCCACCGGAGAGAACAGAGAGGCTCGTGATTCCACCGGAGAGAACAGAGAGGGTCGTGATTCCACCGGAGAGAACAGAGAGGCTCGTGATTCCACCGGAGAGAACAGAGAGGCTCGTGATTCCACCGGAGAGAACAGAGAGGCTCGTGATTCCACCGGAGAGAACAGAGAGGCTCGTGATTCCACCGGAGAGAACAGAGAGGCTCGTGATTCCACCGGAGAGAACAGAGAGGCTCGTGATTCCACCGGAGAGAACAGAGAGGCTCGTGATTCCACCGGAGAGAACAGAGAGGCTCGTGATTCCACCAGAGCGAACAGAGAGGCTCGTGATTCCACCGGAGAGAAAACGAGAGGCTCGGGATTCCACCGGAGAGAACAGAGAGGCTCGTGATTCCATCGGAGAGAACAGGGAGGCTCGTGATTCCACCAGAGTGAACAGAGAGGCTCGTGATTCCACCGGAGAGAACAGAGAGGCTCGTGATTCCACCGGAGAGAACAGAGAGGCTCGTGATTCCACCGGAGAGAACAGAGAGGCTCGTGATTCCACCGGAGAGAACAGAGAGGGTCGTGATTCCACCGGAGAGAACAGAGAGGCTCGTGATTCCACCGGAGAGAACAGAGAGGCTCGTGATTCCACCGGAGAGAACAGAGAGGCTCGTGATTCCACCGGAGAGAACAGAGAGGCTCGTGATTCCACCGGAGAGAACAGAGAGGCTCGTGATTCCACCAGAGCGAACAGAGAGGCTCGTGATTCCACCGGAGAGAAAACGAGAGGCTCGGGATTCCACCGGAGAGAACAGAGAGGCTCGTGATTCCATCGGAGAGAACAGGGAGGCTCGTGATTCCACCAGAGTGAACAGGGAGGCTCGTGGTTCCACCGGAGAGAAAAGAGAGGCTCATGATTCCACCGGAGAGAGCAGAGAGGCTCCTGATTCCACCGGAGAGAACAGAGAGGCTCGTGATGCCACCAGCGAGAACAGAGAGGCTCGTGATTCAACCGGAGAAAACAGAGAAGCTCGTGATTCCAGCGGAGAGAACAGAGGCTCGTTATTCCACCAGAGAGAACACAGAGGCTCGTGATTCCAACGGAGAGAACAGAGAGGCTTGTGATTCCACCAGAGCGAACAGAGAGGCTCGTGATTCCACCGGAGAGAAAAAGAGAGGCTCGTGATTCCACCGGAGAGAACAGGGAGGCTCGCGATTCCACCAGAGCGAACAGAGAGGCTCGCGATTGCACCAGAGAGAAAAGAGAGGCTTGTGATTCCATGGGAGAGAAGAGAGAGGCTCGTGATTCCACCGGAGAGAACAGAGAGGCTCGTGATTCCACCGGAGAGAACAGAGAGGCTCGTGATTCCACCGGAGAGAACAGAGAGGCTCGTGATTCCACCAGAGCGAACAGAGAGGCTCGTGATTCCACCGGAGAGAAAACGAGAGGCTCGGGATTCCACCGGAGAGAACAGAGAGGCTCGTGATTCCATCGGAGAGAACAGGGAGGCTCGTGATTCCACCAGAGTGAACAGAGAGGCTCGTGGTTCCACCGGAGAGAAAAGAGAGGCTCATGATTCCACCGGAGAGAGCAGAGAGGCTCCTGATTCCACCGGAGAGAACAGAGAGGCTCGTGATGCCACCAGCGAGAACAGAGAGGCTCGTGATTCAACCGGAGAAAACAGAGAAGCTCGTGATTCCAGCGGAGAGAACAGAGGCTCGTTATTCCACCAGAGAGAACACAGAGGCTCGTGATTCCAACGGAGAGAACAGAGAGGCTTGTGATTCCACCAGAGCGAACAGAGAGGCTCGTGATTCCACCGGAGAGAAAAAGAGAGGCTCGTGATTCCACCGGAGAGAACAGGGAGGCTCGCGATTCCACCAGAGCGAACAGAGAGGCTCGCGATTGCACCAGAGAGAAAAGAGAGGCTTGTGATTCCATGGGAGAGAAGAGAGAGGCTCGTGATTTTACCGGAGAGAACAGAGAGGCTCGTGATTCCACCGGAGAGAACAGAGAGGCTCATGATGCCACCAGGGAGAACAGAGAGGCTCGTGATTCCACCGGAGAGAAAAGAGAGGCTCGTGATTCCACTGGAGAGAAGAGAGAGGCTTGTGATTCCACCGGAGAGAACAGGAAGGCTCGTGATTCCACCAGAGCGAAGAGAGAGGCTCGTGATTCCGCCGGAGAGAACAGAGAGGCTCGTGATTCCACCGGAGAGAAAAAGAGAGGCTCGTGATTCCACCAGAGAGAACAGAGAGGCTCCTGATTCCACCGGAGAGAACAGGGAGGCTCGCGATTCCACCAGAGCGAACAGAGAGGCTCGCGATTCCACCAGAGAGAAAAGAGAGGCTCGTGATTCCACGGGAGAGAAGAGAGAGGCTCGTGATTTTACCGGAGAGAACAGAGAGGCTCGTGATTCCACCGGAGAGAAGAGAGTGGCTCGGGATTCCACCGGAGAGAACAGAGAGGCTCGTGATTCCACCGGAGAGAACAGGGAGGCTCGTGATTCCACCAGAGCGAAGAGAAAGGCTCGTGATTCCGCCGGAGAGAACAGAGAGGCTCGTGATTTCGCCGGAGAGAAAAGAGAGTCTCCTGATTCCGCCGGACAGAACAGAGAGGCTCGTGATTACACCGGGGAGAACAGCAAGGCTCGTGATTACACCGGAGGGAACAGAGAGGCTCGTGATTCCACCGGAGAGAACAGAGAGGCTCGTGATTCCACCGGAGAGAACAGAGAGGCTCGTGATTCCACCGGAGAGAACAGAGAGGCTCGTGATTCCACCGGAGAGAAAAGAGAGGCTCCCGATTCCACCGGAGAGAACAGAGAGGCTCCCGATTCCACCGGAGAGAACAGGGAGGCTCGCGATTCCACCAGAGCGAACAGAGAGGCTCGTGATTCCACCAGAGAGAAAAGAGAGGCTCGTGATTCCACCGGAGAGAAGAGATAGGCTCGTGATTTTACCGGAGAGAACAGAGAGGCTCGTGATTCCACCGGAGAGAAGAGAGTGGCTCGGGATTCCACCGGAGAGAACAGAGAGGCTCGTGATTCCACCGGAGAGAACAGAGAGGCTCGTGATTCGACCGGAGAGAAGAGAGAGGCTCGTGATTCCACCAGAGCGAACAGAGAGGCTCGTGATTCCACCGGAGAGAACAGAGGCTCGTTATTACACCGGAGAGAACAGAGGCTCGTTATTCCACCTGAGAGAACAGAGAGGCTCGTGATTCCACCGGAGGGAACAGAGGCTTGTTATTCCACCGGAGAGAACAGAGGCTCGTTATTCCACCGGAGAGAACAGAGGCTCGTTATTCCACCGGAGAGAACAGAGAGGCTCGTGATTCAACCGGAGAGAACAGCGAGGCTCGTGATTCCACCGGAGAGAACAGAGAGGCTCGTGATTCCACCGGAGAGAACAGAGAGGCTCGTGATTCCACCGGAGAGAACAGAGAGGCTCGTGATTCCACCGGAGAGAACAGAGAGGCTCGTGATTCCACCGGAGAGAACAGAGAGGGTCGTGATTCCACCGGAGAGAACAGAGAGGCTCGTGATTCCACCGGAGAGAACAGAGAGGCTCGTGATTCCACCGGAGAGAACAGAGAGGCTCGTGAGAGAGAACAGAGAGGCTCGTGATTCCACCAGAGAGAGAGCTCGTGATTCCCCGCCAGGGAGAACAGAGGGGCTCGTGATTCCGCCGGAGAGAACAGAGAGGCTCGTGATTCCACCGGAGAGAACAGAGAGGCTCGTGATTCCACCGGAGAGAAAAGAGAGGCTCGTGATTCCACTGGAGAGAAGAGAGAGGCTTGTGATTCCACCGGAGAGAACAGGAAGGCTCGTGATTCCACCAGAGCGAAGAGAGAGGCTCGTGATTCCGCCGGAGAGAACAGAGAGGCTCGTGATTCCACCGGAGAGAAAAAGAGAGGCTCGTGACTCCACCAGAGAGAACAGAGAGGCTCCTGATTCCACCGGGAGAGAACAGGGAGGCTCGCGATTCCACCAGAGCGAACAGAGAGGCTCGCGATTCCACCAGAGAGAAAAGAGAGGCTCGTGATTCCACGGGAGAGAAGAGAGAGGCTCGTGATTTTACCGGAGAGAACAGAGAGGCTCGTGATTCCACCGGAGAGAAGAGAGTGGCTCGGGATTCCACCGGAGAGAACAGAGAGGCTCGTGATTCCACCGGAGAGAACAGGGAGGCTCGTGATTCCACCAGAGCGAAGAGAAAGGCTCGTGATTCCGCCGGAGAGAACAGAGAGGCTCGTGATTTCGCCGGAGAGAAAAGAGAGTCTCCTGATTCCGCCGGACAGAACAGAGAGGCTCGTGATTACACCGGGGAGAACAGCAAGGCTCGTGATTACACCGGAGGGAACAGAGAGGCTCGTGATTCCACCGGAGAGAACAGAGAGGCTCGTGATTCCACCGGAGAGAACAGAGAGGCTCGTGATTCCACCGGAGAGAACAGAGAGGCTCGTGATTCCACCGGAGAGAAAAAGAGAGGCTCCCGATTCCACCGGAGAGAACAGAGAGGCTCCCGATTCCACCGGAGAGAACAGGGAGGCTCGCGATTCCACCAGAGCGAACAGAGAGGCTCGTGATTCCACCAGAGAGAAAAGAGAGGCTCGTGATTCCACCGGAGAGAAGAGATAGGCTCGTGATTTTACCGGAGAGAACAGAGAGGCTCGTGATTCCACCGGAGAGAAGAGAGTGGCTCGGGATTCCACCGGAGAGAACAGAGAGGCTCGTGATTCCACCGGAGAGAACAGAGAGGCTCGTGATTCGACCGGAGAGAAGAGAGAGGCTCGTGATTCCACCAGAGCGAACAGAGAGGCTCGTGATTCCACCGGAGAGAACAGAGGCTCGTTATTACACCGGAGAGAACAGAGGCTCGTTATTCCACCTGAGAGAACAGAGAGGCTCGTGATTCCACCGGAGGGAACAGAGGCTTGTTATTCCACCGGAGAGAACAGAGGCTCGTTATTCCACCGGAGAGAACAGAGGCTCGTTATTCCACCGGAGAGAACAGAGAGGCTCGTGATTCAACCGGAGAGAACAGCGAGGCTCGTGATTCCACCGGAGAGAACAGAGAGGCTCGTGATTCCACCGGAGAGAACAGAGAGGCTCGTGATTCCACCGGAGAGAACAGAGAGGCTCGTGATTCCACCGGAGAGAACAGAGAGGCTCGTGATTCCACCGGAGAGAACAGAGAGGGTCGTGATTCCACCGGAGAGAACAGAGAGGGTCGTGATTCCACCGGAGAGAACAGAGAGGCTCGTGATTCCACCGGAGAGAACAGAGAGGCTCGTGATTCCACCGGAGAGAACAGAGAGGCTCGTGATTCCACCGGAGAGAACAGAGAGGCTCGTGATTCCACCGGAGCGAACAGAGAGGCTCGTGATTCCACCGGAGAGAAAACGAGAGGCTCGGGATTCCACCGGAGAGAACAGAGAGGCTCGTGATTCCATCGGAGAGAACAGAGGCTCGTAATTACACCGGAGAGAACAGAGGCTCGTTATTCCACCTGAGAGAACAGAGAGGCTCATGATTCCACCGGAGGGAACAGAGGCTTGTTATTCCACCGGAGAGAACAGAGGCTCGTTATTCCACCGGAGAGAACAGAGGCTCGTTATTCCACCGGAGAGAACAGAGAGGCTCGTGATTCAACCGGAGAGAACAGCGAGGCTCGTGATTCCACCGGAGAGAACAGAGAGGGTCGTGATTCCACCGGAGAGAACAGAGAGGCTCGTGATTCCACCGGAGAGAACAGAGAGGCTCGTGATTCCACCGGAGAGAACAGAGAGGCTCGTGATTCCACCGGAGAGAACAGAGAGGCTCGTGATTCCACCGGAGAGAACAGAGAGGCTCGTGATTCCACCGGAGAGAACAGAGAGGCTCGTGATTCCACCGGAGAGAACAGAGAGGCTCGTGATTCCACCAGAGCGAACAGAGAGGCTCGTGATTCCACCGGAGAGAAAACGAGAGGCTCGGGATTCCACCGGAGAGAACAGAGAGGCTCGTGATTCCATCGGAGAGAACAGGGAGGCTCGTGATTCCACCAGAGTGAACAGAGAGGCTCGTGGTTCCACCGGAGAGAAAAGAGAGGCTCATGATTCCACCAGAGAGAACAGAGAGGCTCCTGATTCCACCGGAGAGAAGAGAGTGGCTCGGGATTCCACCGGAGAGAACAGAGAGGCTCGTGATTCCACCGGAGAGAACAGAGAGGCTCGTGATTCGACCGGAGAGAAGAGAGAGGCTCGTGATTCCACCAGAGCGAACAGAGAGGCTCGTGATTCCACCGGAGAGAACAGAGGCTCGTTATTACACCGGAGAGAACAGAGGCTCGTTATTCCACCTGAGAGAACAGAGAGGCTCGTGATTCCACCGGAGGGAACAGAGGCTCGTTATTCCACCGGAGAGAACAGAGGCTCGTTATTCCACCGGAGAGAACAGAGGCTCGTTATTCCACCGGAGAGAACAGAGAGGCTCGTGATTCAACCGGAGAGAACAGCGAGGCTCGTGATTCCACCGGAGAGAACAGAGAGGCTCGTTATTCCAGCGGAGAGAACACAGAGACTCGTGATTCCACCGGAGAGAACAGAGAGGCTCGTGATTCCACCGGAGAGAACAGAGAGGATCGTGATTCCACCGGAGAGAACAGAGAGGCTCGTGATTCCACCAGAGAGAACAGAGAGGCTCGTGATTCCACCGGAGCGAACAGAGAGGCTCGTGATTCCACCGGAGAGAAGAGAGAAGCTCGTGATTCCGCCAGGGAGAACAGAGAGGCTCGTGATTCCACCGGAGAGAACAGAGAGGCTCGTGATTCCACCAGAGCGAACAGAGAGGCTCGTGATTCCACCGGAGAGAACAGAGAGGCTCGTGATTCCATCGGAGAGAACAGAGGCTCGTTATTACACCGGAGAGAACAGAGGCTCGTTATTCCACCTGAGAGAACAGAGAGGCTCATGATTCCACCGGAGGGAACAGAGGCTTGTTATTCCACCGGAGAGAACAGAGGCTCGTTATTCCACCGGAGAGAACAGAGGCTCGTTATTCCACCGGAGAGAACAGAGAGGCTCGTGATTCAACCGGAGAGAACAGCGAGGCTCGTGATTCCACCGGAGAGAACAGAGAGGCTCGTGATTCCACGGGAGAGAAGAGAGAGGCTCGTGATTTTACCGGAGAGAACAGAGAGGCTCGTGATTCCACCGGAGAGAAGAGAGTGGCTCGGGATTCCACCGGAGAGAACAGAGAGGCTCGTGATTCCACCGGAGAGAACAGGGAGGCTCGTGATTCCACCAGAGCGAAGAGAAAGGCTCGTGATTCCGCCGGAGAGAACAGAGAGGCTCGTGATTTCGCCGGAGAGAAAAGAGAGTCTCCTGATTCCGCCGGACAGAACAGAGAGGCTCGTGATTACACCGGGGAGAACAGCAAGGCTCGTGATTCCACCGGAGAGAACAGAGAGGCTCGTGATTCCACCGGAGAGAACAGAGAGGCTCGTGATTCCACCGGAGAGAAAAAGAGAGGCTCCTGATTCCACCGGAGAGAACAGAGAGGCTCCCGATTCCACCGGAGAGAACAGAGAGGCTCCCGATTCCACCGGAGAGAACAGGGAGGCTCGTGATTACACCAGAGAGAAAAGAGAGGCTCGTGATTCCACCGGAGAGAAGAGAGAGGCTCGTGATTTTACCGGAGAGAACAGAGAGGCTCGTGATTCCACCGGAGAGAAGAGAGTGGCTCGGGATTCCACCGGAGAGAACAGAGAGGCTCGTGATTCCACCGGAGAGAACAGAGAGGCTCGTGATTCGACCGGAGAGAAGAGAGAGGCTCGTGATTCCACCGGAGAGAACAGAGAGGCTCGTGATTCCACCGGAGAGAACAGAGAGGCTCGTGATTCCACCGGAGAGAACAGAGGCTCGTGATTCCACCGGAGAGAACAGAGGCTCGTGATTCCACCGGAGAGAACAGAGAGGCTCGTGATTCCACCGGAGAGAACAGAGAGGCTCATGATGCCACCAGAGAGAACAGAGAGGCTCGTGATTCAACCGGAGAGAACAGAGAAGCTCGTGATTCCACTGGAGAGAACAGAGGCTCGTTATTCCAGCGGAGAGAACACAGAGACTCGTGATTCCACCGGAGTGAACAGAGAGGCTCGTGATTCCACCGGAGAGAACAGAGAGGCTCGTGATTCCACCAGAGAGAACAGAGAGGCTCGTGATTCCACCAGAGAGAACAGAGAGGCTCGTGATTCCACCAGAACGAACAGACAGGCTCGTGATTCCACCGGAGAGAAGAGAGAAGCTCGTAATTCCGCCAGGGAGAACAGAGGGGCTCGTGATTCCACCGGAGAGAACAGAGAGGCTCGTGATTTCGCCGGAGAGAAAGAGAGGCTCGTGATTCCACCGGAGAGAACAGAGAGGCTCGTGATTCCACCGGAGAGAAAAGAGAGGCTCGTGATTCCACCGGAGAGAAGAGAGAGGCTCGTGATTCCACCGGAGAGAACAGGAAGGCTCGTGATTCCACCAGAGCGAAGAGAGAGGCTCGTGATTCCGCCGGAGAGAACAGAGAGGCTCGTGATTCCACCGGAGAGAAAAAGAGAGGCTCGTGATTCCACCGGAGAGAACAGAGAGGCTCCTGATTCCACCGGAGAGAACAGTGAGGCTCGCAATTCCACCAGAGCGAACAGAGAGGCTCGCGATTCCACCAGAGAGAAAAGAGAGGCTCGTGATTCCACGGGAGAGAAGAGAGAGGCTCGTGATTTTACCGGAGAGAACAGAGAGGCTCGTGATTCCACCGGAGAGAAGAGAGTGGCTCGGGATTCCACCGGAGAGAACAGAGAGGCTCGTGATTCCAACGGAGAGAACAGGGAGGCTCGTGATTCCACCAGAGCGAAGAGAAAGGCTCGTGATTCCGCCGGAGAGAACAGAGAGGCTCGTGATTTCGCCGGAGAGAAAAGAGAGTCTCCTGATTCCGCCGGACAGAACAGAGAGGCTCGTGATTACACCGGGGAGACAAGCAAGGCTCGTGATTCCACCGGAGAGAACAGAGAGGCTCGTGATTCCACCGGAGAGAACAGAGAGGCTCGTGATTCCACCGGAGAGAAAAAGAGAGGCTCCTGATTCCACCGGAGAGAACAGAGAGGCTCCCGATTCCACCGGAGAGAACAGAGAGGCTCCCGATTCCACCGGAGAGAACAGGGAGGCTCGCGATTCCACCAGAGCGAACAGAGAGGCTCGTGATTACACCAGAGAGAAAAGAGAGGCTCGTGATTCCACCGGAGAGAAGAGAGAGGCTCGTGATTTTACCGGAGAGAACAGAGAGGCTCGTGATTCCACCGGAGAGAAGAGAGTGGCTCGGGATTCCACCGGAGAGAACAGAGAGGCTCGTGATTCCACCGGAGAGAACAGAGGCTCGTTATTCCACCGGAGAGAACAGAGGCTCGTTATTCCACCGGAGAGAACAGAGAGGCTCGTGATTCAACCGGAGAGAACAGCGAGGCTCGTGATTCCACCGGAGAGAACAGAGAGGCTCGTTATTCCAGCGGAGAGAACACAGAGACTCGTGATTCCACCGGAGAGAACAGAGAGGCTCGTGATTCCACCGGAGAGAACAGAGAGGCTCGTGATTCCACCGGAGAGAACAGAGAGGCTCGTGATTCCACCAGAGAGAACAGAGAGGCTCGTGATTCCACCGGAGCGAACAGAGAGGCTCGTGATTCCACCGGAGAGAAGAGAGAAGCTCGTAATTCCGCCAGGGAGAACAGAGAGGCTCGTGATTCCACCGGAGAGAACAGAGAGGCTCGTGATTCCACCAGAGCGAACAGAGAGGCTCGTGATTCCACCGGAGAGAAAACGAGAGGCTCGGGATTCCACCGGAGAGAACAGAGAGGCTCGTGATTCCATCGGAGAGAACAGAGGCTCGTTATTACACCGGAGAGAACAGAGGCTCGTTATTCCACCTGAGAGAACAGAGAGGCTCATGATTCCACCGGAGGGAACAGAGGCTCGTTATTCCACCGGAGAGAACAGAGGCTCGTTATTCCACCGGAGAGAACAGAGAGGCTCGTGATTCAACCGGAGAGAACAGCGAGGCTCGTGATTCCACCGGAGAGAACAGAGAGGCTCGTGATTCCACGGGAGAGAAGAGAGAGGCTCGTGATTTTACCGGAGAGAACAGAGAGGCTCGTGATTCCACCGGAGAGAAGAGAGTGGCTCGGGATTCCACCGGAGAGAACAGAGAGGCTCGTGATTCCACCGGAGAGAACAGAGAGGCTCGTGATTTCGCCGGAGAGAAAAGAGAGTCTCCTGATTCCGCCGGACAGAACAGAGAGGCTCGTGATTACACCGGGGAGAACAGCAAGGCTCGTGATTCCACCGGAGAGAACAGAGAGGCTCGTGATTCCACCGGAGAGAACAGAGAGGCTCGTGATTCCACCGGAGAGAAAAAGAGAGGCTCCTGATTCCACCGGAGAGAACAGAGAGGCTCCCGATTCCACCGGAGAGAACAGAGAGGCTCCCGATTCCACCGGAGAGAACAGGGAGGCTCGCGATTCCACCAGAGCGAACAGAGAGGCTCGTGATTACACCAGAGAGAAAAGAGAGGCTCGTGATTCCACCGGAGAGAAGAGAGAGGCTCGTGATTTTACCGGAGAGAACAGAGAGGCTCGTGATTCCACCGGAGAGAAGAGAGTGGCTCGGGATTCCACCGGAGAGAACAGAGAGGCTCGTGATTCCACCGGAGAGAACAGAGAGGCTCGTGATTCGACCGGAGAGAAGAGAGAGGCTCGTGATTCCACCGGAGAGAACAGAGAGGCTCGTGATTCCACCGGAGAGAACAGAGAGGCTCGTGATTCCACCGGAGAGAACAGAGGCTCGTGATTCCACCGGAGAGAACAGAGGCTCGTGATTCCACCGGAGAGAACAGAGAGGCTCGTGATTCCACCGGAGAGAACAGAGAGGCTCATGATGCCACCAGAGAGAACAGAGAGGCTCGTGATTCAACCGGAGAGAACAGAGAAGCTCGTGCTTCCACTGGAGAGAACAGAGGCTCGTTATTCCAGCGGAGAGAACACAGAGACTCGTGATTCCACCGGAGAGAACAGAGAGGCTCGTGATTCCACCGGAGAGAACAGAGAGGCTCGTGATTCCACCAGAGAGAACAGAGAGGCTCGTGATTCCACCAGAGAGAACAGAGAGGCTCGTGATTCCACCAGAGCGAACAGAGAGGCTCGTGATTCCACCGGAGAGAAGAGAGAAGCTCGTAATTCCGCCAGGGAGAACAGAGGGGCTCGTGATTCCACCGGAGAGAACAGAGAGGCTCGTGATTTCGCCGGAGAGAAAGAGAGGCTCGTGATTCCACCGGAGAGAACAGAGAGGCTCGTGATTCCACCGGAGAGAAAAGAGAGGCTCGTGATTCCACCGGAGAGAAGAGAGAGGCTCGTGATTCCACCGGAGAGAACAGGAAGGCTCGTGATTCCACCAGAGCGAAGAGAGAGGCTCGTGATTCCGCCGGAGAGAACAGAGAGGCTCGTGATTCCACCGGAGAGAAAAAGAGAGGCTCGTGATTCCACCGGAGAGAACAGAGAGGCTCCTGATTCCACCGGAGAGAACAGTGAGGCTCGCGATTCCACCAGAGCGAACAGAGAGGCTCGCGATTGCACCAGAGAGAAAAGAGAGGCTCGTGATTCCACGGGAGAGAAGAGAGAGGCTCGTGATTTTACCGGAGAGAACAGAGAGGCTCGTGATTCCACCGGAGAGAAGAGAGTGGCTCGGGATTCCACCGGAGAGAACAGAGAGGCTCGTGATTCCACCGGAGAGAACAGGGAGGCTCGTGATTCCACCAGAGCGAAGAGAAAGGCTCGTGATTCCGCCGGAGAGAACAGAGAGGCTCGTGATTTCGCCGGAGAGAAAAGAGAGTCTCCTGATTCCGCCGGACAGAACAGAGAGGCTCGTGATTACACCGGGGAGAACAGCAAGGCTCGTGATTCCACCGGAGAGAACAGAGAGGCTCGTGATTCCACCGGAGAGAAAAAGAGAGGCTCCTGATTCCACCGGAGAGAACAGAGAGGCTCCCGATTCCACCGGAGAGAACAGAGAGGCTCCCGATTCCACCGGAGAGAACAGGGAGGCTCGCGATTCCACCAGAGCGAACAGAGAGGCTCGTGATTACACCAGAGAGAAAAGAGAGGCTCGTGATTCCACCGGAGAGAAGAGAGAGGCTCGTGATTTTACCGGAGAGAACAGAGAGGCTCGTGATTCCACCGGAGAGAAGAGAGTGGCTCGGGATTCCACCGGAGAGAACAGAGAGGCTCGTGATTCCACCGGAGAGAACAGAGGCTCGTTATTCCACCGGAGAGAACAGAGGCTCGTTATTCCACCGGAGAGAACAGAGAGGCTCGTGATTCAACCGGGAGAGAACAGCGAGGCTCGTGATTCCACCGGAGAGAACAGAGAGGCTCGTTATTCCAGCGGAGAGAACACAGAGACTCGTGATTCCACCGGAGAGAACAGAGAGGCTCGTGATTCCACCGGAGAGAACAGAGAGGCTCGTGATTCCACCGGAGAGAACAGAGAGGCTCGTGATTCCACCAGAGAGAATAGAGAGGCTCGTGATTCCACCGGAGCGAACAGAGAGGCTCGTGATTCCACCGGAGAGAAGAGAGAAGCTCGTAATTCCGCCAGGGAGAACAGAGAGGCTCGTGATTCCACCGGAGAGAACAGAGAGGCTCGTGATTCCACCAGAGCGAACAGAGAGGCTCGTGATTCCACCGGAGAGAAAACGAGAGGCTCGGGATTCCACCGGAGAGAACAGAGAGGCTCGTGATTCCATCGGAGAGAACAGAGGCTCGTTATTACACCGGAGAGAACAGAGGCTCGTTATTCCACCTGAGAGAACAGAGAGGCTCATGATTCCACCGGAGGGAACAGAGGCTTGTTATTCCACCGGAGAGAACAGAGGCTCGTTATTCCACCGGAGAGAACAGAGGCTCGTTATTCCACCGGAGAGAACAGAGAGGCTCGTGATTCAACCGGAGAGAACAGCGAGGCTCGTGATTCCACCGGAGAGAACAGAGAGGCTCGTGATTCCACGGGAGAGAAGAGAGAGGCTCGTGATTTTACCGGAGAGAACAGAGAGGCTCGTGATTCCACCGGAGAGAAGAGAGTGGCTCGGGATTCCACCGGAGAGAACAGAGAGGCTCGTGATTCCACCGGAGAGAACAGAGAGGCTCGTGATTTCGCCGGAGAGAAAAGAGAGTCTCCTGATTCCGCCGGACAGAACAGAGAGGCTCGTGATTACACCGGGGAGAACAGCAAGGCTCGTGATTCCACCGGAGAGAACAGAGAGGCTCGTGATTCCACCGGAGAGAACAGAGAGGCTCGTGATTCCACCGGAGAGAAAAAGAGAGGCTCCTGATTCCACCGGAGAGAACAGAGAGGCTCCCGATTCCACCGGAGAGAACAGAGAGGCTCCCGATTCCACCGGAGAGAACAGGGAGGCTCGCGATTCCACCAGAGCGAACAGAGAGGCTCGTGATTGCACCAGAGAGAAAAGAGAGGCTCGTGATTCCACCGGAGAGAAGAGAGAGGCTCGTGATTTTACCGGAGACAACAGAGAGGCTCGTGATTCCACCGGAGAGAAGAGAGTGGCTCGGGATTCCACCGGAGAGAACAGAGAGGCTCGTGATTCCACCGGAGAGAACAGAGAGGCTCGTGAATCGACCGGAGAGAAGAGAGAGGCTCGTGATTCCACCGGAGAGAACAGAGAGGCTCGTGATTCCACCGGAGAGAACAGAGAGGCTCGTGATTCCACCGGAGAGAACAGAGGCTCGTGATTCCACCGGAGAGAACAGAGGCTCGTGATTCCACCGGAGAGAACAGAGAGGCTCGTGATTCCACCGGAGAGAACAGAGAGGCTCATGATGCCACCAGAGAGAACAGAGAGGCTCGTGATTCAACCGGAGAGAACAGAGAAGCTCGTGATTCCACTGGAGAGAACAGAGGCTCGTTATTCCAGCGGAGAGAACACAGAGACTCGTGATTCCACCGGAGAGAACAGAGAGGCTCGTGATTCCACCGGAGAGAACAGAGAGGCTCGTGATTCCACCAGAGAGAACAGAGAGGCTCGTGATTCCACCAGAGAGAACAGAGAGGCTCGTGATTCCACCAGAGCGAACAGAGAGGCTCGTGATTCCACCGGAGAGAAGAGAGAAGCTCGTAATTCCGCCAGGGAGAACAGAGGGGCTCGTGATTCCACCGGAGAGAACAGAGAGGCTCGTGATTTCGCCGGAGAGAAAGAGAGGCTCGTGATTCCACCGGAGAGAACAGAGAGGCTCGTGATTCCACCGGAGAGAAAAGAGAGGCTCGTGATTCCACCGGAGAGAAGAGAGAGGCTCGTGATTCCACCGGAGAGAACAGGAAGGCTCGTGATTCCACCAGAGCGAAGAGAGAGGCTCGTGATTCCGCCGGAGAGAACAGAGAGGCTCGTGATTCCACCGGAGAGAAAAAGAGAGGCTCGTGATTCCACCGGAGAGAACAGAGAGGCTCCTGATTCCACCGGAGAGAACAGTGAGGCTCGCGATTCCACCAGAGCGAACAGAGAGGCTCGCGATTCCACCAGAGAGAAAAGAGAGGCTCGTGATTCCACGGGAGAGAAGAGAGAGGCTCGTGATTTTACCGGAGAGAACAGAGAGGCTCGTGATTCCACCGGAGAGAAGAGAGTGGCTCGGGATTCCACCGGAGAGAACAGAGAGGCTCGTGATTCCACCGGAGAGAACAGGGAGGCTCGTGATTCCACCAGAGCGAAGAGAAAGGCTCGTGATTCCGCCGGAGAGAACAGAGAGGCTCGTGATTTCGCCGGAGAGAAAAGAGAGTCTCCTGATTCCGCCGGACAGAACAGAGAGGCTCGTGATTACACCGGGGAGAACAGCAAGGCTCGTGATTCCACCGGAGAGAACAGAGAGGCTCGTGATTCCACCGGAGAGAACAGAGAGGCTCGTGATTCCACCGGAGAGAAAAAGAGAGGCTCCTGATTCCACCGGAGAGAACAGAGAGGCTCCCGATTCCACCGGAGAGAACAGAGAGGCTCCCGATTCCACCGGAGAGAACAGGGAGGCTCGCGATTCCACCAGAGTGAACAGAGAGGCTCGTGATTACACCAGAGAGAAAAGAGAGGCTCGTGATTCCACCGGAGAGAAGAGAGAGGCTCGTGATTTTACCGGAGAGAACAGAGAGGCTCGTGATTCCACCGGAGAGAAGAGAGAGGCTCGTGATTCCACCGGAGAGAACAGGGAGGCTCGCGATTCCACCAGAGCGAACAGAGAGGCTCGTGATTACACCAGAGAGAAAAGAGAGGCTCGTGATTCCACCGGAGAGAACAGAGAGGCTCGTGATTCGACCGGAGAGAAGAGAGAGGCTCGTGATTCCACCGGAGAGAACAGAGAGGCTCGTGATTCCACCGGAGAGAACAGAGAGGCTCGTGATTCCACCGGAGAGAACAGAGGCTCGTGATTCCACCGGAGAGAACAGAGGCTCGTGATTCCACCGGAGAGAACAGAGAGGCTCGTGATTCCACTGGAGAGAACAAAGAGGCTCGTGTGAAAGGAAGCCGGAGACCATGCGTGGACGTCATTTGACTCATGTGGAATTGACCCAAGCTGAGATCACTCAATGTTTTTGGAGGACCTGGAAGATGAAGACAGACCAGACCAGGAACCCTCTGTCACAAAAGGACAAAGGGGACCATGTGGCCTGGTTGAAGGCCGACTCATCGCTGGCCCAGCTCTTTACTCTTTGACTTCGCATGGGCACCATCGTTACTAGCTCTTGTCTTGCACCTGGTCTCTAAAACAGGCTGTGTTGTGTTGAACTGGATTCACCCTGTTCATCAGAGAAAAGGGAAGACCCGCCTGCATTATTGTGGTGTTGTAAAAGTTTGATCTGTGGTGCCGAGTGGGTTAGGATTTGAGCTTTAATTTCTCATGCATTGTGTCGAAGTTTGCATATTCCCATTCTCCTATTTGGGTCTTTTGACTCGCTTGGTTTGTTCCATTTATTATAGCATCTTGTCGACCCTCTTCCCAGTGCTTTTCAATGTAAAATAAATCCTTTTAAAGGTAAGAAAGCGTGTTTCAGCCATATGCTTTGTGTGTGTGATTGCCATCAATTTTGTAGTATTTGGGAAACCTTGAGGAACGGTAAAGTAAAGTAATATTGAACAAAGTGCCAGTAGAAAAGCGTTTTGACCATCTCTCGGGCCGAAAGGTCCCTGCTCTGAGGAAGTTCATATTTACGGACACTCGGATGTGACAATGTGCTTAATGACGATAGGATTTTGTGGGAAGTATGGGGAGAGAGGGTGTATGAGGGAGGAAGGTTTGCTGATTGTAAACTGGTGACATCTCACAACTCACCTGTGCATAGTGCATGTGTCCATATAGTTACATTTAAATAAGACAATAAAATCGTTATCAACCTGTTAGGGGTGTTACCTTGCTTCATAATACTGCCCAATTGATTACTATTAAACTGTAATACTCTGTATATGTATATCTGTGGTCACCTAGTTCCCAGATGCAGTCAGATATGAAACATGGCTTATTTTAGTCAACACAGAGTCCATGTCCTTGAATATAAGCATCTGAAACACAACCGGCCATCACTCCACGACGACTGAACTCGTTTGAGATGGGCCGCGGGATGCCTTGCGGTGTGTGGGTGCATCAGAATCTCCGCAAAATGTAGCACACAATATCTTGTCAACCCTCCAACGCCATAACTGGAAAGGGATCAACAAGTGATACAATACAAGTGCCTCTGTGCCTCAGAAACAAATGAAGGTGAAATTAGAAGTGATCGAGCAATAGGAGTCGTGAACATTTGCTGTCTGAGCGCTTGGTCTTCCATTATACCCACGTTACAAATGATTCCTTTTAATTTCAAAATTATAGCTTTAGCTTGAAAAAATTGCGGTTTTCAGGTGAAACTGGATTTGTGCTTGGTTACCTGTACTTCGACAAAATATGACGGCATTTTATGTTATCACGACCAATCAAATTTGCCACTCGCCCATATCCCTGTTTCTCAAGACTGCGTGGAGTAAGGTGTTCTATGAACTCTAGCTTATAATACGTTTATGGAAGAGCAACTGATGAATGGAGAATGGGGTCACACACTACTAACATACTGTGTCCCTGTGGGAAATGGGTGTAAATTTAACAAAGGAAAACGTACACAAAGACAGAACGAACAAATCATGGTTAAACTTGATGGAGAGCGGATGCGAGGTAATCATGAGCTGAGTGGCCAACTTTAAAGGTTGGATGGACATTGGGAGATAGATCCACAAAAATTGGAGCGATAAGCCTGGATGCAGGGCAGACCTACAAGGTGGGTTAGTCATAAAAATGGGAGCAGTGAGCCTGGACCCTAGGCAGACCGTACTGGATGGGTTAGCCATAGCAGATGTGTAATTAACGGCTGACATTCCACGTTCTTGCACCAAAGCTCTCTGAGGAGTACAAGGCTTGAGACGTAATGTCCACATGGGGAATGCACATCCAGTGTCAGAAGACTTTTTTTGTTTCACTCTTCCTTTTATCTATTATGCATCACAAGATCTGCACTTTTTCCAACCAATTTGAAGTTCACTCACTTAATCTTAAAGTATAATTATCGAATAATTTATAATAATATAATAATGACAACAGATTTTTTTTTTTTTAAATCACGTGAAATTAAACGGTTTTGGGAAAAAAAATGAAGCAAAATGCAGTGTAGTAAAACCGTTGTCACTGTATGAAACCAACAATTCTGCAGACACTCAAAGGAGCCACAGACAAAGTCTGAGTACAAACTGATACGTTGATCAAATTACCACCACAGAGCCAGACTATACGAACGAACAGTTTTCCTCAAATCCAAAGATCTCTATCGCTTAAGGTGGATTCACAATACATGTAAACGAAATGAAGTTCAAATCCAGATTAAAAAAGAAAAACCTGCAGTTTTGACGTTGATTAGCGAGAGTAAGGCCGAGGTCACATTTGCCACGGCGGCCGTGGGGTCTCCAAAATCTGCGGCCACTAGCAATTATACGGCGGCCACAGTATTTCTACGGTCACACAATGTAGCAGTCACATATGTTTTTATTTTTCGGGTAGCCGCACGGCGTGTTTAGAAATCGTGGAGACCGAAAACGTGGGGGTGCCGTATGGTCTTTGATTTGATGTCGCACGGTGACCTTAGGGCGTTCCTGCGGCGGCCATAGAATTTTCAAGGCAGACGCAAGGTACCCGCAAGGCGACCGCAGGGGGACCCTAAGGTGAATGTGTGGCCAGACGGACGTTAACGAGTGGGTATATATACCAGTTCTTTTTTTTACTGAAATAAAAATATAGCAGTATATATAACTGAATATACTATAACTATAATATACCGTGGTGCCCCCAGAATCCGAATGCCCCATTGTTTGAACAAATTGGAATCCGAACAATTTTTTCGAGAAAATTTTGCCCTAAAAACCTAATACATTTTTAAAAACCGAACACAACGTAGCGTTCATGTTTGTTCACGTGTCTCCCACACCTGTTCGAGCCGCATCTTCGTGCTTTGTTCATTCAGTTCGTCGGTGGAAGTACTCATGAGAGCATCTCTCGTGTGTCAATCGATACTTGAGGCCTCAGTCACATTTGCTCTACGGCGAGGATACGGCGGCCGTACGCCCTCTGAATTGACAGAAACGTGCAGCGGCCGCAGAGAAACTGAGGTGGCCTCAGGGTGGCCCTACGCTGTTTGGCGATATTTTACAGGTAATAAGGTCGCCGTGGAATTATAACGCGGAGTTATAACTTTTTTCATTTCTACGTTCGCCGTAGCAATTCGACAAGCCGAAAAAAAAAGAACTGGTAAAAAAAATTAAAAAAAATTAACCCATTCGTTACGGTTAATAAAAATTAACCCATTCGCCCGTCTGTCCGCACGTTCGGCTTAGGGTCCCCCTGCGGTTGCCTTGCAGGCACCTTGCGGTCGCCTTGCGGACACCTTGCGTCTGCCTTGAAAATTCTATGGCCGCCGCAGGAACGCCCTAAGGTCACCGTGCGACATCAAATCAAAGACCGTACGGCACCCCCACGTTTTCGGTCTCCACGATTTATAAATACGCTGTGCAGCTCCCCGAAAAATAAAAACATATGTGACTGCTACATTGTGTGACCATGGAAATACTGCGGCCGCTTTATAATTGCTAGTGCCCATACATTTTGTAGAACCTCCGGCCGCCGAGCCAAATGTGACTTAGGCCTTACCTCGTGTTTTCACCTTCATTTGTGATGTTTGTTTTTTTAATCATCTTGTTTTAATTAATAACAAAAAAAGCAATCCGATCACGTGGTGTGACGGACTGTCGGGCAAGGATTGAATTTCACAGCAAAACCAGTTGTAATTTGGAATATCCATGATTACGTCAGCCCGATGCGTTTGATGAAAGTGATTGTGGTTCTGCGGGCATCATGATCGATAAGCTGCCCTGGGGGCAGCGCTCTCGCAGAGTGCGCGAGCGATCGGAACCCAGGACGGAGCTCGGGCCTGTGTGGACCTTTGGATTGGTGATTGTACCAGTTTACATACAATACACCGCCACCGAAGGTCATTTACTCATCTTATTTTGCCTTAAACATGGGTATTTCAGTTTAAAGTGTCTTGAAAGTGGGTTTTCTTTGGGTCCACGAATGGATTAATTCACTCCATTATTTCTTATTGAAAAAATATTTTTGGAATCCGAACTTTTTGCAATCCAAAAAGCCTCCTGGAACGAATTAAATTGGGATTCTGGGGGCACCACTGTATAGGCAAACACCTATACTCCGATCTCTCGCGGTAGCGCACGGTGGACGCACGGTCGATGCAGACTGCCACGGAGGCCGTACGTAGGTGCACGGTGGGTGTAGAGGAACCGTGCGTCGACCCTGTGTTGCCTGCAGGTAGTCCCACAGATCGCAAGGCCACCGTACGGCGACCGTAGAAATAGTGCGGCCACAGTAATTTTTTGGGGGTTGGGAAAATTCATTTTTCATTGAGAAGAGCTTACGGCAGCCGTACGAATAACGCAAGCCCACCGTACGCCCTACGCACGGTCAACGTGGAACACATCTACGTCATAGCTCGGCTTGTCGAATTGCTACGCGAACGTAGAAATGAAAAAAAGTTATAACTCCACGCTACAATTCCACGGCGCCCCTACAGCCTGTAAAATATTGCCAAACGGCGTAGGGCCTCCCTGAGGCCACCTCAGTTTCTCTGCGGCCGCCGCACGTTTCTGTCAATTCAGAGGGCGTACGGCTGCCGTATCCTCGCCGTAGAGCAAATGTGACCTAGGCCTTAGCAAAGGGTGGCTGTGAGTGGTTCGGTGTCTGGCTGGGAGGATGCAAGTAGGGATTAGTACCTTGGGGATCAGTACTGGGACCATTATTATTCATAAAATTTACATCAACGATTTGGATAGTGGGGTTAAGAGTCGGTTTTCTAAATTTGCTGACAACACCAATGCTTGGAGGTAAGGTAGATAGCAGAGAGGGGGTGATCAGATTCGGAAAAGCATGGATACTTTCACAGATTGGGTAAAAGATTAGCAGCTGCAATTTAAACTCAACAAAATGTAAGGTGCTGGGGATGGGTAAGAATAATGAAAATGGAGATTACATGATGCAAGGGGAAATTTTGGAGCATATCACACAGGAGAAGGATCTGGGGGTGGTAATATATATGGGGTTAAGCAGACAGGAAAATGCTCGGCAGCCATAGGTAAAGCTAATAGGGTTTTAGGTTGTATTCATCGGGGAATCAATTATAAATCAAAAGAGGACGTTTTAACGCCTCATCTTTATTGAGGGAATGATATAGCTATCATAGAGAGGGTGAACATGGATTCACTATGCTAAATAGGAAGGACATAGCTGCCATTAGGCTACCAGATTGATTCAGGACGAACTAAACGAACCTATGAGGATCATTTTTCAGCAGAATGATATCTTTTAGGTTAAGGTACATTGATGTGTCGTAACTCTGTCCTGAATATAATGCAAGTACAAGTTCAATAATGAGCTTCAGATTACTGTAAAAACAGAAGAAGAAGAAGATGAAGAAGAGACCCAACAAAGCCTAAGTATTAGGACTAGCGGTCGTAGCTTGAGGGTAAAGAAGATGAGAGTTAGGACAGTTTTAAGGCAGGGGTCTTTCAGTCAGAAAGTGCTTAAAGTATGGAATGGTCTCCCTGGAAAGGTCGCAGTGGCAGAGGGGTTGGATAAGTTTAAATGGGATTGAGGAATGTACTGGTATGCATTGGAGATAGAGGGGTATGGGGATATTGGTTTGTGTGGTAGCTAGCTTTTATGTGGATGGGTGATGATACCGAGTTGGTGCAGCGCAGGCGAGATGGGTTGAATTGCCTCCTCCTGTATCAAAGTTACTTGTAATTTATCTGAACCTGTGAAATTGGACATCTGAAGCAAAATCAAGTCATGGAATGCAAGAATGGTCTCTTGCACCACCTGCTGGTCAGACTGAGGTTAAGTAACTGCAAGGCAATCTCAATACACATCAGCAGTGCTGGAGTTGTGTCTTTAAATTGAACAGTGCAAGTCGACATCATTGTATGAGCAAGGTGGAGCGAGTAAAGAGAGGAAGTAACAAGATGGAGTTCCGAAGGAGACTTGTGAAAGAGAGGAGCGGCAGGGAAGTGTATCCAGAAACTTTTACTGTGCGAGTTTGTGCGGTTTATGAAACACCTCAAATAAACACAAACCTGAGGATATAATATCCAAAACAATAAAGACAACATGATTAGGATCATTCTCATCTGAATTCCTGAGTCATCACACAATGTGAAACCCCCAGGTGAAAGAAATCTCATATACCAGATGTGTTTGTCCAGCACGAATATGACTGCCATATCTTTGAGGTTAAGGTACATTGATGTGTCGTAACTCTGTCCTGAATATAATGCAAGTACAAGTTCAATAATGAGCTTCAGATTACTGTAAAAACAGAAGAAGAAGAAGAAGAAGATGAAGAAGAAGAGACCCAACAAAGCCTAAGTAAATTGGGATCAAAGGAAAAAGTCTCCAGCCATGACTTGAGCCAAAACCTGACATAATGAAGCAGTTGAGGGACAATCTACACGATCCAACAAGTGGCTGCAAACTTTCCTCAAGGGAGAGTCCTTGGCCTGGATATCTTCAGTTTCTTCATCAATAACAATCCAATGTGCAACTTAACCTTTGCAACTTCTTCTTCTTCTTCTTCTTCTTCTTCTTCTTCTTTCAAAAGCAGCACCTGACTGGGAGTAGCATCATTTTCAGAGGACACAGCTGTGCTGCTGATGTGACGTCCATTGTTGGTTAGGATTTGAATTTGTAATTTGTTCATGGTGCCGGCAACAGCTCACCTAGTTATCACGGATAACACCGTATGATCTTTAACATGCACCAACTCATACCAGAAGATGGGAAGTCCGGTTTAACGTCTATCTGATGGACGGCACACAAAATGATTAATCACCCTGCCTGTGAAACACCGGGATGACAGTTTGTAGCTGGGTCGGGATTCAAATCCAGGTGAGAAAACTGAGAGGCGAGTATGCATACCTCTAAGCCATCCAACCTTTGCAAACTTTAGCATTTGTTGCTTCATTCACAGCTGAGAAAATAATGATAGATAATGAACAATTCA
This sequence comes from Eptatretus burgeri, assembly GCF_056783735.1. Lineage (NCBI taxonomy): Eukaryota > Metazoa > Chordata > Myxini > Myxiniformes > Myxinidae > Eptatretus > Eptatretus burgeri. Next base: position 86,124,275 of record NC_140964.1, on the reverse strand, counting down.
AAGAAAACAGACTTTTTGGAATGTTGGCCACATTTTCCATCCAATCATCATGTAACTGTGTTAAAATAAATAAATAAATAAATAAACTCTCCATGAGTAGGTGCTCCTATGTTGAAAGTTTTGTGTCAATCACTCAAGCAGTCACAGAGAAAATTTTTAAAGCGAATACAGGTGAAAAGATGAGGGCCTTAGCCGACATTCCACAACATGGTCAAGGATAGTTGTGGATGCCCATTACTTGTTTCAATACCACCACCCAGTCATTTACAGTCAACATCCAGAGGTCATCTTTAGTAAAGAAGCAGCATCGTGAAAACGAGGGCAAAACTTAAACGCGATTTGACAAGTTTCTCGTCTCCCATTATCAAAATACAAGAAACGATGTGCAGAAGAATAATGTATTTCTAGCATGAAAAAGGTCTCCTTACAAGGAAAATTAGAACTTTCGCATATTTCCTGCACTCATAAGATATTGGTATCATGGCTGTCCATGAAAACGTTGATGGAGTTTCCTGTAAATCCTCTTCAAATCCGTCAAAGTCCATGTCAAGGTAGGTATTGTTTCACAAAACAATAAGGCCTTCATCCGCAGCTCGATGGAGTACTGCTCTCCTCTCTGAGTTGGTTCCCCTCTCTCACACCTTGCTCGAGTTGATGCTGTGGACACCAAGGCCTTCAGGAAATTGGAATCTCCTGCGATGAAGCCAAGTCGATGGGCTTATCACTTCACCATCACCATCACCTTCACAGGTCGGTGGTCTCTCAGTCTTCTTCCACTTCATTTCTAGTCCTACACCCTCTGCCCCCTCTGTCACCCTCCCCTTCCCAATGATCATTACCTGCATCCCTTGCTTATCCGTCTCCATGTACCTTCTCCCCTCCACCCTGATATTGGTGTTTCCCCTTTCTCCTGCTGTTCCCTTTGTTATGTTGTGTCCTGATATGTTCTGTGTCCTAGCTCTTCTACTAGCCTAGACCATGCATTAAAAAAGTCATCGTATTTAGAGGTGAAATAAAGACCTCCATGATAACAAAGATTGTCAATGTGGAAGATGACAGGAGAAATACCAAGGACAGAGAGACACTCAATATCTTGAATGGTCCTTTCATTTCACCTTCAGCTGTTGATCAGTATCTGGCTGATCCTCAAGTACAGGAAATAGTGAAGAATAGTTGGATGTATCTGTGAGAGTACAACGCCAGCTTGAGTGATGATGCATCAATGATTACGACGTCCGTAAGGTGCGATGTGAAGCTGTCGACCTGTGGCTGTTGGCAGACATTAAAGTTCGCACAATCTTTTGGAAACAGTACGTCATTGTGTCTGGTACCTGAGTGAAATTGCAAATTCCTGCCCGAACTATTATCTCTGGGAAAGCAATGGCAAGCTACCTCATGCATTTCCTTTTCCGAGAAAGCTGCTTTGGTAGTCCTCGACACTGGATATGGTATGGAATTAATCCAATCCAACTATGCTAACGAGACTTCACTTCCCTCTTCCTGGAGAACACTGATTTACTTTTGGGTTCCGATTAAGTCAGGATTAGAGATTGGCTCAGCAAAAAATTTGTGGCGACAGCAGAGCAGAAAAGTTGCATTTAGCTTACAAGTCAATGACAGATGGCTCCAGAGATTTTTATTCAATCCCCACATGGTCCAATCAATCAATGAATTGGATGGGAGTACAGTATTGTGGTTCATAACTTCCTGACTGTGGATTTCCTTTGATGGATACTCTGGAGATAAAATCAGGGTTTAAAGGTCCATTGGAATAGCAACCTTAGAAGTAAATTTTTCATTACCATTCATTGGTTTTGCACCACTATTGTAAATTTGTTTTTGCATGAAAGCCTAGAGCTGCCTTTACACTTTGAACCCTGAGCTCCATGGAATTTCGGCTCCCCCACCCTGGGCTCCCTGGAGAAAAATCCAGCCGCTCTGGTATATGGAGGTTTGAATAGCCACAGGTAAACTGGCCGCTCAGGTATACAAAAGTTTGAATAGTGGCTGATGAAACGGCCACTAGGGTTCAAATGGTTAACATATATGATAACGGCATGAAATACCAACATGCAAACTCCCACATTGGGGAGAGAGTTCACCTGTTCACCACAATCTCAGATGATTCCCCATCCAAAACAATAATCTTTTCCACACCAGCTAAACCCACACCCACTCCAATTTTGTTTCCGTATCCGTCTGATCCACATCTGCATTCTCCCCGACCTTTCAACCTTACCTGTCCATCCCTTGTTTGTCAGTCTCCATCTACCTTCTCCCCTCCTCCCTGACATTGGCGTTCCCCCTTTCTCCTGCTGTTCCCTTTGTTATGTTGTGTCCTGGTATGTTCTGTGTTCTAGCTCTTCCACGAGCCTTGACTCTGGATACAAAAATAAATAAATATTTAAACGATCGACAAGCCGGCCACAATGTCTTGTCATCCCTTGTGAAAAATGACATTGTCTTTATATGGAGTCTTAATTCATTTCCTTTTTCCCTTTTTCAGATTGAATGAAAATAACCATAGGTGATGCAAGCGATTACACCATTGAATAATGGATTGTTGTCAATGTCTGGGTTCATGAAGGTCCACAAACAGAGAAAACAATGGAAAAGGTGTGCGTCGACTTCCAGCAACGATTGCACAAAGAAGCTCCCTCAAGAAAGACACTTCTGTGTTGGGAGCATAAACTCTTTGCAACAAGCAACATAAAAGATATACTAAGATTTGGAAGGCCATTAACCAGAGGGCAGCAGTGTGAATTGGTCGAATAATCCGTTGTCAGGTCCCAAAAAAGTCGACCCGAAAACGATCCACAGAGCCTGGAATACCACATTCGACAATGCAAAAGCAGATGAAGGTTGACCTAAAATTGCACCAATATCACCCAATGTTCGTTCAAGAGTTATCAGACAATTATTTAACCTCAGACGCAATCAATGCATGTGCAAAGATGCTTCGGACATGTGACATAATCCTAA
>NC_140964.1:86108793-86116293 GCF_056783735.1 Eptatretus burgeri | reverse complement strand
CATACATATATATATATATATTTACATACATATATATATATATATATATATATATATATATATATATATATATATATATATATATATATATATATATATATATATATATATATATATATATATATATATATATATATATATATATATATATATATACATACATATATACATATATATACCGGGCGTAGTGGCGTGCGCCTGTAATCCGGCTACTCGGAGGCTTGGGTTGGAGGATCGCTTGAGGACGGGGGCTCTGCACTGGGCAGGGTGTAGAGCAGCCTGGAATCATGGCGAAACCCAAATCCTGATCCCTGTGTCGTAAGAGGCGACCAGGGTTGCGTCAGGAAGGGCATCCGGCGTAAAACCTGTGCCAAATCAGTATGCGGATCATAACGGATGATCCGCTGTGGCGACCCCTAACGGGAGCAGCCGAAAGATGAACAACAACAACATATATATATATATATATATATGTATATATATATATATATATATATTGTTGCGAATCTGGAAGCCATGAGCACACAGACATTCAGGTTCCTATAGCTTAGTTATTTTGATAAGTATGTGTTGAGTTACAATCCATCCCCTAGTCTAATGGGTGAATAAATGTAAATGCACTGTGAAGTTATTTTAATAGTCAGGTTTTCTTTTATTTCACAACATCAACAATAAGAACACCAGCGATAATAACAACTCCAAGAAATGGGATGCGACAGCCCCCACCCAACGATGAGCAAACTGAATTCCGTTTCCTAATATGGACATAAATCGGCTCGCTTCGGGACTCCAATAAATGCGATGCGACAGCCCCCACCGACGGCGAAAGAGTCACGCCGGAAGCGAGCCGTGCCCGAGAGGGATAAGAAGGGAAGAGAGAGACAGAAATTGGTACTTCTTGGTTTTTGTTCGTGAGTCTTGTTCGCTCTGTTCTGGTTCGGTTCTTTTGCTCTTCTTGGTTGGTGGTTGTTCGGAAGGTGGTTGGTGGTTCTTCTGGGGAATCGATGCAGCGGATTGGGAAGGATCAGCGCCTCGTCTCAACAGTGCATGTTCCGGAGCGCAAGGGGATCTGCTGGAGCTCGGGAAGCTGATCGCGGCTCGCGGTGGTTGGATTCAGCTCGCCCTTGCTGGTGCCCGGTCCGAACGGCTCGAAGACCACACGAGGTGGACAGGTCCGAGGCAGAATCTGGTCTTCAGCTCGTCCTTTCCTTCCGAGCTGGAGGCCTAAATAAAGACCATTTTTGGTCCGATTCTTTGGGTGTGTGCGTATGTGTGTTTGTGGTGCCAGTATAGCAAGTAGTGAATTTTTAAGTGCCTTGCTGTACATATGTGCTTATTAATATTCGGTTTTGCTCTGCCCTTATATGCTCCCCTCATCCCCAATTGTGAATAAATACCCCGATTGTTGAATGTTTCATCTCGTTCGCGTCTATTCTTTCATTGGCTTCGTGTGCTGCATGTTGGAAAATTAGCCAGGCCGTTGCCATTCTAACGGGATATTTGGGACCGACGGATCTCGGCAATTAAGCCGCTCGGATCGCACACGGAACAGGTACGCTAAGCAGCTCATTCCGTACGGGAGCCGTCGAGGGTGAATTTCCCTGGTAGGTTGGACAACGTGGGTATTTAGGTAAATTGAAATTGGCAATTGACCCTACCCCACATGGTTTGTCTATTGGCGAACTTCGGTCCAAAAAGGGACACGTACTTTTCCGGAGTTTTCCGAAGAAGTACAATCTAAATTCCGGGCGATCGGTCGGGCCGACTCTGCAGCTCCATCTCGCGGTTGTGCTCGCGGCCGACGCCCGGCAACAATATATATTGTGACGTCCACGGGACTTGAACAGTCCCGCCAACGTAGAATGAGCCGAAACGATGGAGGCGGTTTATTTACTTATAACCCAAACATGGCGGTTCTAATCGCTCTACCGCAAACGGGACGAGGAAGGTGGCACGAGTCACTTTTCACTGAGTTGATGATGTTTATTTGTTTTTCTAATTATTACCAGAAATAACAAGACTCGGCAAGAAGAGGGATCCGGGGCGATTCGACGGGATGGTGTGGGATCGGGCGTGGGGAAAAACACAGACAATTCCAATGAATATACAGTTCTCAATCCCTCTAAGGCGCCAAGCACACACACACACACACACACACACACACACACACACACACACACACACACACACACACACACACACACACACACACACAAACGTAGCTATTTCTGGTGGTCAGGCTGGACCGTGGTGTGGACGCAACTGTCCCTGGATCGGCGTCGGACGAGCTGGCCTTGCTCTCGTCAGGGGGGCAGGAGAAACCGTGGTGCTGTCGACCTCCTGGTCTTGGCCCAAGTCTGCTCACAGCCGCCAGGGAACCAGTTCTGGCGCCAAGTTGCGAGCAGGAGAGGGAGGCAGGTCCGCCCGCCGTTCCACCCCGTACTCCGAGTCAGCAGAACCCCAGAGCCAACCAAGGTGAGGCACGAGGCTCAGCAAGGCTCCAAGACACGATCAAAAACACGATCGAATCAGCACATCAACAAGGATGCTCCCCGCGCAACAGCCTCCCCACCAAAAAAAAAGGATCTTTTTGTCCCGATCTTCTTCCTCTTCTTTTTCGACCCCGAACAGAACCTTTTTATCCTCCTGTCCTCGTCACTTCCAATCGAGCCGTTTATTGGCCCACCGCCATCGCCCTCTGCCAATCGTGATCACGGGGCGGAGCCATCCGCTGCACTGTCCTGTGACGTCACGGCCAGTCTTCAGAGAATAGCAAAAGGGGTTTACGCAGACACACTTACCCTATCCCGTGTCCCTATCTAATTACATGACAATTATCATTTCCCCCCTTGAAGAAATGAACATTTACAAGACAACTTATCACCACTGAATTGCTACTTATTACATCGAGATCCTGGTAAACTCGAACAGCATGGCATACCTAATTAAACATCCTAATTACCCTTTGAATGCATACCCCCCCCTCAAATGTAACACTGTCCCCTCCTCTGGTACCGCAGCTCCTGCAAGGTATATCACAGGTGCTACCGTACCAGCCTTAACACTTACTGACTCACACCTAATTAACCTAACGAAATAAAGTAGGAGGGGCAATGGGCAGCAAGTCACAGCTAACTTACCTATCCTGCTTAATGTACTACCCCCTTATGGCCTTATCCTCGCCTAAACAATCATTCGTTTTTATTTTTTTTATTTTATCACATGAGAGCACTGAGCGAAGTTGCACTCCATCCTCCGGATCATCGCTCTTGCCCAGCACTCTTCCAGTGATCTGGGGAGGGGAAACAAAAGGTTCCACAAAAACACAACACTTATACTTTACATTCCTACTCTAAGCCTTAACGACACGATTCACAGGATATTTACACTTGACCGCCTCCCCCAGTGGATGCTAATAGACCCAGCATTTCCTGGGGAGCCAATTTTCAAATTTGCTTGCCCCAAAATTATGCGGACATCATGCCCTTGCTGCACCTGTCAAGTTGTGCGGGATCGGGTGAGACTCACACATCTTCACAACACTCACACCATGGCCATCATCACATTTCTAGGTCATGGTCCTCATTTTAATCATGCAGGCTGAATCCCGTCATGGCCGTGGGGTGGGTTACCACAAGATGATGGGGGCATCTCAGGTGCAACCATGCCCACAGGTAAGCTTTAGCCCAACCCGGACGCTTCTCCGCCCCGCTCCCTTTGATTCCCTCCCCCCTGGTAGCCATCAGCTCTAATCCCGTACAACACTCTGGAAGGGGTCTCACTGGCTCCTCTGACCTTCCTGGGTCGCCAAGGTCCTACCCGCCTTGGTCGCCCAACCAGACCCTCTCCCAGTTGCCTCCAGACACTGTCACCATTAGCCACCAGGTGGTGAATCTCCTTGAAGGGGGTCGCGATTCACGCTCACCGTGAGCTTCAGCAATCCCTGTGGACAAGCACATCATCTCCACCCACAAAACCCACATAACTCCCCCCACCCCATCGGCCTTACATGTGACACCTGCATTTCTAACACTTCACCGACCATGACCTTCCCTGTTACCACACCATGCCCAATAAAAAACAACGTGTGCACCATACATTTCACTTCTTCACTTAAAACAACTCACACAGCACTTCTCACCCGATCCACGCACCAGCCATTGGACAGCCACTCGTGCCCGCTTTGTTACCAATTACCCACTGTCCCAATTGTCACTCTAAAACCCAGCAGAACTTACAAACCCATGCCAATTTTCCCACAATTCATTTTTTCCAACAAAGGAGGGCACTTCCCCACAATCTCAGCAGCCGAGCATGGCTGTATATGCTCAGCCCGATCTCGTCTCCCGGACCCCCGACAGTGATCTCCGGACCCGACCTATGAAAGGGTATCTCGGATAGACCTGGTGGTTCAGCAGGAGGATTCAGCCTCTCCGGGCTTGAAAGTCTATTGGAGGGTCCCTCCATCGCCGGGTACCGGCAATATCGTTGCATGTGTCCTCTTCACCCGCACCGGAAACAACTCCCCATAAAAGGCCCCCGTGAGTATCGGTGAAATGTCTCTTCCGGTTCCGGACCCCCTCGGCCATGATCGAATTGCTCTATTGGCTGGGCTGGACCCCGCCGCTTTGGCGCACCAACTACTGGATTACCCTTTATCAAACTCGACAGTTTCTGGCAAATTTCCTGAAACATTTGGGTAATGCCAATTTCTCCCAGCCCCTCTCCTTAATCCTGGATCTCCGCCTGTCGGACCGTCACCGATGGCCTCTCGGGCACCCGACCCGGCCGCCTCCATGAGGCCAGCCTGGCTGCGCACTCAGCCGCTCGGTGAACGGTGGGTGGATCCTGTAGCTCCACTAGCGCTCGGACCTCAGGGTCCGGAAGAGCAGCTAAAAATTTCTCTAGTGCCAGTCTGTCCCACGCCTCCACTGTAAGGTCCCGATACGCGATCCTGACTGATTGGTAAATGTCCTGTGCCAGCTCCTGCACTGTCTCGCCCGGCTTTAATCTGCGGTGCTGGAGCTGAGCCCGCACCAGATCACAGTTTGCCGCGAACCCAAACTGACAGCTCAACGCCTCGCAAATGTGGGAGCTGGTCAACAACCCCTCCGCGATCACGTTTAACACGTCTGCGGCTGGTCCCCGCAACGTTGCCACCAAATTCCCTGTACGTTCCTGCTCATTCCACCCGTTTAGTCGGGAAATGCACTCAAATTGCGTCAGAAAAGCTTCAACGCTCCCTGACCCATCGAAATTTACCAGGGGGATCACTTTTACGGTGGCCCGCTTCTCAGTTTCTCCCTTGTCCGAATCCAGCCCAGGGATCAAACACCCTTGTGGCTGCGTATCCAATTTCGGAGCCCACTGTGGCCAAAGATGTTTTGTGGTGAGGGTCTCATGGGTCCATTTTGCCTCCTGTTCCAAACGTTGAATGGACCAATTCACCTCTTCCCGCAGGATCTTCTGGGCCCGCACAACCTCCTCCAACCAAGGCTCCGTCGCGAGTTTGTAGCTGCTCCTCAACCAACCCGGACACTCTACTTACAAAAGACGGCTCCACCAGGCCTTTATCCAAGACTTCATCTTGGCTCATAATTTTATCTTGTTCGTCCAAACGAGCCTTCAATCCTTTTACCTCCTCCGCCAAATTCATCCCTTGCTTCCTCAGCTCTCCCCACTCTTCAACTTGCAGCTGCATACGAGCATCCACACAGGCACGATGACGTTCCAGGCTTTCATCCACTTTACAAACCCGAATGTTCGTTGTATCAATTTTATCTACCAATTTTTTCCGTATATTTTCCCCCTCCAATGTAATTTCTACCTTTGTTTCCTCCAATCTATCCTCGAATTTACTTTGTATTTCTCCCAATTTAACATCCACACACTCCTGCATCTCAGTTTTCATTTTCTCCATCTTTTCCCCCAATTCATCCCTCATGAAATCAATCCATGCACCCAACTGTTCCCCCATTACCCCCAATCGATCCGCCATCTCTGCCCTCTGTGTCACGAATTGATTTTCCATTTGTGCCGTCATTTCTGCCCTCTGTGTCACGAATTGATTTTCCATTTGTGCCGTCATTTCTGCCATTTGTGCCCCCTGTGCCGTCATTTTTGCCCCCTGTGCTGTAATTGCACTCATTAAACGTTCCAACATTGTCCAGATCGTCATCGTGCCGGTTTCCGGCGCTGCCGGCTCCGTTACGGGCGATGAAGCACGGTCCACGCTCGGAATGGGGGAGGTTCCAACCCTACCCCCGTCTCTCCACTCTTCCCACGACTCGCTGCCAGACACGTGGCCTTCCTCCTCAAACATCTGCACATCCGCCATGGTGCAGAAGTCCCGTTTGCCGCCAATTAATTTAAATTTGAAAAATCCTGCCAAAATTTTCCCGCGCTCGCGCGCTTTTCTGTAGTAATTTTATATTCCAATTTGTGGCGAGATTTTAATCTTGGTATATTCTCCCGAGACCAAATATAATTTAGAGGGGTTCGAACATCCAACACCCTGACACCAATGTGACGTCCACGGGACTTGAACAGTCCCGCCAACGTAGAATGAGCCGAAACGATGGAGGCGGTTTATTTACTTATAACCCAAACATGGCGGTTCTAATCGCTCTACCGCAAACGGGACGAGGAAGGTGGCACGAGTCACTTTTCACTGAGTTGATGATGTTTATTTGTTTTTCTAATTATTACCAGAAATAACAAGACTCGGCAAGAAGAGGGATCCGGGGCGATTCGACGGGATGGTGTGGGATCGGGCGTGGGGAAAAACACAGACAATTCCAATGAATATACAGTTCTCAATCCCTCTAAGGCGCCAAGCACACACACACACACACACACACACACACACACACACACACACACACACACACACACACACACACAAAACGTAACTATTTCTGGTGGTCAGGCTGGACCGTGGTGTGGACGCAACTGTCCCTGGATCGGCGTCGGACGAGCTGGCCTTGCTCTCGTCAGGGGAGCAGGAGAAACCGTGGTGCTGTCGACCTCCTGGTCTTGGCCCAAGTCTGCTCACAGCCGCCAGGGAACCAGTTCTGGCGCCAAGTTGCGAGCAGGAGAGGGAGGCAGGTCCGCCCGCCGTTCGACCCCGTATTCCGAGTCAGCAGAACCCCAGAGCCAACCAAGGTGAGGCACGAGGCTCAGCAAGACTCCAAGACACGATCAAGAACACGATCGAATCAGCACAACAACAAGGATGCTCCCCGCGCAACAGCCTCCCCACCAAAAAAAAACGATCTTTTTGGTTGTAATCTTCTTCCTCTTCCTTTTCGACCCCGAACAGAACCTTTTTATCCTTGGTCCTCGTCACTTCCAATCGAGCCGTTTATTGGCCCACCGCCATCGCCCTCCGCCAATCGTGATCACAGGGCGGAGCCATCCGCTGCACTGTCCTGTGACGTCACGGCCAGTCTTCAGAGAATACCAAAAGGGGTTTACGCAGACACACTTACCCTATCCCGT
>NC_140964.1:86103218-86108293 GCF_056783735.1 Eptatretus burgeri | reverse complement strand
TCTCTCTCTCCTCTGCGCATGTGAGTTCGGGACAAAATCAAAAGCAATGTCCTGCTAAACTACGGGTTCGTTTTCCAATTCGTGTTCCAAATATAACATTCAATTGAAATTAGATTGTTTCTCGATCATAAACTGACGTCTTTAGATGGATAGATAGACAGACAGACAGACAAACGGACAGATACAGACAAAGTGAACCAATTGCTTAACCCCAATTTTCGCTTCACATGTGTTGGGTAATACAGTCCTCACAATTGGGATCAGGGTGGCGTCTGTATCAGGTACCAATTTCCAGTCACTGCTGCAGACATTTTGTTGCTGCACTTCCATTCTCTATCGTGCAAAATCCTTCCTTTGCACACCTGAACTCTTATCCACCTACAAGGTCTTCATCCGCAGCTTGATGGAGTACTGCTCCCCCCTCTGGGCTGGTTCCCCTCCCTCACACGTGGCTCAGGTTGACGCCGTGGACACCAAGGCCATCATGATCATTGGACTCTCCTGCGATGAAGCTGAGTCTATGGACCTATCACTTTCACCTCAGACAGGTTGGTGGTCTCTCTGTCTTGTACTGCCTCCTTTCTGATATTTCACCATCTGCCCACTTGGTGCTTTTTCCTCTCCCCCCCCCCCCCCCAGGTTTCTGAAGGTCGCACGCGATCTGCCAGCAACTCCCTTTCTGGTGAAACACCCAAAATCCCGAATCACTCACTGCTCACCTCCACTCATTTGTTGTTCTTTTCTCCTGCCTGTGGAACCAACTTCCACATTCTCTTCATTCTTTCCTCCAAGTTTTCAAGACAGCTGTTCACCACCATCTCAGGTCATTCCCAATCCAAAACCATGATCTTTTCTACCCTCATTAACTCTCTACAAACCCACCTCTTTCCAACTTTCCTGTTTTCCTTCCTGGGAGTTTGCGTCTGTATCCATTCTATCCACTCCCTGTCCTCCCATCGTCCTCATTCTTACTCACATCCCTAATCTTTGAAGCATTCTCTCTATTTTGACCCTCAACTCCGCTGTTGTGTGTTTTCCCCCTCTCCTTCTGCTGTTTTTTTTGTTCGGTTCCGCCCTGATCCGTTCTATGTTCTAGCTCCTCCATGAGCCTCGACTCTGTATTTTTTTTTTTAAGTTTTTTACTCCCAGGGTTATAATAGCAAGTTCGATTGATTATCACTTTTAAAGAAGACATTCGGAGTGAAAATTGTAACGATCAATACCTGGTGACCATTAAATCAAGAGCAGAAGTTCGATTTGCATCATTTATCACTGGTACCTACTGCACAAAGAGCCTGGTGTTGGCTTCACGGTTAAGGTGTCTGTTTTAACGCCTTAGGGTCCTGCGTTTGAGCCCCCTATCATGCTGTTATCCCACAACAGGTGGGTTGATTCAGCTTGTCATCCTTCCAAAGTTGGCAAAATAAGGACCAGTTTACTGAGAAGAATGAGCCATTTAACCTATTATGCCTGTTGCCATATCCAAGAGGTACAGGGACATCGCACCTGTAGGTGTAATTACCCCAAGCAGGGTATTTGGCCTGGAGACAGAGACACAATGGCCTACTCTTTTCGACAGTTACCATGGCATAGTCACCGTCCACAAGCAAATCACAGATGAGACAGGCAGATGGCTGCTCCGTCCCTATCCAAATGACTGAGAGCTCCAGGATGCAGCGCCCTCTGCTGGCACCGTTCCAGACAGCAGTTGTCTCGTGAAATTGTAATCTATTGAGACTTGAACCCAAACTTGATGGCACACTGGTGAGCATGCTACCTGACCCCCACCCCCCCCCAAAAAAAACTCCTAATGGAGTTGCGCAGCCTAACTTGCCTGTCCATCCACAGGAATAAGCATGAAGATCCATTTACTACAATGCACACTTCATCTTGCACCAATATTACTTCCAGATGAAGGATGGACCCTCATAATTTGAACTTAAACAGGAAGTATGTACACTATTGTATATAATAATTTTACTATTTTTAAAACACCTGCAGTTTCTCAGGATGTCTCACAGCAAGAGCCCAGCGTGTTTCCGCAACTTTATATAATTATTATTTTTTCCAAAACAGCCGCAATAAAAAATCATCAGCAATCCATTTTCATCATTAAGGAGTGAGGTAAGCCGAATGGAGTCCAAGAAACAGGCTTGTTCCGCTTGTACTCATAGAGCGGAGGCTTTATTCGGCAAGAACAGGACAACCTGTAACAACACGGATGCTCACCGAAACACGACGCATAAAACAACAGCATTCTAACCTCCCTCTCTTTCAGTCTTTTCCTCTTGACGAAGTCCTTTCATTCAAGCTTCTGGGTCTCGCTATTTGCCATGATATTTTATTTCCATCCTGGCCTCCAAAGCCAGTCGCTGACTGGACATCCTCCGTCGTGCAAAGTACTTCCTCGGCACACCTGAGCTCCTGACCACATACAAATCTTTCGTCCACAGCCTGATGGAGTACTGCTCTCCCCTCCGGGCTGGTGCTCCTGCCTCTCATCTTTCTCGGCTTCACGCTGTGGAAACCAAGGCATTTCGGATCATTTGCATCTCCCTTGATGAACGTGAGTCTTTGGGCCTCTCACTCTCTCACCGCAGGCAGGTCGGTGGTCTTTGTCTTCAACCACGCGCCGTCCCCCCCCCCCCCCTATATTTCTTCAGGGTGCTCAAGATCCACCAGCAACTCCCTCTGGTAAAACTACCAAAATCAGTAACCACTGCTCACCTTCATTCTTTCATTCCTCTTTTTCCCCACTTCTGGAATAAACTCCCTCACTCTCTTCATTCCCATTCTTCCCTCCAGATCTTCAAAACAGTTGTTCACCATCATCTCTTATCTTCCTCCATCCAAAATCTTGATCTTTTCTACCCCCATTAATCCACCCCAAACCCACGTCCTTCAAATTCCCTGCTTTCCTTCCTGAAAGTCCCTGTCATGTCCATCTTGTGTATGGACCGTGTTCCCCGCCCCATCCCTCTCCCTTCCACAGATCTCCTCAGGTCTCTGTTCCCATATGTTTTGTCCTTCCCCATCCTGCCCCTCTTATCTCCTGCTCCCTTTGTTGTACGTTCTGTGTGTTAGCTCTTTTACGAGCCTCGACATGCAGTAGTATACTAAAAAAAAGTCAATTATTCGTCGGCATAACCGATTCAGCGACTATTAAGACACAAGTCCAGACAGCATCCATCTTGAATATCGCAGTGACTTATGGGTAATAGAAGGATCTAGGCCTCTCGAGCTTGCAGTATGGAGGACAAGGTACGGATTTTTAATATCGGTAAGTGGGTCAGTCGGTGGTTAGAATGAGCTTTATATATATGAGATGTGTAGCTCGTTAGAGCGTTTTGTGATGGTTGCGTGATGACGTATTTTTCAGGATGAGACGCGTTTGTTGTGCGGACGTTGTTCTTGTGATGAGAGTTATTGAATCAGACTAAAAATGATGCTCGGTAGTTGTACATCATGGAGCTCTCCTTCAAAGGGACACCTTTAATAAGGCCGCTGTCTCGACAGCAGCGTGTACGTTCAACGAACCCACGATATCCTTCACAAGAGACAGTCATTGTGTGTGGATTGTGATCCTTTTGGGTCGATATAACATCCACCCTCGATAGTTCAATATCAGGGTCTCGTCGAAAGGTGAATGTTCACCCTCTGCCCATCCCCCAAAATACAAAGATTGTAATTAAATAAACCAGAGTGGTGTCAAAGCCACCCAATGCTCGCCTGTTTATACATTTATCGTTTTTCGTTTTTAAAAGACTAGTCTAATAATGTTTTTAATAAAGCATTGCAGTGAAGTCTGATCCACATAATTTTAAAGCAATATACAGTATGTATTTGTATATTGTAATCAGTAAACAAGAGGTCCACACGAGGAATTCAAAACGAACACAGGGGCGAACTTTCTCGCTGCAAAAAGTCAACAAAGGCTTTCTGAGGTAGGAAATGCCGATGGCCGAACTGGAAGACGAACTTGAAGACTGGGTCAACGCACAGACAGTGGATGATTGGGGTGTTTCCACTGTTCAGATTAGACTCAAAGCAAGATCGATTACTTTTTGTGGCTAATTTTCGGACGTTTTTGTGCTTGGTTTTTTTGTGCAATGTTTGAGGCTTGTAAACCAGTGTGGCGAGAGTGTGCTTAAATTCCAGATTTTTTTTTTTTAATTTAGGGGATGCGGCTTATATAACGATGCGCTCAATGGTCCGAATTTTATGGTACTTGCCTTGCCATGAGAAATGCATCTAAAAGAAAAAGTAATATGTAGTGTTGGGAGTTAGAGTGCAGACAGTAACGGATGGAAAACAGCATCCTGGTTGCCATGGCAACCACTTTAGATGACAAATGTATATCACGACAGACCGCCTCCACAGTCTGTACCTATGTACCAAATATGAAATGTGAAAGTTGAAAACTTTGGGAGTTAGAGTGCGGACAGGAACGGATGGAAAACAGCATCCTGGTTGCCATGGCAACCACTTTAGATGACGAACGTATGTCGCAACACACCGTCTCCACAGTCTGTACCTATGTACCAAATATGAAACGTGAAAGTTGAAAACTTTGGGAGTTAGAGTGCGGACAGGAACAGACGGACGGATGGACAGACAGACAGACAGACTGACGACCGGACTCGCATAATACGCTGGTATCACATAATATCACATAATACGTATAAAAAATAGTGTGGTAGATAAAAACATTAGAAAGGAAAAAATAACTTGCACCAAAAACTTTAACATTTTCACGCTGACGCTCACGCCGGGGGTATCGCTATAGCTCTCTGTTCTTCGAACAGGCGAGCTAAAAATGTGTTTTTATGGAATTTTAATTTTTTTGTTTATATATATATATATATATATTTATATAGATATATATCTTCTTCTTCTTCTTCTTTCGGCTAGCGACCGTTAGGGGTCGCCACAGCGGATCAACCGTCTCCATTTCGCTCTATCCTCCACATCTTCCATTGACACTCCAACCACCCGCATGTCCGCCCTCACCGTATCCATGAACCTCTTCTTTGGCCTTCCTCTTCTCCTCCTGTCTGGCGGCTCCATCTTCAACA
>NC_140964.1:86030718-86098218 GCF_056783735.1 Eptatretus burgeri | reverse complement strand
TTTGAGTGTGCGTGTAAACCTTCGCTGCATATAATTCGCACAACTCTATTTCTGAGCCCTGAAATGCGGGCAGACCCAGATCCGGCCAACTCAGCACCTCGGAATTCGCTTCATGTGTGATGTCATAATTCTGTTGAAAACAAAACCCCATGATGACAACATTCTCGTGATGATGATTTTTCTTTATTATCAGGGAGGAAGACCGTAAACAGTTAAAATCGTTGACAAAAATCATTACCAAACAGTTCCAGTATAAATGTTATCCTCGTTCACCGAGGTGGTTACTCATATGGCGTCAAAACACCATGAAATGGGTCTTTCTAGGCAACATAATTTTCCTTTAATACAATTGAACATACTTAACTTTGTCTGTGTGTGTGGAAGATCTTTGCCCATTTCAGACTGCTCTGTGAGTTTGGCACAAATTAATTGGAGACGGCCACTTACCTTTTGGGGGAATGAAAGGCTAACCACAAAAGTGTCGGACCCAGTGACGGATTGTTATGATTTGGTGCTAATTTTTTGCTTGTTTATATCTGCACGGAGCTTTATCCAGGAATTAAATAAATTTGCTTATTAAATGTGTCATCGTGAAGAGCTTGCACATAATACTGGATTACATTGGGAGACATTGTTGTACTTTTGCACCAGTGACAAGGATGATGCGGGACAATGAACAATTCACTGTAGCTTATAGGATTCAAGCTTGAAGTCACAGCATCTTTACTGGGAAGTGCTCAGATGGGAACAAACTGACCCGTTCACCTAATTTTATTTATTTACTAGCCAATACCACCTGTCGCTTCGCTGACAGGAATACTAAAGAGGGGAGGGAGAAAAAGAGGGGGGAAGAGGGAGAGCAAGGAGGGGTGGGGGAAGGGAAGACACTGTGAGGTGAGAGGAAGGGAAGGCAGACGTGAGGTGGAGCGTTAATTACTGCCTGGACGCATCCAGAGACAGACACCGTCCAGACATAACCACCGTTCGGATATGTCCAGAGAGAGAGATGCTTTGTGAACAACACACACACACACACACACACACACACACACACACACACACACACACACACACACACACACACACACACACACACACACACACACACACACACACACACACACACACACACACACACTTGACCGACATCGGCAACAACAACAACATTGCATTTAGATGGACATTTCAGGGATATGTTCACAAACATTATTCTTTATAAATAGCTGTGTATGACGGATGTAAAAAATATTTGGCTCGGTAATTTAGAAAGCACGTTAATACAGCAAACGGCTCAGAAATCAGGTGTTATTTCACAACAACTTGCTCGGGGTGACTGAGCACGAACCACTCGCTCGGGGTGACGGAGCACGAACCACTCGCTCGGGGTGACGGAACAAGAACCACACGCTCCGGGTGACGGAGCATGAACCACTCGCTCGGAGTGACGGAACAAGAACCACTCGCTCGGGGTGACGGAGCACGAACCACTCGCTCGGGGTGACGGAGCACGAACCACTCGCTCGGGGTGACGGAGCACGAACCACTCGCTCGGGGTGACGGAGCACGAACCACTCGCTCGGGGTGAAGGAGCACGAACCACTCGCTCGGGGTGAAGGAGCACGACCCACTCGCTCGGGGTGACGGAGCACGACCCACTCGCTCGGGGTGACGGAGCACGACCCACTCGCTCGGGGTGACTGAGCACGACCCACTCGCTCGGGGTGACTGAGCACGAACAACTCGCTCGGGGTGACGGAGCACGAACCACTCGCTCGGGGTGACGGAGCACGAACCACTCGCTCGGGGTGACGGAGCACGAACCACTCGCTCGGGGTGACGGAGCACGAACCACTCGCTCGGGGTGACGGAGCACGAACCACTCGCTCGGGGTGACGGAGCACGAACCACTCGCTCGGGGTGACGGAGCACGAACCACTCGCTCGGGGTGACGGAGCACGACCCACTCGCTCGGGGTGACGGAGCACGACCCACTCGCTCAGCGTGACGGAGCACGAACAACTCACTCGGGCTGACGGAGCACAAACAACTCGCTCGGGGTGACGGAGCACGAACCACTCGCTCGGGGTGACGGAGCACGAACCACTCGCTCGGGGTGACGGAGCACGAACCACTCGCTCGGGGTGACGGAGCACGAACCACTCGCTCGGGGTGACGGAGCACGAAACACTCGCTCGGGGTGACGGAGCACGAACCACTCGCTCGGTGTGACGGAGCACGAACCACTCGCTCGGGGTGACTGAGCACGAACCACTCGCTCGGGGTGACTGAGCACGAACCACTCGCTCGGGGTGACGGAGCACGAACCACTCGCTCGGGGTGACGGAGCACGAACCACTCGCTCGGGGTGACGGAGCATGAACCACTCGCTCGGGGTGACGGAGCACGAACCACTCGCTCGGGGTGACGGAGCACGAACCACTCACGCTGAATGACGCGGCGTGGCAAATGCGTCCACAGTGAGTGAGTGATTCACTCACAAGGACATAGCGTGTTACCGCTATGGACTGTAAGGCGTTCGGCAAGTGGCTTAAGCACTCATGCAAGCACTCCAATTAAATGGTTGATAAGGAATGGTTGGCCAGTCTGTCGCTGCATATCATATAGGATCTAATCAACTTTAAAACAGTCTTTACCTCACACGCAGCAGTTAATGAAATAAAATGAATTCGTTCAAATAACGACTTTATCCACAAAAGGATTGCTGCTTAATGCAGAACAACCCTGAAGACATCGCAAAGTTCATTCGCCCGTGAAATAAACATTGCAGATAATCTGCCATATTGCCTGCTCGTCTGTGCACACGTCACGTGGTACATCTGTTTGGGGTCCGTGCAAACATTATAAACTTATTTTAAAATGTCTGTTTTTCACCAAATTTGCTTTGAATACCTGTGGAGCACCTCGTGAAACTTCCAACCGTGTCGACACAGATTTGGCAGACACTATGGATAAGCAGTCTCTCTGGGGGGACAGGACATGAGGTCTGGCAGTGAATGCATTAAATCATATCGCTCAATGAAGCTGGTTAATTTTGTTACATTCCTAAATATTTTGTTCACTCAATATAATTCTCCAAACAGTCGAAAAAGAGAAGTTTAATGGTTTGGAAATTTTACATTGTCTTGTGTATGTATGGAGGAGGGAACATCGCCTTGCTTACTTAAAATAAATTGGTCTATCGACTTAGGTACAAGACTTGTTATTTCTTTAAATTATCAGATTTCACAACAGATTTCGACACTTATTTAGTCCAGTCGATATCCGATCCTCAAAACCGAAACAATATTTCCATGATGTACTTTAATTTGTCCGTAAGAGTCGATCATGAAAAATCGTATCAAATAATCCATGAATTTACTCCAAGCTCCTAATTTGAAAACTATAGTACTTACAAAAGCGATGTAAATAGCGATTTGTAGCGAACGTAGTGAGCTTCATACTTAACGCGTGCAAATGAGAGAATAGGAAACAACAACAGCAAAACAACAACAGCACAATACCCTGGCAATTTGGAATCCGTGTCGTTGGCTTTGACCCTTTTGCTTCTGGTTTTTTTTTTGCTTCCGGTTTTTGTCATGGGCAATGATGCATGCCAGGAGATAAAGGCATTATCGGAGACATGAAAGACCCAAATATCAGACATGGTGTATATTTCCTCCACTGATTTTAATAAAGATATCTCCCGCATCATCAAAAAACAATTTTTAATCGTGATTTACATTATTTGATCGCTGATCCCGAATCCAGGCCGAAGTAACCGGAAATAGCGTATACAGTTGTGAACAAGTTATAGGTAAAGTCAGAAGCGAATGTAAGAAGAATTCTACGTTCGCTTCTAGTATTTTTTTTTTAGATGAGATCCTGTTCTCGGCGGTGTATAGTAGTTGTTGTGAAGGTAATGTTGAGGTAATATTAATTTTTTTAGATGAGATCCTGTTCTAGGCGGTGTAGTTGTTGTTGTGAAGGTAATGTTGAGGTAATATATTTTTTTTAGGTGAGATCCTGTTCTTGGCGGTGTGGTTGTCGTTGTGAAGGTAATGTTGAGGAAATGTTTTTTTTCAGATGAGTTCTGTCCGAGGCAGTGTAATTGTTGTTGTGGAGGTAATGTTGAGGTAATATGCAGTTGTGTTATCACGGTTATAGAAATGCACAAATAATTAATTTGATCTATAGTACACCCAATCACACCTTTATGACTAAAACTTAACAACAAAACTAGAGAGTAAATACTCCAGCAATTTTGTCTACCTAATTTTATAATAAAGATATCTCCCGCATCATCAAAAAATAATTTTTAATCGTGATTTACATTATTTGATCGCTGATCCCGAATCCAGGCCGAAGTAACCGGAAATTGCAGCATCGAATGGAAGAAGAATTCTACGTTCGCTTCTCGGCTTTGCCTATTCCATATTAGCAATGATGACATTTGATAATATGAGTGAGAAAAGTGGAAAAAAAACTTTTTCGTTGAGAAATCGTTGTGGTCTGTTCCAAGTCAAGGGATGGTTGAGCAGGCCAAAAAACATGGCGGCTTCAGACCAAAGCCAGGTTACACAGGAAATGCATTAAGACCCCAGAGAGTGAGGTGGCCGAGGATCGCCTGATGAAGGATGTAATTAAATAAAGCCTTTAGTTATCTTCAAAAGGGGTGTTTTAATTATTCCAAACACCCAATTTTCACTCTTGCACTTCCTTGGAGTTTTCCTGGTTTGCATGCAAAACTTCAGGCTGCTAGGTTTTATGGTTTTGGTGTTGAGGAGGAGACACACACACACACACACACACACACACACACACACACACACACACACACACACACACACACACACACACAATTGGACACAAACTAATACACGAGACACAACACAGGACTGTCAGATGAGACAAACACACCCACTGAGCTTTGGGGAAGTGCTGACACTTCCCGGGACACCCTGGGTACCAGCGATATCACAACAATTTTGCCACCTTTTTCAGCAAACTCAAGGCCCTGTCACACCTTGACGATTTAGCCAGCGTATGCCGACGTATGAAAAATTTGTCTAAAACGCTGGCACACACCGAATACGTTATGGGTAAGTTTGGCATACGTCGTAGTACGCTGGCATACGTCATAGTACACCGAGCTGTCGACAAATTTTAACATGCTTGAAATTTTTTGACGTATGCCAGCGTATGACTCGCACGCTCCGCAAACGCTGGCCATAAGTTTTCTGCACATGACGCGATTGTTGACACACGTCGACACACGTTACTTGTAAGTTACTCATAAGTCGAAACACATCGAGGTAATGTTTAGCATACCCGAAACTTATTTCTAACCTATGAGTGACGTGTTGTAGGCACGTTATGCAATTGTTAACACACATCGACACACGTTACTTGTAAGTTACTCATAAGTCGAAACACGTCGAGGTAATGTTTAGCGTTCATTGTTCCAGACTCCATGTTTTTTTTTGTTTGTTTTTTTTTCTTCGGCATGACGGTGATGTTGACATTTCAATTTCTAGTGCGGTTATAATATAATTAATAGGCTGCCGCTCAATGATTTAAATCATAACTGCACTAGAAATCGAAGTATCAACATCACCGTCATACCGAAGAAGAAGAAAAAAAAAACAAAAAAAAACCATGGAGTCTGGAACACTGACGGGTTCCTCCTGTGTGAACCCCATTTTTATAGACCAATTCCCCTAAACGCTGCCAATACGCCATTATACGGTAGCTGTAAGTTAGTAACACGTTCAATGGTCATCCGGAAGACGTCAAATAGTCTACATACGTCAATATGCGTTGGAGATACGTTACACATAGGTTCAAAGCACGTTACTCATAGGTTCAGTCTACATACGTCAATATGCGTTGGAGATACGTTACTCATAGGTTAGAAATACGTTTCAGGTACGCTAAACATTACCTCGACGTGTTTCGACTTATGAGTAACTTACAAGTAACGTGTGTTAATGATCGCGTAACGTGCCTACAAGTTATGGCCAGCATATGCGGAACGTGTGCGTCATACGCTGGCATACGTCAAAAAATTTTCAACATGCTGAAAATTTGTCGACGTACTCGGCGTACTACGACGTATGCCAGCGTGCTTCAGCGTGCTCTTAACGTATACAAAACTTACCCATAATGTATTGGACGTGTGCCAGCGTATTCGGCAAATTTTTCATACGTCGGCATACACTGGCTAAAACGTCAAGGTGTGACAGTGGCTTGACACTTCGATGTCTCGTGCGGTTATGATTTGAATCGTCGAGCCGCAACCTTTTAATAGGCTATGCCACGTGATCGTCGGCGATACGCTGCCGCGCGCTATGCATAAGTTAGACTATCGTTGGGCATAGGTTGTGAACGCCAACAACACGCTCAGCATTCGTTGGTATAAGTTATCTATATGTTATCGAAACGTTGTGTGTACGTTACTAATATGTTATGCATACGTCCAACTCATCATGAATACGTCCAAAACTGGAAAAAAAAACATCGATAGTTCAGCGTACGCCAGCGTTTAACATACATTTTGATACCTTGCCATCTGCTGGCTGAAACGTCAAAGTGCGACAGGGCCTTCACCGCGGCATTTTCTCGGGAGGAATTTCTTTTTACAAATGGATGCCAACCTGTGGTGGTTGTCCATGCTCTTATCATACTAAAATACTCAATTTGGTGTCTGTCTGTCTGACCGCGATGCATTCGGTGATTACTTAGACAATCTCAACCAAACTTGAAAAGGAGCACTAAGGGTCACACCATGAAGGTTGCAGCAACTTCATTTGCTTCCCCTTTCCCAACAAGGGGGATTTTCACCTTGTGTGAAATCCATGTTAAGGTGTATAAATAGCTTATCATGGATTTTTACCAAGTTCGCTTATCTATCTATAATTCCAGCAATGTGTGTGTGTCTGTCTGTGTCTGTGTCTGTGTCTGTGTCTGTGTCTGTGTCTGTGTCTGTGTCTGTGTCTGTGACCGCTGTTTCTCGACAACCACTGATCCGATCTAATTGAAACTTGCCAGATATATTGCTGGGGTCCTGAGGATGTGCCTTTTCAAGGTTTGATATTAATCGGACAAGTGCTTCCCAAGTTATGGCCATTTATTTACCAACCAATAACAAGACACGTTGCTGCGTAGGCGTGGCCGATGTGGGAAGGGAACCTCAGCCGCGTTCCCCATTACGGGTTACAACGTACAGGCTTCCGGATAGTGAGGACTTATTGTATTCTAATAATTTCTCGATTTCTTATGCGCATTTATAGATAAACACAATGCCCCAAGTTGTGATCGTCTTCATATTAGACGGTGCATAAATTTTGGGAACATCAGAGTGAGCTGGTATGCTCTGAACCAGGAAGTAAATTTTTTTTTTGCACGAATGTTTTTTTTTTCTCTTCTCTTCTCTTTGTGTTTTTCCTTGCGATGACATTGCGAAAAGGCAAAATACGTCAGCACTAATTGAATAATTGGCCATTAAAACTAATAATTTATCAAAACGTTGGCAGATCCAGCAGCCTCTGCATTCTTGCCCTGGACGAGGAAACAAAGAAGAAGCGCCGTTTCCTCAGCGATGTTATTTATGAAGAGGTGCTAACGAGATAAAGGTGTGTACAATGTACATGGAGACGATTTTTATTATTATTTATTTATTGAAGAAAAATTGTTCTGAAAATAATTTATCAAAAAAGTGCACAACTTTTTTTTTGTTTCCAATTGTCAAAACGCTGTGGCCTTTGGAAGTGTTAAGGAATTCAGCTCTACTCAATACGCTTGCCAACAAATACATCTCAATTTGGTGATAAAAACGATTCACAACGACGGGTTTCCTTACTCATTGCTCTGCAATCTGCATTCAACTCCTTCATTTGTCATCTCATTGACCTCATTTCATCTATCTTTAATTCCAGCATTCTGTGTGTGTGTGTGTGTGTGTGCGTGTGTGTGTGTCGTCTATCTATAATTCCAGCAATGTGTGTGTGTGTGTGTGTGTGTGTGTGTGTGTGTGTGTGTGTGTGTGTGTGTGTGTGTGTGTGTGTGTGTGTCGTCCATCTATAATTCCAGCAGTGTGTGTGTGTCGTCCATCTATAATTCCAGCAGTGTGTGTGTGTCGTCCATCTATAATTCCAGCAATGTGTGTGTGTCGTCCATCTATAACTCCAGCAATGTGTGTGTGTCGTCTATCTATAATTCCATCAGTGTGTGTGTGTGTGTGTCGTCTATCTGTAATTCCAGGTGTGTGTGTGTGTGTGTGTGTGTGTGTGTGTGTGTGTGTGTGTGTGTGCGTGTGTGTGTGTGTGTGTGTGTGTGTGTGTGTGTGTGTGTGTCGTTTACGAGAGCGAAGGAACGGCCTGTGTTGTTGTTTCAGGCATGCGGTTTGAAAGTTTTTGTTTTTGTTTGCACGTACGAGCATGCACCTGTGGGCATGCACTCGTTATAACAAAAGCAATATCAACACCAATGATAATAACATCATATTAATGTTATTACAAAACAATATTAAAACTAATAATATCCCCCCTCCCCAAAGCATTTTTCCTCCTTGGCCAAACGCTGTTAACATGTATAAATATCTTATTGTGGCATTTCATCGGGCACCCCCACCAGAAGTAAAAAATATTATAAACCACAAACATGGATGATTACCTTTTTAAATAGTCAATACTGCGGTTTAACACTAAACTGAAAAGAAGGAAACCTGACCTTCTTGATGCATTATATGCTTATCTCGTACCCCACAGACAAACGGACCCGAGCCTATATCTACTGTAATCGATATACCCAAGAGAGCATACTAACAGGACCCCTCCTTTCGCTCCCGTCGGGAGCGGGTGTACAAGTCTTTTTACATGCTGAACGTGAATCAAGGAAGTGGCACATATCATTTTTCAAGCCTTTTGTATGACTTGGCTGGTGTTCAAACCACAGACCTCCCACACAAACAGCGGACACTAACCATAAATTAGCATAGAGTACAATTCCCCTCTTATTATCTCTGCCACCAAAGGTGAAGGAGGTTATGTTTTCACCCCTCTCTTTCTGTTTGTTACTTGCAAAATCGAAGATTTTTCAAGTATATTGGTTAGTCGATTTTGTTATTCTGTCTGTTTGGCTGTCTGTCTGTTTATCGCCGACAGGTCACAATTCTAAACCGATCTTCATTAAGCTTCACCAAATGGTAGGGTTGTCAAAAAGCAAGAAGCCTATTCTTTTTGAGGTCAAAGTCAACATAGGCCAAAAGGTCAACATTGGCCCAAGGTCAACAACTAAGGTGGCATTTCTAAAATCCTCAATTTTCAACCGATTAACTTGAAATTTGAAGAGGATTTATACTTGAGGTCACTGAATTCAACCAGCCAATTATTATTGAGGTCAACATCGGCCAAAAGGTCAACATAGGCCGAATTTCTAAAATTGTTAATTTCATCCGATTCACTTGAAATTTGAAGAGCAGTTGCACATTTGGTCATTGAATTCAACCACCAATTAGTTTTTGAGGTCAAATTTGTTTTATGGATTTTGCAAGCATTGTGCTCTGCACAACGCCTTCTTCTTGTTATCTTGCCAAAACGAAGTTTTTGCAAGATATGTTAGTCAGCTTGTATGTTTTTTTTTTGTTTGTTTGTCTGTAATCACGTATAAATAATTCTTCAGAGCACAGTTATCATTGGAATTTTTTGTAACTTCGCATATCAGAGGACTATAGAGGTCCCTTTCAGTGCACAAAATTTTGAAGGTCAAGGGTCAAGGTCACTTTGTCGCAAATCAGGGGAGTCGACGAAACCCTTATTTTTTGAGTAATTTTGATCGGATCGTCTTCAAACTTCATGGGAATATAGTTCATTGTCTGGCGCTCAGCTGATTAATTCTTGTTGGCGATTGGCCTTGACCTTCATGGTTAGCGCCTGAGGTCAAACATATTTGACCCCAAGGTCAAATTTTCAAGTTTTAGGAACCATATCGTGTGGTACCTCAAATTGAACACCTTGATGAGTGCTTTCTAGATATGTCAAGCTTGAGACATCATGACGTCATTTGGTGACGTTATGAGGCAAACGCATATTTTTCATGGTTACTCTGTAGAGCAATTCTCATCGGAATCTCTCGTAGGCAGATATTCCTCAAGGAGTCGCTCCTGGTGGATAGCAGCTCTGTTCACCTCAGTGTGACCTTAAAGAAGTCACACGTGGTCACCTTTTGGCAAGATTTTTATTTGTCTGTCTGTCTGTTTGTCTGTCTGCCGAATATCTCAAAAAGTTGTGGACGGATCCGGATGAAATTTGTTGAGCAGATTGGGTGTATGACAAGGACGAACTGATTATATTTTGGTGAAGATACCAATCCAGGTCTGACCACTATAATTTTTTAAGTGATTCTTCACCATTGAGAGTTGGAGCCAAAAATGATATACAGCACGATATCTCAAAAAGTTGAAGACGGATTCGGACAAAACTTGGTGGACATGTTGGTTGTGTGACAAGGAAGAACCGAGTCAATTTTGGTGAGAATCCGGATCTGGATCCGAGAATTTTTAAAGTGATTCTTCACCGTTGAGATCAGATCGGGCTAAACTAATATATAGCATGATATTTCAAAAAGTTCTGTACGGATTCGGATGAAACTTCGTGGACAGGTTGGGTGTGTGACCATGACAAATTGTTTCGATTTTGGTGAAGATCCAAATATGGATCTGAAATTTTAATTTTTCAGATCCAGGTGAATATCCGAGATTTATTTAATTTTTTTAAGTGATTCTTCACCATTGAGAGATAGGGCCAAAAACGATAGAGTACTGTATAGCATGATATTTCAAAAATGTATTGGGCACGATGTTACTCATGGATCAGGCATTACGTGGTGGAGGTACGCGCTCTGCCGAGTGCCCTTCTAGTTTAATACTGTACTCCATTGTATTTTACAAGAAAATGAATGGTGGATTTGATGAAATTATTATTTTATTCCTATTATTGTTGCTATTAATATTGTTATCATCATCATCTTGACTCTTTCTTTGGACTATCACCCACTGTGCATCTCTTGCATTTCCTTCACCCTGCCTTCGCCTTCTCCTAGTAACACCATGTAAAAAGCCAGTGAGGTCAGAGCCGCTTGTTTTTGCAAATTATTATCCCAACGGATCAGCCTCCTCTGCTAATTCCCAGCCAGACGGCCAACAAATAAACGGGCCAACAAATAAACGACATCGGGGGTTGGGGCTTTGGTGTTTTCCAGTGGAATGAGCTGCCCAAATCCAGGCCTCGTGCTGATTACCCCTCTGTTTTTTTTTCCAAACTAACTTTGCCTGGCCAAATAATTGTTTGTTCATGTTTAATGAAATCTCCAGCCAATTGCCATGTCGTATGTGGGAGGGTTACAGTTTCTGGAGAAAGGTGAAGTAATCTGATTCAATTTTAATATCCCCTTCTCTTTATAGAAACTTATTTTAATATCCCCTTCTCTTTATGTTCCTGCATTCTGGGTGCACATATCGTTTAACTTGCCAAAATGAGACAAAATGCAGATGATGCCATGAGTGTCTTTATTGCCAATGATGAGAATGGAAAAACGTATTTCATTCTCAGATGCTTGTCGCACAAGTCTCTTTTGCACATTAAAACACCACGATGTTCATAAATCACTATCATATTCAGTGTCCTAACCCTTCCAGGAGCCTTGACCTAAGATACAAAAGAATAATTTAAAAAATTGTATAATTCTTGCGTTTTTTTTTTTTTTTAATGTGGGATGAAGGAATTGGTTCATGTCCATCCATCTGTCTGTCTGTAAACGTCAGTTTATGATTGAGGAACAACTTCATTTCAATTTAATGTTATATTTTGAACACAAATCGGAACATGAGTCGAAAACACAAACCTTCCGTTTTACAGTACTTTATCTCTGAAATCGTCCCGATCACGCAAGCGTAGAGAGGAGTGAGATAATATTTTTTACTCTGTCGGGCAGTCAAACAAATTTGAAAATCATTCCAAACAGAAACTTACTGTTTATAAGGACGTCATAAAGCACACAAAAAACAGACTCGAATCACTAACATAACGTGTTTGATAGGGTCATGTAATTGACACTGTGTGAATGGTGGTAAAATCTGGAATTTATTTATTTATTAGACTTTTACAATCTTTATTTTATTTAAATTGAACTGTACACTTGAACACTGTCGAACACAAATCACCTTTTTTGCACTTTCAAAATCCTTCTGCTTTGCAGTGCTTTGTCATGTTAAATCGGGTGGTGAATAAAACTGCTTCAATAATGCTAAACTTCTGGAATTTTTTGTAGCAACCTTTAAAATCATGATTTTACTTAAATTGAAGTATATACAGTACTTGCGCACTGAGTGGAAAATGTGTTCTATGAACTCTCTAGTTGATGGGTTGTGATGAGTTCATATTTCACTCAGTAAAGATGAAGACACAAGCATCCCAAGTTTGCCTGACATGCATGAAACACCGATTGTGACGCTATTGATGCACTGATTTTACAATGCTCATCTTATCGAGTATGCTCATTTCTCCCGGTCCATCACAGAAATTGGTGTTCGTACATCGTCAGCCGGAAGGTTTCTTGCCCAGTTATTAATGGGACGCAAACACGCCTGCGCAGGTTCTATCACCATTGCACCTGGCCTCCAGAATGCTCCGGCAAAGTGAGGTGAGCTCATTTCGGAAACTGCCCTCTTGGTGATGTGCAGATTTAACTTTACACGATAAAGTCTGTTGTCTTTCAGAAACCAAACTTCAAAGCTATTATGTATATATATACAGTGGCCCGTAAAAATATTCACCCCCGTCCAATGTTTTCACATTTTGATGCCACCTGAGCTTATTTCATGATGCTTTCAAATCAAACTTTGTGAAGAGCCTTCACAAACTACTCCAAAGTGATAAAGCTGAAAAAACACAGATATAAAAACACTAAATATCACTCCCTCCCCTGCTGCCTAACAAATCTCCAACACCTGCAATACAGGGTAATAGGTACCTACCCTGCCACAGCCTGCATACATGCTGTAATTTCCAACATTCAAACAAATCACAATCCTTTATTCACAACACACCACATTTTAACCCTTTTAACCCGATCGACGTGCTTCACTCTTATGGCAAATCTTACCCATCACCCATACCACTTCCCCAACTCACCTGCATACCCCCAGAAGCAAAGCATGACGAGTCGAGACAATGGGGAAAGGTAAATTTATCACAAGTCCAATTACCACTGGGGAGCCCATTCATGACCAGCAGTGCCTACTGCAGACAATCTTTGCATGTACCCCATGCCAATTAAACCCAGGGTTCTCTTCCCAAACTGAGAACCCATTAATCACAGTGGACCATCTGTGGAAGGTTAAGTGGGCCCCAACAGGCCTTTCCCAATCACTCCATAGCTTCTTTCCACAGATGCTCCAGTGGTTGTCCGGTGGACTATATTCCCACCCAGTCCTTGTGGTTCGATCTGCGTCCATAGCCCAATACAGCATGGCAGGTCTCAACATGCTTG
Source organism: Eptatretus burgeri (assembly GCF_056783735.1). Taxonomy (NCBI): domain Eukaryota; kingdom Metazoa; phylum Chordata; class Myxini; order Myxiniformes; family Myxinidae; genus Eptatretus; species Eptatretus burgeri. The sequence goes on along the minus strand of NC_140964.1, from coordinate 86,084,673 downwards.
CAGTCCCTGAGCCTCAGGGAGAGGCTGCTTGGCCGCATGCCCAGGCAGTCACCTCATCAGACCCTTACTGGCCCTCAGTGGTGCTACCACCAAGGGGTGACCCACAACAACTCCCCCAAGTGGTCTTTATGGTACATGATGACAGGTGCCCAGAAAGAATCACCTTGGACACCCAGAGGTCTCAACCCCCTAGTCCGGCAACCCAACCGGCCCGAGACACTCACTTGGACGGTGCCCCCATGAACATGGGACTCCACACTCCACCAGACTCCCCATGGGACTCAGGTCACGCCACACGACCCATGGTTGGACCCCATATTCAAATCCTGCCAGTACAGCTCCCTGGCTGGCTGGCTCAATCCACTCTTCCAGGGGGGCAATTTCCCAAGAGGCCAGCCCCATTAATCCCCCTGGTCTTAATTCCACAGACACAAGCAGGCGAACCTTTCCTCTCATGAGCGCCAAAAATGTCTCTCTCTGAGGCCGAACCAACTCTCCTGAGAGTGCGCAGAACCCCAAGAACCTGAAAACCACTCTGCTGGGGAGGTGATGAAACTCTTCCTCCCGCTCTCTGGACAACGCTGCCCCTCTTAAACTCCTCCATTCTCTTTCACAAGGCCACACCCAGTGCTCAACCCAGTGGCTTTACAGAAGGCTTCACATGCAATTCCTTTAGTTTGAACCCTGTCTATTTATTGACAATGCATCACCCTTCATATTATGCACATTTAACCAAGACAAACCTTACGCTAACATTTCCCTACTTAATGTATCGAGATCCACTAAACTGCCTGAAACACGGAGCATACCAACCTATACATTTCTAACTGTTCTCAAATCTCAGTTTAACCATCTCATTAAGAAGCGCCAATTTTGTGTGTATTTTTTGCAGTTACAGGGTGGTGGTGCAGCCAACGTTTCGCATTACCTACCGTACCGTATCTGCCATGGAGTGGCGGTGCTGTCCGGGATTCTCTGGCAAGCGCTGTCAGAATGGTGAGTCAAGCTGATAGGTAATCATTCTTTTAACATGACGGCCATCGTAACTACGCGTAAACATTGTACTGTACTTGTAATTTAGCATGGACTCTGTTGCATGTGTTTGGCATTTGGGTGAAAAACTGGAACAATATTGATGGCTTTTGAATTTGGTTCAGGTATGTGGAGTACTCCTATCACACATGATTGACTGGAGTCCGATATTGAATGACTGATGCAAAGATGCATTAATGAGTACAGAGAAATGCCTGTCCAATAAGGCTTCCGATGGGCATTAAAGAAAGTGACAGATTACCGGCACATTTCTTCACATCTTGTGTAAGGCTTAATGTAGTGTTTTGAAGTCTCTGTCCAGACCATCTTCAGACACTTGAGTATAAGTATATATTTCCCATCAAGGATAATCATGCAATCATATATGTGATCACTAAAATGGATGAGGATTGAAAAAGGATTTGAAAATCTCTTTATGGTTTCTAACCTCACTGGAGACACAAGGATATGCTTGATGTAAACTCATTGAGTGTTCCTGTTTTCATATAATCCACTCACCTGGCACACAAATGGATGTGAACAACTATGTTTGTTTCAAGGCATAAGCAATCGATCTCTTTCAAAAAAGCATGCATTTTTATGGGATATGAGTAGATTTGATGAGAAATACTTTGGTCTTCATAAGGGGTAGATCAAAAAGGGCTACTAATAATTTGGGATGAGGTCGGAGTAAGGGAAACATTTGGAGGGAAGGTGGGGTGGGGTTGGGGGGGAGGGGTGTAACGGGAGATCAGGGTGTGTTGGCCTTTTAAAAATTATTTATGTACAATATCAAGGCTCATACAAGAGCAAAGACATTGAGCCCTTGGATAAAGGGCTAAAATGGTCCACAGAAAAAAAAACTGGAACCTTTGGATAAAGGTTTGTTTAATTTTTATTCTGTGCATGCAAAGCACAAAGTGGAATTAAGCAATTGGGTCACTTTTGTCTGCCTTTCTATTTGTACATAAACTTCATTTTATGATTGAGAAACATCTTTATTTCAATTCAATGTTATATTTTGAACGAAATCAGAACATTAATCGAAAAACAAACCTGTGGTTTTGCAGTACTTTGGTTCTGAATTTGACCCAATCATGCATGCGCAGAGAGGAGTGAGATAATCTTTTTACTCTGTCTGCTTGTCAAACAAAATTAAAAACAAGAAAAAGAGCAATCAAAGATTGCATACCCTTGCCAGGACTTGTTTTGTGTGTTGTTTGTGTAGCTTTGTTTGGTGTATTTTGTGTACTATTGTGTTGCGTAATTAATTAGAGACATAATTAGAACTGCTACTATAACTGCTGACAGAGATGACCGGGTACCAAGACGTCCCGCTTTGATGCAACCCCACTTTGATTGGACACCTGACCCATGATGTTTATTATTATTTAATTGAATTTAGAATGGGATTAAAATAAATTCAATTCAAAGCAAATGGAAGGACAAAGAGGTACAGTCCTGCATTGGAGTAATCAAAAGCAACCCAAACAAGCAAAAAGCAAAGATGAAATCATGAAGAGGAACCTGGATAGGATTTGCATTTCAGCTGCGACTTCTCTACCCTCAAACCCATCCAGACACAGCCAAATGAGCCTTATTCAAAAAAACACCAAAAATCCAAAAAATCAAAATAAAAAAGAATCCAGATCAACAAAATTAAATAATTCTGGCCGCCTGACCATGTGTCCGATCAAGTTGAAATTTAAAACATTTATTCCCCGTCACCACTAGATCATAAATTTGACGTTTCATGTAGTTTGGTGTAGCGGTTCCAGAGAAAATTTTTTTTTATATTTTTCTTTAATATTTTTCTTTAATATTCAGATTTTAAATATTTTTCTTCAATCCAATATGACTGCCAAACCATGTGACCTATCAATTATTCCTGAACAAACTAGAATAACCCTTTAGAATAACCCATTACAATAACCCTTTAGAATAACCCTTTAGGATAACCCTTTAGAATAGCCCTTTCGAATAACCCTTTCGAATAACCCTTTAGAATTATCCTTCAGATACTTTAGAATGACCCTTAAGAATGATCCTTTGGAATTATCCTTTAGAGTTACCCTATCGAACCCTTTCAAATTACCCTTTAACCCCCATTAGAAACCGTGACAATTAACTTTTGGAACCTGTTTGAATATACCTTTAGAACACATTAGAATTACCATTTATAACCCTTTAGAATTAAATATAGTGGGGTATAAAGGTTCATCTTCATTTTTGACAGATGGGTGGAAGGAAGGACATTCCACAATACTGAATTAGCTTCACCACTGAAAAATTGAATTACTGCACATACTTGAACACCGTAGAACACAAATCGCCTTTTGGCACTTTCAAAACCCTTCCGTTTAGCAGTACTTGGAAAAAATATTAGGGCATTCTAAATAATTTCGACCAATGAAATTTGCTTCTCGCAGACACCTCCCATGTTATTATTTCTCCAGACTGTGTGGACTAAGGTGTCCTATGAACTCTCTAGTTTTCAATGCTTGAGGAAGGTTGTGGAACCCATTGACTTCATACTAAAACTCGAGAATACAGAGAACATGACACTGTGTGCAGCGTTCAAGTATAACACTTCAATTGTAATAAAATAGTGATTTTAAAGATCGTTTAAAAAAATCCGTAAGTTTATATCCATCACTTTTCTACCCTCATTAACCCTCACCCCAATTCCTCCTCCTTCCAAATTTCCAGTTTTCCCTCCTGAGAGTTTCATTCTGTATCTCACTTGTCCACCCCATGCATCCTTTCCTGTTCCTCATTACTCCCCACACCCATTGTTTGCTCAAGTCCACCTTTATCTTGGCCTTCAACTCTGCTGTTGGTGTTTTTCACTCTCTCAACTGTTCCTTTTGTCCTGTTGTGTATTGATCTGTTTGGTGTACTCGTACTAGCTCTTCCACGAGCCTCGACTAATGTACACAAATGTTTTTTTTTCCCATAATAATCACTCCTATACATGTAATAAGACAATGCTGAATCGCAGTTTAATAGATTGATGCCTTATTGATCACTATCGAACACAGCGTCAATTGGCATCTTTTTCACCCTGACCCTCTCACATGCCATGCCCTCTCATGCTATGTATCGCTATATAGCATAGATCTTGGAAGTATTATGAAGGTGATTGATGTTGTACAATATTCAAGTACAGTAGCAGATTACCCATCCCATGGATGGGTGGCAGAGGTGGTGGTGGTCACGTGATTTTGTTGTCCTTCGTGGTTCGGAGATCTGCAATCGTGATTTCGTTCCTTTTTCATGTGCCATTTTCTCCAAATGAGGCGTTGATTCCTGAGTGTCTTTTATGGGGTTGTAATTGAAGATAGTCACGTGGAGACACCAAATATATTGTCACAGCATTTTTTTGAATATGTTGTCACAGCAATTTTTTTGAATATGTTGTCACAGCAATATTTTTGAATATGTTGTCATAGCAATTTTTTGAACATGTTGTCACAGCATTTTGTTGAATATGTTGTCACAGCATTTTTAGATCCTCATGGAGGATCTCTAAGTCTGACTCACGTTGTTGTTCTTCATCTTCTTCTTGTGGACTTTTTAGATCCTCGTGGAGGATCTCTAAGTCTTACTCACGTTGTTGTTCTTGTGGACTTTTTTGTTTCACAGCCTACAGTTTTAATCGAAACTTCCTGAAAATCGGCATATATATGTAAAATACCCCGCACAGACAATAACCATCTCCGATTTTGAAAATTCCTCGTAGAAAAAAAGTTATGACGTCAAAATATCTCCGCTAATGGAAATCGCCCAAAAAATTATCTCTGAAACTAGGCAAGCTTTTTGAATTCTGCTTGCGGGAATCGAACAGGGCATTAGCAGAGATGAATTACCGCACATATGATATATCACTATGATATCATATCAATTTTTATGACGTCATTCCTATTTTTTGACATTTTTTGTTTCACAGCCTACAGTTTTCATCAAAACTTCCTGAAACTTGACACACATACGTCAAAATACCCTGTGCAGACAGTAACCATCTCCGATTTTTGAAAATTCCTCCTAGAAAATAAGTTATGACGTCAAAATATCTCCGCTAATGGCAATCGCCTAAAAAATTGCCTCCGAAACTAGGCAAGCTTTTTGAATTCTGTTTGCGGGAATTGAACAGGGCATTAGCAGAGATGAATTACCACACATATGATACATCACTATGACGTCATATCAATTTTTATAATGTCATTCCTATTTTTGGACATTTTTTGTTTCACAACCTAGAGTTTTCATCGGATATTCGTGAAACTTGCCATGTATATGCAGAAAGCCCACGCGCAGGCAGTAACCATCTCCGATTTTGGAAATTTTTCCGAGAAAAAAGTTGACGTCATAATATCGCCACTAATGGAAATCGCCGATACCATTATCTCCGAAACCTGGCAAGCTGTTTGAATTTTGTTTGCAGGAATCAAGCCTGGCATTAGCACAGATAATTTATCGCAAACCTGATACATTACAATGACGTCATATTCGTTTTTATGATGTCATCATTAAGAGGACGAGGATCTTAGCTCATTTGAGCTTGTTTTGAATATGTTGTCACAGCAATTGTGTTGAATATGTTGTCACAGCATTTTGTTGAATATGTTGTCACAGCATTTTTTGAATATGTTGTCACAACAATTTTTTTGAATATGTTGTCACAGCATTTTGTTGAATGTGTTGTCACAGCATTTTTTTTAGGTCATTCTCGAAATATGGGTGGCGATATCCTTCGATCCGTCCGTCCGTTCGTCCATTCACAATGAAGTTGAAGCGGGAGATATGGTCATTAGTGATCGGGAGATATGGCTCGACGTGCAGAGGCATTCTTCCAATCATTGAATCCGATTCGAAAATTACTGTGATGGCTTTCGTGATCATCGCCGTCGGGACATAGGAGTTTGCACACATAGCAGTAAAGTTTACCGTTTGATGGAGAAAACAGCATCCAGTCCCTGTTCACCGTTTCCCCGTTTGTGAGTTTCCGCTGAAAGTGTTCGCGCCAAAAATACCGTGTTTTATCTGGATACACTCGGGCCGTATACGAAAAATCTGCGTTCCTATTTTCATCCAGAATCAGGGTGGATTCTGGATGAAATTATCCACGAGTTCTGCGGAAAGAGTCCATTCAGCAGGATCAGGATTGAAGCTACGAGCCGCAGCACTGGCTGCATTTGTTCCAATGCTTCTCTCGTTGCTTGATGCGATGGTATTGGTATCATCAGCTTTCGAAATGTGATGCAGTGCGAGATTACTTGATCTCTCGACATTGACATCAGAAGACCCTGCATGCGCACATTCCGTTTGCTCATCTCAACTCCGGTGAGGTGAAAAAAAATTCAAGATGGATCCAGACAGTCTTTATGTTTCTGTTTCATGCTTCTTCTTTTTGTCACGTTTGCAAGTACCACTTTCGTGGTGCCGAATATATCCGTCAGCCATAGTCAAGAATAAAAAACGACAAATAAGAGCAAAACGAAGAACTGCAAGCATCACGATGCTTGATAACTCACAGGAAAGTAAGAGGGTGCCAGGATGCTCATACTCAGCACGAACGTTACTCCACCCATCAGCCAGATAGCGGCGACGCCTGTGATTGGCTGATTGTGATGTGATCACATGGTTCCCACGATTGCTGTCGATGATCACTGTCTGGCAGCGTGCCAGCCGCCTTCGCTCACGGTGTGTACAGCCTTCCTGCACATGTTGAGTCACATAATTAAGATTGAAGAAAAAAAAAAGTCGTCGGAAATTTTCGTAGGCCAAATATTTTTTTGTAGGCCAAGGCCCGGGCCTCATGGGCCTAGTGGTTAATCCGGCCCATCCCGCTGGTCCGATCTAATTGAAACTTGCCAGGTATATTGTTGGGGACCTGAGAATGTGCCTTTTCAAGGTTTGACATTAATCGGACAAGTGCTTCCCAAGTTATGGCCATTTATTTACCAACCAATGACAGGACGCGTTGCTGCGTAGGCGTGGCCGATGGGGAAGAGAACCTCAGCGGCGTTCGCCATTACGGGTTTTTTCTCTTCTCTTCTCTTTGTGTTTTTCCTTGCGAAAAGGCAAAATACGTTGGTGCTAATTGAATAATTGGCCATTAAAACTAATAATTTATCAAAACGTTGGCAGATCCAGCAGCCTCCGCATTCTTGCCCTGGACGAGGAAACAAAGGAGAAGCGCCGTTTCCTCAGCAATGTTGTTTATGAAGAGGTGCTAACGAGATAAAGGTGTATACATGGAGACAATTATTATTATTATTTATTTATTGAAGAAAAATTGTTCTGAAAATAATTTATCAAAAAACGTGCACAACTTTTTTTTTGTTTCCAAGTGTCAAAAGGGTTTTTTAAGTGTTAAGGAATTCAGCTCTACTCAACATGCTTGCCAACGAAATACATCTCAATTTGGTGGTATGCTTTGCAAACTATTTTTTTTTTTAAACTATTTTCAAACTTAAACAATTCAAACATAGAATACCTAATGACACTGTACTTTCAGGTCTCCTACAAATCCTACCCTGTCGCCTCACCATGGCATAGGAGTGGCAATGGTCAATGGCAGCGAATGTCATGGCTAGCAAAGACAGGGAGGTAAACTTTATTTTAATTTGGATTTTAATTAACTCTGTGTGTGTAAGTATCACAGCAGTTGTTACTTCAATGAAAGCGATAATTCGTGGAATGATGTGAACATTCTGTACGGGCACGCACTACTTCTGGATAGTGATGACTTACTGTATTCTAATAATTTCTCGATTTCTTATGCACATTTATAGAAAAACACAATGCCCCAATCCACTCGTCGTTTACGAGAGTGAAGGAACGGCCTGTGTCGTTGTTTCTGACACGTGGTTTGAAAGTATTTTTTTTTTGCATGTACGGCCATGCTCGTACAACCACGCACGTACGGGCATGCACGTATGGTCACGCACGTACAGCCACGCACGTACGGGCACGCGAGAGCGAAGGAACGGCCTGTGTGGTTGTTTCTGGCAAGTGGTTTTAAGTATATATATATATATATATATATATTTTTTTTTTCACGTATGGCCACGCATGTACGGGCATGCACGTACGGGCATGTGAGAGCAAAGGAACGGCCTGTGTGGTTGTTGTTTCTGGCACGCGGTTTGAAAGGTTTTTTTTGGTTTGCACGTACAGGCACACACCTACGGGCATGCACTAGTGTAAATTAAGTACAATAGTACTGAGTTTTGTGGACCGTTGGCGCTTCGTCTTGGAGGAGAAAATAAACAATTGGCTCCATTATAGTAAAGATAATCAAATTTGAATGGAGGTTTTAGGAGGTTTAGAGGCATATAAATAAATTAATTCCTGGCTTTACCGCCGTTTTCCTCAATGTCTCGTACATCACCCTATCCAACACGTTACATTAGTTCTTTGTGTCTGTTGTTTGTGTTCTTTATGACGTCCTTAAAACAGTAAGTTTCCTATTTCGAATGATTTTCAATTTTGTTTGACTCAGGCAGGTCGACAGAGTAAAAATATTATCTCACTTCTATCTGCGCAAGCGTGATCGGGACAAATTCAAAGTCAAAATGCAGTAAAAGGGCAAACTTGTCTTCTGAGTCATGTTCTGATTCGTGTTCAAAATATAACATTTGATTTAAATAAGTTGTTCCATGATCATATACTGGTAAGATGGACAGACGTGAAGCAATTTCTTAACCCCGCTTTTTCCTTCACGTGTGTGTGGTAATTGGGCAATTATCTGTATCTATATGTACATCTGAAACTTATGTGATTGAAAATGGCTTGTCTAATCGCCACTAAATTTTCATACTTGCTGTAGGGTACCTGGGTTCAAGTCATGGGCATAAATAATACCCCTGCCCCCCTCTCCTGCGAGGATGGAAAGACTGCTTGTGATTTTTGCCTGTGCACACGGCACAGTGTACATGGTTTACTGATTCCTGTTGGAGAGAGGGGGTATTACTAGCTAAGGGCACAAAATAATTTGCCCCTCCTTAACTTTCTGCTTTCTTTGAGGTTAAATTTCAAGTTTTTCAGAAAAAGCTGGAGTAACTTAAACTGTAATAGGATTGGTTTTATTTTTTGGCAAGAGTTGGCCTTTGGTGTGGTACCACATCCAAATACATCCTGTGTATGGGTTTGGCAAAATATGTGTGAAAGTGGCTGGCATTTTACAGATATGATTGGTGAGCAAGAGAGCATCCAGGAAGTTGTGGTTAAAATATGTGGGAGCAAAATCCTCCTTATGAAATTGCTGTCAATAGTTTGATGTGATCTGTTGGCAACTCCCTACTCATGAGGTGGTCGGTGATGTTTATCATGAGTCTGGGGGCATTCTCCCACTCCTGTGAGGTCCAATTGTCAAAGATGCTCTACGATTTCCTTTATAAACAATTCTACAAAAGGTAGAAATCTGTGTTTCTTGTGCTCCCAAGTATATACATTCAGACAATAAGTTTGTGTGACATTCCAGGCAAGTTGGGCAGAATCTACCACACAGTGGTGAGAAAGTCAAATTGTCTTTGTCGAAAAAACATCTACGAACAAGAGGAATCAGTTGGAAGTCTGGAACCAGCTAAACAAACAGCACAGATCTGTAAGCACAGAGCCCGACTCTTGAGGTATGGTGCGAAGCTAATTTGTACAAATCATCCACAGCCGTGTGCCATTCAGTGCATTGAGTGAATAAACAAACAATTGTAAATCCAGAACTTAGAATCTAAAAGTTTAGCTGCAGCTTGTTCCTAAATTATGCACTTAACCGATACAATGTGGACCAATGGGACCATGGAAGAAGGAAAGCTACCATGATCTTAACATCTCGCGTGTTGTCAGGCAGGAGTGTTTATACCCGGTAGCAATGCTCTCAGTAAAAATGATGACCTAAAACTTGGGGCACAGGCTCACAGCATGGTGCAGTCGGAGCGAAGCCTGTGGGTCGGGAATTGCTTTCTCACAACTGCTGTTTGTCCTGAATGCCACATCTGCACTGTGAGTAACACAAAATTCCACTCGTTGTCTGTTGACTCCAACCTCTATATCCAGATTGCACCTCCATATGCCTTCTTGTACTTTCCCAGCATCCTCACTCACTTCCTCTCCTCTGCTTATATAATATGTGCTTTAGTACCTCGTTGGCCGATCAGATCACACCACATTCAGACCTCGGGCCATTCACATGTGCCTCTAATTGGTGACTGGAAGATTTTTGTGGGTCTTTTCCCCCCAATCAGGCACCTGAAAGTCTGGTTTATAATGACTAATTGAGAATTCCTGAGAGGTTGGTTCACACGTTACGTCAAACATTAATGGCACGATTCCATTCTCAAAGCCAGGCAGACACTATGCAAGCCTTGAAACACTGAAACACCTTGGCAAGACTGCTGCTTGTTCCATAAAGTCGTACTACTTCAGCTGATAACGTGCAGGTAACACTTCATATTCATAATTTAGATCAAAGAACCTGCTCAATAAGAAGACGGGAAAGAAGAACAATTATTTGGCTAAATTAAAACTGCACAATATGTAGTTGGAGCTTGAGAAATGCTGAAGGCCTGCATTGCATCTCGGTGCTTGGCCAGGGCAAAATGGCATAGAGAGTTGATGGACAGGATGTAAGAAGAAGAAGAGGAAATGAAGAAAATGCAGGCAGAAAGGCAATAGTAAACCATCCATTAACTTTTACCAGATATATATATATATATATATATATATATATATATATATATATATATATATATATATATATATATATATATATATATATATATGTAGATTCATGTAACGTGACAAACAGACCACACGTGCTTCACCAAACTCACTGCTAACTCTCAGATAATCTAATGGTCAAATTGGCGACCATTTATGTCTGCTTTTCCTTGTCCATGTGCTCCTGTAAATAATTGTATTGCAAAACCTTCAAATTTGCAATGCAATACACATGTGGACACTTGGAGGTGATGGCTTTGTCGACATCCCACCTGGTGACCATTCCGTTTCATTCTGGTGGCTAATTTGATTACCACATCCCTAATTGATACATCAAAGCTCGGCTGAAGTTATTATTGTCTACATGTGCACAAAAGCAGATTTTGTAACATTTCGTCTTGCTCTTTCCATGTGTTAATCGTTCGTTTCGAGTAGTTGTGAATACTCAAGAGCTTCACTCCTTTGAGTGCAAGGGTCCTTTTGTGTCCACCTCAATGCTTTTTATTGATTGGAAAAATCAATTTTAAAAAAGTTCCAGTTGTGGGTTTGTTTTTGGTCCTTTTATCTAATCCATTGATCTTGCTCTTTCCAGAGTATCGGTGCTTCCAGAGCATCGGTGCTGCTTTCTCTGTAGCAAGAATTGGAATACACTGTGAAATGCATTGGGTGGCAGGTGATGCCAATGCAAGGTCAAAATACAATAAATGCAATGGGTGGCAAGAAATTGGAATTTGGCTGACGTGCTGACATATACTGGCCTGCTCTTTCTGATTGTGTATGAGTTTGAATGTCCAAAAGCGAATGATAGTAATGGATCACCTAACTTCAGGTCCATTTGAAAGACTGCACACTCAATGTAACACCCTGCCTGACAGTTTTATCATCGGAGTGGAAATCAAACCCAGACTAAGCCAAAAGGAGAGTGTTCTATCTCTGAGCCATTGTGTCAGCCCATCAGGCATGTTTCTATTGTTGTGGAAATGACTCCTGGTGGGTTAAAGATGTTGAATATAGTGTAGTTATTTCCTTAAAGTGAATGTCTCGCATAAGCAATTTATTGTGATATTAGATATGCGTCGCTTATGTAATAGTAAAATGACGTCTACCCATCCAGATCAGATCAGGTCAGGTCTGATCAGAGAGAGACTCAAATGACATTTGTTACCTGCATAGTCCGTGAGTGTCAACTGCGGCTGTATGGACATGTGGCTCATTTTCCTGACGCTGATCCTGCTCATCAGATTCTCTCAGCGAAGGAGTCTCATGAGTGGAGGAGACTAATAGGCCGACCACGTGCCTCGTGGTTACAGCAGGTTGATCGGCATCTCAAGGAGATGGGGATGGGCCAGGCATCTGCCTGGGGGATGGCCAGACGGAGGCCCCTGTAGTACCGGCGGAAAGTGGATGCAGCGACACGCTGCTCTGGCACATGCTCCCATACCTGACCTGACCTTACCTACCCATCCCTTTGTTTCCGAAATAGTCAACCCATTTAACCCTGTTTATTGATATTTTACCCTTTGGAATCTGTCCTTGTCTTTTTTGCATTCACGAGGCCGTCAGGCGCAATTCTAGGTGGCAAATGCCAAACAAGCGTCGCGACCGCCACGGCTTGACTCCGAGCTGCAGAGTGAAAGTTCACAGCAGGCTCGCTCCGCTTACCAGGCCGATCGGTGCCAAATGATGAATAAGCGGTGGGGGGGGGGTGGATGGGATATCATGGCGTGAGGTGGGGGCCAGAGGTAATAGAGGCGTGCGCAGCAGTTTGGAGGAGTGACTCAGTTTTGCCATTGTGGAATCTCAAAGACCACTTGGCCTTCCAAAATGTTCACTAAAGTTGTGTACCTCATATTTACCTCTGCCACCAAAGATGGATGGAGGTTATGTTTTCACCCCTGTCTGTCTGTTTGTCTGTCTGTGAGCAGGATATCTCAAAAAGTTGCGCAAAGATTCAGATAAAATTTGGAGGACAGGTTGGGTATGTGACAAGGACGAAATGATTCAATGTTTGTGAAGATCTGGATGCTGATCGGGATACTGTACTAGAATTTTTTAGTGATCTTCACCATTGAGAGATAAGGCCAAAAACGATACATAGCAGGACATCTCAAAATGTGAGAGATGGATTTGAACGAATTTGGTGGACAGGTTGGGTGTGTGACAAGGAGGAATTAATTAGATTTTGGTAAAGATCAGATTCTGGATCTGGATACAAGAATTTTGTAATTTCTTAGGTAATTTTTCACCATTGAGAGATGGGGCCAAAAACGATATATAGCACAATATTTCAACAACTTGGTGGATGAGTTGGTTAGATCACAAGAACCAGCCCATTCGATTTTGGTTCAGGTCAGCAGATCCTTTCAGAAGGATACAATACGTAAACGGTTTAGCCTGGTGGAGGTATGTCCTCTACCGAGTGCCGTTCTAGTTGCTGAATATCCTTGACCTCCGTTTGTCAGATTGTTACCAAATTAACCAAAAAAACCCCCTTTTTTGATCATAACTTGAATAATATTCCTCTGATTTTCATGATATTGAGCTTTATGGATAGATTTTATATGGGGACCCATTTTCTTAATTTGCACTCTATCCCTAAATATTGAAGGTCAAGGTCATATGACAGTCCACAAAAAAATGTCCATCATTGGATCGTGGGTGATCGCCAAGGGTAAGCTACGGGAAGCTTACCTTTGTCAATGTCGTTGTGAATGCAGATATCTAGTTTATCATTTTAGTCTGACACGATGGTGCAGAGGCAGCACACTTATCTTTGAGTTGTCTAGCCTGGGTTTGATTCCTGATCCATACTGTAAACTGTCAGATCGGCACTTTGCAAGCATGGCGTTGCATTACAAGTTGCACCGTCTGTCGAATTGATGTTAATCTGGGTGTTCGATCTGGTAACAGTTGAACATAAATGATCCCACGGTGTCTTGTGAAGAATAGGCGAGTTAGTGCCAGCATTCTGAAGAAATTCCAAACTCCTGCCACCTTCAGTCGAATGTCACCCCTATCCAGCCAGTTCATGAACGACTTTGGCAAAAAACTTTCCCTGACTTGCCCCACAGGAATGTTGGATTAATCGAGGCCTTTAGCAGTATAATTTCTCTTTGCCATATTACAAGGGATATTCCAAACGTTCTCCAAATGAGAGATGCTCACTTTCAATATACATTGCCAGTACAGTATATATCCATCCATTGGAACCATACTCTGTACAGAGTGTCGGTGCTGCCGAAGCAGTTTCTTTGGCTATTAGGCACAATCCTGGATGGGTCGCCACTCCGACGCAGGATACCCGAATGACTCGATCATCCCAGAAAGCTGGTACTCATTTTTCCAACCTCAGAAGGATGGCAGGCTGAGTCAACCCCCTGGTGAAGTAATTCAGCAGGCAACGAGGCTTGAACTCAGGACCCTTGGATCCCAAGCCGCCACCCTAACCACTGAGCCAACACCAGGCCACACAGTATATATAACTCCTTCCTTTTTTTTTCGCATGTCTTGGACAATTCTTAGCATCTCGTTTGTTGAATATTTTGAATGCCCCTCATAATTGTACACATCAAGGCGGACCAACACCCTCGCAATAAATGTCATGCAACTGCAAAATTATTTTTGTAAAACGCACGGAAAGCAGACTCGTAATAAAAAAATGTGTTAAAAGCAATTATTATGGCAAAAAACCTCGTGTTATGTCTGTTTTTAACTCCGTGCTGTTGTTTTTACATTGTGCGCACGAAGCAAAATCGGGGTTGAGCAGTTGGCGCACTTTGTTATCTTGCCAAAACGAAGTTTTTGCAAGATATGTTAGTCAGCTTGTATGTTTTTTTATTTATTTATTTTTTGTTTGTTTGTTTGTTTGTTTGTTTGTTTGTCTGTAATCACGTATAAAAAAATTCTGCAGAGCACAGTTATCATTGGAAATTTTTGCAACTTCGCATATCAGAGGCCTATAGAGGTCCCTTTCAGTGCACAAAATTTTGAAGGTCAAGGGCACTGTCGCAAATCAGGGGAGTCGACGAAACCCTTATTTTTTTGAGTAATTTTGATCGGATCGTCTTCAAACTTCATGGGAATATAGTTCATGGTCTGGCGCTCAGCTGATTAATTTTTGGTAGTGATTGGCCTTGACCTTCATGTTTTTTTTTTTGTTTTTTTTTTGGTCTGTAATCACGTATAAATCACTCTGCAGAGCACAGTTATCATTGGAAATTTTGTAACTTCGCATATCAGAGGCCTATAGAGGTCCCTTTCAGTGCATAAAATTTTGAAGGTCAAGGTCAAAGGTCAAGGTCACTTTGTCGCAAATCAGGGGAGTCGACGAAACCCTTATTTTTTGAGTAATTTTGATCGGATCGTCTTCAAACTTCATGGGAATATAGTTCATGGTCTGGCGCTCAGCTGATTAATTTTTGATGGCGATTGGCCTTGACCTTCATGGTTAGCGCCTGAGGTCAAACATATTTGACCCCAAGGTCAAATTTTCAAGTTTTAGGAACCATATCGTGTCGTACCTCAAATTGAACACCTCGATGAGTGCTTTCTAGATATGTCAAGCTTGAGACATTATGACGTCATTTGGTGACGTTATGAGGCAAATGCATATTTTTCATGGTTACTCTGTAGAACGATTCTCATCGGAATCTCTCGTAGGCAGATATTCCTCAAGGAGTCGCTCCTGGTGGATAGCAGCTCTGTTCACCTCAGTGTGACCTTAAAGAAGTCACACGTGGTCACCTTTTGGCAAGATACGGGTCACCCTGCGGGTGACATTCGTTTTTTTATTTGTCTGTCGGTCTGTCTACTAATGTCAGTCTATGATTGAGGAGGAACTTGATTTCAATTTAATTTTCTATTTTTAATACTGTATAGCATGAATCGGAACACAAACCTGCAGTTTCGCAGTACTTTGGCTTTCAATTCGGCAAATTGTACGGAATCTCGTCCTGAGCGCTCTTGTGCAGAGAGGGGTAATGTCATTAATTTTTCCGATTTTTGTGTTAAAACCCTTGGATGCTTTTTTGTAGTTCTAAAAAATAAAAAAATATTTAATTCAGACCAAACAAATGTATAAAAGGTTGTGGCCCAGATGGTGGAATGAATCGTAAACTTTTAGTAAATGCTATATGGCAAGATGATGTCTTCATCGTCACAATTTATTACACTTAATTCCATAATGATATTTGTTGGTAAATCTCGTAGGAAATTACTGCGTACGGTGTAAAGGATTACAAGAACCCACGTGCTTGGATTTGAATGAAACCGCCAAGCTTGTGCAAAGGATTCTGTGTGGTGGCAGTAACTGTGAATCAGCAGTGTTTGATACCCAGAGGTTTAAAACACAATTGTTGAAAAATATGAGAAATTATGTGCATTCATGTCTCGTTGCACCAAAAACGCTTGGACTTGTATCTTCAGAAACATTTCTTTTCCCTCTTGGTCCCTCTCGCAGTTTTTTTATTTTTAACAGTACATGTATTTTCCAAGTCTCTCGTTCCTTGATTTATGAGGGCCACTTTTTGCCGCTTCTGTCACTCTTCATTATGAATGTCTCTCGAAGCTCACAGGTGCATGTTTTCATTTATGTGTCGGAGCTAAATTGCTGCAAATTCACTTCTCCAAAATAGTGGGGCAACTTAGCATAACAATTGTGCATTTTGTGAGGAAAGCACCAAATTTGGCACACTAGTAGCCTATCATATTATGAACAGATTTGGATATTGGGCCATCTCAAAACTTTTGATGGCAGTGGAAAATGGTTGCCACAGCCATCAGTGGCTGAATTTGAGATGGCCCAATATCCAAATGTGTTCATAATATGATAGGTGCCAGAAGTGTGCCAAATTTGGTGCTTTCCTCACAAAATGCACAATTGTTATGCTATATTTAGCTAAGTTGCCCCACTAAAAGGACCGATCATGTCGGAGATGGGGATTTATTAATGCTCATTAAATGGTTATCTATATTAACATTTCGGCATGCCCCTTTCTTTGTTCCACCATCAGATTTTTGTTACTGCATGAAATGAAACAAGCTTTGACATATATAGTCATGATATTATTGTCTTCCTTAAGAGACTCCTCAAAATTCGTTTTGATGATTATGGTAGTTAAACAGTTCATGTTCTCCATTTGCAAAATGGGAGGAATTATTGAACAAAAAAGATAAAAATGTTTCCCATTTTTTAGAGGACCCCTAAGATGAGTTCGGCTCATAGAATCACGCTCCATTTGGGGAGAAAACAGTTGAGTTCATACCTGACTAATTTGCACTTTCCATGTGCCGTAGTTTCTTCACAAAACCATGACTTTCTGACCAGCTAAAATCTACAAGATATGAATATGTAGACGAAACTGATCTGGCCTTTTGGATCACTTTAAAGTGGGGTGCCCTGTAATTTTAATGCGCTCTATGGATCCTCCGGAACTCACGAATGATACACGTTGTGTAGTCACTAAACTACGTGGTAATGTCATCGAAGTGGAAAACTTGAATGATAATCAATGGATAAAAATGATATAATATATTGTTTAAAATACATTCATGCTATCTGTCTTTTACCATATGTTGCCAGTGATGCCCGTCGAAGATGGGCACCTTTACTAGTTGTTTATAAATCGATTCCTTTCTTGCTCTGTGTTCCATTCATCAAGGTTTTGTGACATTTCTGGTGAAAGAAGTTTGTAAATCTGATCATTGAGAATGACATAATAAAGAGCAATAACATGCTGCGTGCAAGAGATTGTTGTTGTTAACTGTGGAGTGGGTCCCTGTTTCTGTCTGTTTCTCTTTCTCTCTCTTCCCTGGTTTAGAGGACTTTTGGACTCAGCTAAAGTTGTGGACCCACCATTTGGAGATATTCTGGGCTAAAAGGTTATAAACCTCAATGATAGACAGTGCCTAGTTAATGTTCCTGATGGTCATTGAATCAGGCACAGAATCTGCAGAAGGAACTCTTCAGATCTCCTCTTCTTTTGTTTCTTTTGATTTTTGTGTCTTCTTTTTGCTCACTCAGGTTTTTTTTTGTTTTTTTGGAGAAGTCTCCCGATGAACGAAAAGCAATAAACATTCAGTGAAAAGTATTGTGAGTAAAATATTGGTTTCCAAAACAAACCTTGTAATCTCTAAGTAACTCTTATAGATATATACAAGCAGCTAAGTGATTGTTTGGCTGTTTCATCTGCCCCAGAGAAATAAGTTAGTGGGGAGGGGGAGTGGTGGTGGTGGCATGGGGAAGTGAAGGGTTCACTCCTGGGATAAGCTATGTGCATTTCAGCACTGAGAGGTGAGAGTTTTCCATTGCCTCAAGTCAAGCGAGGAATGCCCCAGTGCCAGAATATCTCTGCTCTGGATATGCAGGAAGAGGATACATGTTCAGAAAGTTGGAGTTTTAACTTTGATTATTTATATCATGGGCTGGTAGGATCGTTTGGAGGTATACACACTTGCCTGTGAGCTGCCTGGCAGCGCCAGAAAGTAAGGACGAGACTTAGACCCTCCATGAGCAACAATCCACGACTTTTATGAAGCACATGCACTGACACAGCAACCTCGACAAGGCCTCAAACAGGCAATGTCCGTTCACAGGACCTGAGCTGATCACTCCAACGAGGGTGTGGAAAATGGCCTTAATAACCCCCAATTTGCACGATGGCGTGGTCACTTCTTTCACTACCACACATGTATCGTGCAAAGAGGGATTCAGCAATTGGTTCACTCTGTCTGTCTGTCTGTCAGGTCTCGGTGGATGATCGAGGAAATACTTGATTTATTTTGAAAACTGTAGAGCACAAATTGGAACATGAATTGGAACACGAGCCTACAGTTAGCAGTACTTTGTCACTGAATTTGGCAAATTGTATGGAATCTCATCCCAATCGCACATGTGCAAAGAGGAGTAAAGCAATTGCTTCAGTCTGTCTGTCTGTCTGGCAGTCAAACAATATTGAAAATCATTCCCAACAGGAAACTTACTGTTTTTAGGGATATCATAAAGGACACAAATAACAGGCACTAGGATATAATATAACATGTTAATTAAGGTGGTGTAAAAGATGGTGCCTCAACGGCGGTAAACCTTCAAATTAATGGTGTTTTTTTTCTACGATAGGGAGAAGGGTTTGTGGCGGCGGGCACTGAGGAGTCCATCGGGGGTGCTGGTGAAGGCATCGAGATATCCTTTGACCATGGCTTGTCACTAAGTGGATCTCTTCGTGAATGGGAGCCGTGTGGAGTCATGGAGGATGTCCTGGCCAAATATGTCAGATGATATAGTCCTCTGTGGTGGAAACAAATTAACAGATTTGACATTGAGGCTCATCACAGGGTAGAGAATTGCACCTGGAAAAGTCAGACGGGGTGTTGGAGAAGCTGGACAGATGTCGGATAATGACTTGGAAATGGCTGATCATGGATAAGAAGGAGATGATGCATGAACTGGTGGAGGATTGGCTGCAGCAGAGCTTGCCAAAAGCCTGGATGCTGGCTTGCTGTCTGTGTGGATGATGTATGGGCTGAAATGTTTGATGATGGAGAAGATGCACAGAGCCTTCACTTCGTAAGGGAGCCAAAAGTTTTGATGGGGATAGAATTTTGCACTGAAGAAACTGACGAGGTGAAGGGAAGACTATTGGGAGACATAAAGAGTGGTACCGATGCCAGGGAGTTTGATGCAGGCATCTGACGATCCATAGTTGGTCAGAGGGTTGGAGGAGGGTGATGGGCTTGTTATATCAACCAACATCAGGGAAAGCAGTGACTATGCGGGAACCACCATTTGGCTTCTTGACCAGAAAGGAAGGGCTGAGGTATTCAGATTCAACGCAGTTATGGCCAGCTCTTCTGAATAGTAGAAGATGCCTTGGTTCTCCAACTTGTTAAACTTAGATTGGAGCTCAACGACTTGTTTGTGAGAATAGAGGGACAACTGGCCCTTGTGTTCTGGGGGTTGTCCACATTGACAATGGAATGAGCTTAGGCCACCATTGTAGCAAGAGATGGCAGAGTCAAAGACAGAGTCATACTCTTGATGTGAGGCATGGAACTAGATGCGCTGGGCATTGGAAAGGAGGAAGTCCAGGTTAATGTGGATCATGGAAGAGTAGGGTATAAGGAGTGGTGCAGCCAGGTAATCACAACAAGGTTCTCAAAGGTGGGAGTGAGCTCCTCATCCTTGAGAGGGGTTTGACCATGGTGTGAGATAGCCGCATCTGATTTGAGGAAGATATCTTCTATGAATGACTTTAGGCACTGATGAAGATTTTCCAACCTCTTTCCAGAGAAGGGATTATGTCCAGGAGATTGAGGAAATGGGCCACGGAGGATTGCAAACCAAAATATAGCCTCATAAACTGTCAGATGTATGGGAGAGAGACATAATTCTTGGTGATTGGGTGGTGTAAAATAATGGTGCAGAAATTAGCAATCTGACTCAACATGAGTTCCACATGCCAAAGCTTGTTGGCAGCCAGAAGGTATACAGCACTTTCAGGAGAGTCCTTGGAGAGGTGGGTGAGTGTGGTTATCAGAGGGATCTCTGAAGGAGACCTGCTTTGAGAGTTTCAACCAGGAGGCCCCATCTGCCAAGAATGGTGAGAAGTTGGGGTCGAATACAGGACGTACCGTAAGTTCTCCTTCCAATTCTCAAAAGAAGTGATAGTCTCCTGTTCTGTAAGAGCCATTTGCTGAGGGGCATGGTTGTGAGCTATATTTAGGGTAAGCATTGATTGGACTCGCTATCAGGTGCAGTCGTGGGAAAGGCATCTGATCACTATCTGCTGTGCTTGCTCGTTTTATGGAGAAGTCATGCTTTAAGCCTCGATGAAGGGAACACTACATATTGTCCTCGGGCGGTGATGCAAAATCACTGACAACATGCCAAAAAGTAAGGACGAGACTTCGACACTTCACGAATAACAATCCTCGACTTTTATTCGCCATGCTTACTGACACAGCAACCTCATGAGTGACTTCAAACAGGGAATGCCCATCCATCAGATCCGTGCTGAATCACCTGAATGAGGGCACAGAAAACGGGCTCAACCACCCCAACGGTGGTGTGTGTTACATGCATGAGGAATGCAAACACAATGACACAGCTATAAACTAATTCTGGAGTTTCGCACACAAGGTGATGCATCATTGTGTGTGTTGTCCATTAGATGGATGTTAAACTGGAAGAGCCATTTGCCAACACTGATCATTTGTGGAAGTTAATGATCCCACCTAATAATCTTTTGCAAAAATTGGTCAAGTTATTGACAGCACTGAACAAATTACATATTCCTGCCTTGACTAACTGCTGGGAAAGCAACGGAAAACTACCTAGCATAACCCTTTCAAGACACTGCTTTAGCATCACTGACACTCTGGCAAGAGTATGGTACATTGCAAATGAGGATTTATATCATATTCAGTGTCGCGCAATGTACGTTATGTCATGTGTGTTATCAGTTGATGGGCAGGCATACAGAAAGATGTAGACCTTGAACAGCAGACATATTATTTACCAATACAGTACATAATTGTGGACTTTCACTTAAAGAATTATACGTATTACTTGTGATGGGACCTGGTGAAATGACAATTGGTATATAAATAGTCAGTGGTTACCTGCTGATTATACACCAGGTTTTTGATGTTGACATGTCACTGACTGTTGTGCCTCCGAAGCAGAGATTGTTTTAATTGTTGGCGTGCGCTACAGGAGTGCTGCTCGGAGAACGATATTTTTGGCAAATGTGTGATCTTGTGGACTGTCATAGTAACTGATGTCTGAAATTGTGGTGCACATGATAAAGCAACATACAGTTGTCCATGAGAAAACAGGTTTTTCCAGATGAAAGCAACTCTTTGTGGTGTCTGCCTTTGGCTCCTAGTTATTGTCATGGCAAACGCTGGTCGAACTAGAGGTTAATACAGGGCCATGCAGGGCCATACCATGCACCATAGCTTGAGCGTAAAGAAAATGAGAGTTAGGATAGTTTTAAGACGGGGGTCTTTCAGTCAGAGAGTGGTTATGCATGTTATCGTCTCCCTGGAAACGTAGTGGCAGTAGAGTGGTGGATAAGTTTAAATGGGAATTAGGTAGGTACCTGGATGCATTGGAGATGGAGTGGTGTGGGATATTGGCAGGACTTGTCGGTAGCTTGTGTGTGTGTTGGTGATAATACGAGGACGTCCACGCATAATGGGCCAAATGCCCTCTTGCTGCGCCAATGTTCCTTGTGTGTCCTTATTAATCCCACACTGGTTTCACCTGTGGGGACTATAGGTTTGCTCTCTATCTCTCTGTCCGTCCATCCCACCTGTAGTTTTTCAGACTTTTCCCCCATACCCTTTAACATGTTCAACTGAAACTTGGTACATGGCTTTATTTTGATAAGTTACAGAACAAGTTGGCATTTCAGGGTGTTTCATCAATTTTTCACGGAGTTATGCCCTTTTTAAACTTAGAAAATATCACATATTAGATAACTTGTGAACCCGTTGGGTTCCCATTGTGACAACGGTTGAAGAAAAAAAATCATTAAAAAAAAAGATAGCTCCAGCGAACTATACCGCTGAGGTTGTTTGCATTGATCAAATACTCCCGAAGAGTACGTGACTGAATCGGGAATCGATTTTTAATAATTTTTTCGTTGCCCGATTTGAACGAAACTTGATATTGCACACTGCAGGAGAATGGTGAGTAAGGTGGTCCTAAAATTTTTGCGCTATCTTGTCCAGTTTTGGCTGTATTTCGGGAACATACATACATACATACATACATACATACATACATACATACATACATACATACAAGATGAGAGTTTTAGCAATATACTAGATGACCTGTGAACCCGTTGGGTTCCCGTTGTGACAGCGATTGATTTAAAAAAATCATTTCAAAAAAGTAGCTCCAGCGAACTATACCGCTGAGGTTTGCATTCATCAAATTCTCCCGAAGAGTACTTCACTGATTTGGGAATTGATTTTTTAATAATTTTTTTCGTTGCCCGATTTGAATGAAACTTGATATTGCACACTGCAGGAGAATGGTGAGTAAGGTGGCCCTAAAATTTTTCCACTATCATGTACCTTTTGGCTGTATTTCGGGAACATACATACATACATACATACATACATACATACATACATACAAGATGAGAGTTTAAGTAATGTATAAATAGATAGATTGCACATAGGTCAGTGTTCTGCTGTCCTGACTCCGCCCCACTGCTTTACACCCATTGACTGGACAGCTGGCCTGACTCCACCCCCATAAAATCATGCACCACCATTGCATGAAGCAACACAAATCGGCAGGCCCCAGGCCTGGGTGTTCATCCGTGATGTATTATATATGCGCATAAGCCATACGCATGTTTTTGCTTCATGCATGTACATTGGGTTATTTTTAATATGAAACAGGCAAAGCCTAGAAACGAACGAAACATGATGAGTGAAAAAGGTTCTTCTTCTCCATTTGGTTTCCAGTATCGGCTGGAGCGTGCGTTAAAGCATGCTAATTTTATCTCCTGTTTGTAACCCTCGTTGTCTTTATTGGTTTGTATTCTACAAAAGATATCAGCAAATGAAAGTTGCTTTTCCTTTTGTTATGCTGAGTAGACCCAAACACGATGGGTTAGTGTGTTTCTTCTTATTATTATTCATTTGGGACTAGTAGGGGACTTGCATTGCAAAGCAATTCTTGCTCTTGTTATTTCCTCATGTATGCGAAGTGAAAAGCAGGGCTAAGCAGTTGGTTCACTTTTGTCTGTGTCTGTCCTTCTGTCTACAAACGCCAGTGTATGATGGAGGAACAACTTCATTTAAATTGAATGTTATATTTTAAACACAAATCGGACCAGGGATCAGAAAACGAACTTGTAGTTTCGCAGTACTTTGGGTCTGAATTCGTCCCAATTGCACATATGCAGAGAGTCTGGCAGCCAAATGGGATTTTAGGGTATACCTGGAAGTAGAGTATATACAATGTTTTTTGATTGATTTTGGTCACTGAGACCATACGTATTAACAATCCGCTTGATGACACCCTGTCACTGTTGGGCATTTTTCTAATTTGCATAAAACCAAAATGGCCGCCGTCAAACCTCTCGGGAGACCGGTTTTATGTCACCACATTCTGGATACAATTTTGTATACATTTTAAATGATTTCTTTTAGTGTTTTGAAAAAATAGAGGTCCCATATAATACATCTTATGTTACAATTTAAATATATTAGCCTCATTTGCATATTCCAATAAGGCCGTTGTCAATCTGTTAAAATTTTGCTGTACTTTTGAATGACATACTTGATTGATCTAAATGATGACAATATCATTGAACACCTTCAATATAATATTCGTAGTTTGTCATTGACGTATACGTTAGAATATATTTAAGCTGACAGACACCAGGTCATAAAGTAAACTAATTTCAGATATCCATTCCATAGAATAAAGTGACTGAAAAGTCATAATGTTCTAGTAGTGTCTATGCTGAGCAAGCCATGGCGCATAAAGAAATCGTTCACATTTCTTCTCCTTTAACTACTGCAATATAAGAGTTTATAGTACATGAGATTGTACACAGTTATCAACATGATGTTCCTCTCATTTGTCTGTGTTGACATGAATATCTTTATGTCTAATTGTCATCGTCGTCATCTGCATCAGAGGCGACATCACATTTAGTCAGTTCGTTATGACAGTCCTCAGCATGACATCCGCAAAATACAGTGCACAGTAGTTTACCGCTCACACATCCACATCTTCCTGATTTGCAAGGTCTTTCACTTTCACAAGAGCAGCGAATCAGTTTCAGAATCTCTTGTGGAGCAAGGGAAACATCTTCATGTATCGATATAGGCAACATAGTCTTAGAACTGTCGTCACAAACGTATCCATGTTCTGTTGGATCTAGCGAGGGAGGGTCTAGATCCAAAGCGTGTTTCCAAACAGCTGCCTGCAGGTGTGCCCGTTTGACATTTTCCAGGAATGCTTCTGTTGTGGGAGGTAGAGACTTCAGCTTTGGTATGGCTGTGGTGCCCTTTCCAACCTTTGTGGCCCATGACTTCTTCCTTGCCTCAGACATACTGCTACAGTCCTTGTGCCCATAGCATGCGGCCACAAACTTAGATGCCTGTCTTGTTATATCTGGTAACAATGCATGAATGTCACCCAAAAGTGACAAGGTGTAGCCTTCTCGCAGTACTTTCAGTACCGTGACTTTACCAATACCGAAATAGCATGCACATGTATCACAACCCGATAGGGCGTGCATAGACAACAGTCCATCTACTATGCTCTGCTGTTGTTTAACAGTAGATTGTATGTCAATAACGGTTCTACCATAAATCGGCGATTCCATGATCATGTGACTGGTTAACTGTCGCTCAAAGTACTGGTGAAGCAGAAGGTTGAAGACGTTTGTGTCATCTGCAATCACTGACAAGCCTACTTGGCATTCAGTTGCAACTGTTACTGCTTGTTGAACAATGATGCAGTCTGCCTCTTCATGAGATGTAGACATGTCTTCCCAGTGGATCACCACTCCCCCATAACTTATTTCAACAGGTGTATTATTACTGCTAGTGATGGCAAGTTTGTGGGTCATTGTGTAGTCTCGATGGAAGGCAGTGTCTCTGGTCAGCTCTTCACATATCATTTCCATCAGCTGTGATTTATTTTCTGACACTGTCAGGACAACTTTCTGTGGGGGTAGAGGTGTATCTAGAGCCAGTTGATGTACTCTGCTTGTTTCTGTTGTTCTATTGCATCTGGTCGTACTCTTGGTACTGAAATCCTGGTACCTGTCGAACACGAGATAGACATCGCTAGAAGTAAGTTTATGTTGGATGTACTGTTTGAAGTTCACAACAAAGTCATGGACTGTCCCATTCGCATCCAGCAGCCAACTAGCTTCACCTGGAAGTGGAGTATATACAATTTTTTTTTGGTTGATTTAGGTCACTGAGCCCAAAATAATAATTAGATAACGTGGTGACATGAAACCGGTCTCCCGAGAGGTTTGACGGCGGCCATCTTGGATTTATGCAAATGAAGGAGTTGTCAAATCATAATAAAAGTTATTCCATTGGGTTCCTAATGTCTTAAAGCCCCGTTAAAAACATTTTAGATTGTTTTAAAATCCCTTCTAGAAGCCGAGATATGTTAATTATAGTATATTCAATAGAACACGAGGGGCTATCTTGGTTTTATGCAAATTAGAAAAATGCCCAAAGGTGACAGGGTGTCATCAAGCGGATTCTTATTATTTATGGACTCAGTGACCCAAATCAACCCCAAAACATTGTATATACTCCACCTCCAGGTTAAGCTAGTTGGCTGCTGGACTAAGAGGAGTGAGATTTTTTTTATCTTGCCAAAACG
The DNA here is from genome assembly GCF_056783735.1 of Eptatretus burgeri. Lineage (NCBI taxonomy): Eukaryota > Metazoa > Chordata > Myxini > Myxiniformes > Myxinidae > Eptatretus > Eptatretus burgeri. The sequence continues at coordinate 86,058,536 of NC_140964.1, read as the reverse complement.
AAGTTTTTGCAAGATATGTAAGTCAGCTTGTATGTTTTTTTTTTGTTTGTTTGTTTGTTTGTCTGTAATCACGTATAAAAAATTCTGCAGAGCACAGTTATCATTGGAAATTTTTGTAACCGCATATCAGAGGCCTATAGAGGTCCCTTTCAGTGCACAAAATTTTGAAGGTCAAGGTCACTTTGTCGCAAATCAGGGGAGTCGACGAAACCCTTATTTTTTGAGTAATTTTGATCGGATCGTCTTCAAACTTCATGGGAATATAGTTCATGGTCTGGCGCTCAGCTGATTAATTTTTGGTGGCGATTGGCCTTGACCTTCATGGTTAGCGCCTGAGGTCAAACATATTTGACCCCAAGGTCAAATTTTTAAGTTTTAGGAACCACAGCGTGTAGTACCTCAAATTGAACACCTCGATGAGTGCTTTCTAGATATGTCAAGCTTAAGACATTATGATGTCATTTGATGACGTTATGAGGCAAAAGCATATTTTTCATGGTTACTCTGTAGAACAATTCTCATCGGAATCTCTCGTAGGCAGATATTCCTCAAGGAATCGCTCCTGGTGGATAGCAGCTCTGTTCACCTCAGTGTTACCTAAAATAAATCACACGTGGTCACCTTTTGGCAAGATACGGGTCACCCTGCAGGTGGCATTGGTTTATTTTTTTTACTCTGCCTCTGTCTGGCAGGCAAACAGAATTGAAAATCATTCCAAACAGGAAACTTACTGTTTATAAGGATGTCGTAAAGGACACAAACAACAGGCACGAAGAGCTGATGTAACATGTTAAATCAGGTGGTGAAAAAGACAGCATCAACTGCGGTAAACGTCCGGAATTAATTTTTTTCTACGACCTTCAAAATCTTTATTTTATTTCAATTAAATTATATGTTTGAACATTGTAGAGCAACAATCGCCTTCTTAGCATTTTCAAAACCCTTCCATTTAGTTGGACAAAATCTTTCGGAATTTTACATCATCATGACCAATCAAATTTACCGCTCGTAGATCCCACCTACATATGTGTTTGTTTCTCAAGATTATGAACTCCGTAATTATTATCATCATTATTGTATTTGGCAATTCCATGCCAAATACACGATTATTTGCAGGAATTCTTTATTATTATTATTCTTTATTTTCGTCACCCATCCATTGCCCTAAAACTCCTCCTAGGGCTTTTGTCTCGGAGCACTAACATTTATGTCTTTGAAATGGGCTGCATTCAAGGAAGTGCAGTGTCAACTTTTGACCTTGAAATTCTCAAGGTTAAGGTCAAGGTCACACAAAACGTGAAAAACACATTTTGCCCCATATCTTCGCCCCACGGAAAGATACAGGTTAGCCGCTGACACTTTCTGATAGGTTACAACAGGGCCTACAAAAAATCTTATTTGACCAAAGTTGTGTCACCGATATCTTCCGAGATCGTAGGCGTCAAAGTTCATGACGTTGCCAAATACGTATTCGCTGCAAGCAAATGCAGCCCTCTAGTTATTATTATTCTCGTCAGGACGTGTGGCGTTTAAAACTCCCGGCTTGTGCGGTGTATCATGTTCAGTGAAAGTCAAACACTTGCATCTGTTAGTTTGAATTAAAGTGGACAGGGTCATGAATTAAAGTGGACAGGGTCATAAATTAAAGTGGACAGGATCATGAATGGAGTTGCATCTGTTATTTCCTCATTCATGTGCACACCACTCTGTTCAGCCTGTATAAGTCTTTGGCCGTAAGGCATGCAAATACAGTACGTCCCGAGAGCACTCGACAAAGCCAGCTACACCTCACCGGAGTATACGAGTGGCAATATGGCAGATGCTGCTTCAGGGGATTTGATGAAGCATATAAAGATCAGAGAAACCCATTGAGAGCCGATTGAATTGGGAAGTCAGGCTTGAGGTTTTCTGCATTGGCATCCATGACTGTTTTGAATGACAGGAGAGGAAGGAGCTGGGTCTGGATTTCATTTGGAGCGATTTTTGATATGTAAGCTGTCTCATTTAGCTCAGTCAGCAAGAAAGGCAAGGAAAAGCAGATTTTTAGGTTGGCTTGTCAGCTTATCCTGGAGATATTGCACAGGCCACAAGGCTGGGTTGCTCGATGAGTCTGGTCCTTGGCCCAAGCAGTGTTGTCATCATACTCATGGAACTGCAACATGTTTTGGAAATAGTCGTTGGTATATTCCATGAATCTGGGGAAGGGGGTGGTGAAGAGGAGGTTATTGTGGACAACCCAAGGTCATTACGCCAATGGACCACCCAGAAGTTGTTTTACCACAAGGGCATTTTATACAAGATAAGATTTGTTTTGCATTAGTCCATTGTGTTGAGTTGATTAAAATTTTGCTTTTCAGGTGTACACGCACATATGTGGCTCACTCGTCCAAATGGTGTTTCCTGATTAAGACAGATCCTTATTGAGGATCCCAAACTTAAGGGACTGAAACCTCAACGATGGCTTCATTCAGCTGATGATCCAGTCAGGACGTGTGTCTCAGGGGTAGCACATCAGGCAAGCTGCAGCCAACCGAGCCAAGCGCTTCTTTTATTCCGTCAACATGCAATGTTTGGAATGCAGAATGGAAATTAAAATGAGTGTTGAAAGAGTTTTGATCAAGTCGGAGTTGCAAATCACTGAACACTACCCATGGCCGTTGTTTTTGGGGTTTTTTTGGCACGCCGTTTTCACGATAATTTGTCGTACATCATCTGTTTAGCACTTTACGAGAATGTTTGAGTTTTCAGATCTGATTTGACACCTAAGTGGTGAGAACACTTAACACACTTGAATATCAGACAGCACAAGGGCCATAGCACAAGCAGAAATCAGGGGATGGATAAGTTTTTATTTAATTATTTGCCAATTTGCTTGTGGGGAAAGTCGGTTCTGTGTAGTTTGTGCTCTAAATGGTTTTTCTGAGTGTACTCTCATGCTAAGGTTCACCTGATATACTTATATGGTTCGAGTATAATGTTGTTAAAGCTTTTTATTTGATTGTTGCACAACTAAATCACTTTCCAAGAATTGTGAGAAACATGCCATATTGTCTGGCACCTCTGTGCCTGCAAATTCCTGTAATGAACGAACATCAAAAATTCACGTTGTTTGCATTTGCCCTTATGTGATTTGGGTAAATTGCAGTTATAAATCCAGACAGACATCCACATCCAATGTTTCGTGTGTGTGTGTGTGTGTGTGTGTGTGTATGTGTGTGTGTGTGTGTGTGTGTGTGTGTCTTTTTCTCTCACTCTCTCACACACACACACTCTCTCTCCTTCTCCCTCTCCTTCTCCCTCTCCTTCTCCCTCTCCTTCTCCCTCTCTCTCTCCTTCTCCCTTCTCCCTTCTCCTCTCTCTCCTCTCTCTCCCTCTCTCCTCTCTCTCCTCTCTCTCCTCTCTCTCCTCTCTCTCCTCTCTCTCCTCTCTCTCCTCTCTCTCCTCTCTCTCCTCTCTCTCTCCTCTCTCTCCTCTCTCTCCTCTCTCTCTCTCTCTCTCCTCTCTCTCCTCTCTCTCCTCTCTCTCCTCTCTCTCCTCTCTCTCCTCTCTCCTCTCTCTCTCCCTCTCTCTCCCTCTCTCTCCCTCTCTCTCCCTCTCTCTCCCTCTCTCTCCCTCTCTCTCTCTCTCTCTCTCTCTCTCTCTCTCTCTCTCTCTCTCTCTCTCTCTCTCTCTGTCTGTCACTATCTGTCTCTCACTCTCACTCACTCTCATTCTCACTCTCTCTTCCCATTCGTTCATTCCCATGTTGCGCCCATGTGTTGTTCCATTGTTCTCTTTCTCTCTTTCTCTCTTTCTCTCTTTCTCTCTTTCTCTCTTTCTCTCTTTCTCCCCTCTTCCCATTCGTTGATTCCCATGTTGCGCCCATGTGTTGTCCCATTGTCGGTGCGTTGCCATCGACTGTCTCCTGGCTCTTTCATGTGTCTTGACATCATATATATATATATATATATATATATATATATATATATATATATATATATATATTGTGTGTGTGTGTGTGTGTGTGTGTGTGTGTGTGTGTGTGTGTGTGTGTGTGTGTGTGTGTGTGTGTGTGTCATACATGTATTGTTATGCCTGGCTTCGTTATTGGGACTACGGTGCAGTAGTTGGTGTTTATTTTGATTACCCACAATCGTATTACCTTCATTAACCCTTCCTCTATCTTACTTACAGGTTAATGTTTCCTCCACTCTTTTAACTCTTTTCTTGTTCATTCATTCCCTTGTTTGTTGTTTCCAACTTTTGCCTTGCTGCCCCACTCTCACTCAGTTCCTACCCTCCATCACCTCGCTCTTCCATACACCCCAATCTTGTCTAGAAAATAAACACTTTTGATATCATGTGTGATTGATTTCACTTTGTTTTTGTTCACATCCAGCCTTGTTTAGGTAGTATGGAGTTTGTTGGGTTTTTCTTTGTTATGTTAGATGTATGGAGGGAAGTTTTTCCATTGCTTTCACGTCTATTAATCCTGTGTGCATTTTTTTGGTTCTCATTCGGTGAGCATGCCATTATGGATACTAATGCAATCAAATGAGTTAACTATGGCTTTAAAGTATTCAATGCACACTCACTGTCAAAAGTTGAGAAATGATGACAAATGGTTTTTTTTGTTTTTTTAAAGAACTAGTCCATCCACTCTGTATGGGATTGACAGTAAGGGTCGTGTTATTATCCTCTCTGGGGTATATAGATTACAGTAGATCTCGGCTTGCGTGCGTTAGTCTATGATGGACGTGATATGCATAGAATACCTCAAGGATGTCGGGATTCCTCCAGATTTCTTTCCGTTTTGTGTTTAACAGCAGTAGCAACTGTTTACATAGTTAATCATACATGTTGGTGGTTTACTATATTTTTTTACTTCCAGTGGCCACAAAATGGCACGATTAGCTCATTGGCACCACGATAACACATCAACACGGTATTTGTCCATGGAGGAAAAACCCCTTGGGGAGAGGGGATATTATTAGTATTAATGTTGTTTTGTATTAACACTAATATTATGCTATTATCTTTAGTTACTTAGTATTACTATTATTCTTATTACTCACTATTAGCGTTATTAATATTACTTTTGTTCTTAGAAGCGACCTTGGAAGAACACCACAATTACCTATCTTAACATGAATATACACCTTAACACGGATTTTCCCAAGGCGGAAAACCCCATTAGGGAGGGGGGCAAATTAAGTCGCTACAACCTCCATCGTGTGACCCTTAGTCTTCCTGTCAAGTTTGGTTGACATTGCATAAGTAACAACCGAATGTATCACGGTCAAAAAAACTGTCAGATGGACAGACACCAAATTATGTATTTTAGTATGATGAACGGATACTTTAAAGGCAAGCACGTTTGTAAATCTGTATTTGAAGCAAAATTTTGTAAATCTGCATTACAATCAAAAGTGGCCACACAAATGCTGAATGTGCTTGGAATTTTGGCCACTTAGTTAAAAACAAGTGTTTATACATCAGTATACTTAATTAATGGGGTAAAAATGCTTTTCCATCAACAATTTGCTCCTGACTGTTCAGTGCAGATGTTCGTCCTTTTTTATGTTGCATGCAGCCAGTGCTAGATTCTTTCCAGCAGTGATTGTGTTTCTCATTGCCGTTGGAACAGGTTATGTTTTCGTTTCTGAAAAAAAATAATTGAAGGGAAAAACTTTTTGATGATACCATGAAAAATATCTGTTTGTGAACAATAACAAAAAATACTTGGGAAACAAATATTTGGAGGCTATGAAACATCCGTTTGCTGTCCAACGGATGGACATAAAACCAGAGGACGTGTCTGCCAGCATTGAACGCTAAATATCCAACTGTTTTTTGCGAAGTGTAAGAGAGTTATTACCAGCATCCTCAGCAAATTTCAAATTTCGGCCCCCTTCAAGCCTAGCCAACCGGTTTGTGAAAGACTTGGGCCAAAACTGTTCCCCAGCCAACCCCACAAGAAAGTGGGAATAACTGCGGCAATTATAGAAGTAGTAGTAGAAGATATCGCATCATAAAATATATCATATCAGATCAGATCTTCCAGAATTGCTCTGGAGTGGGATCTTAAAAGGCCAGAGCGTAATGACGAAATAAACAAATTCAAACCACGGGCCTTGTGTGTTTGTTGTGTCCTTTTCACATCGAAGGCTGCTGTCAAAAATTCTTCAAAGCCACAGATAAATCTGCAACATATGTGTGCCGAGAATTTTTGGCTCTGTGATACGTTCCGGCAAACGGAATATGTCCCAGCATAGAGAGAGCACACATAGCTCAACTAGCAGTTTTATTATATTTGCTTTATTTTATTTAAAATGTTTTTGTTTCACTTTATTGTACTGTACTTCATTACCTCACCCACTCACATGCCCTCATGTTTGGCTTGTGTAAAGGGCGACCCACTAAATTATGTTGGTTTACTTTTCTTTGCAGGTTAGGAAGTAGCGCAACATTAGCAACATAGCTCACATCATTTTTTAAAGTTAATTTTGGGGAAAAGACGTTCAGTACATTTTGGACAGACCTGTATACATCTAACTAGTGTTGTGAACCAGGCAGAAGGTTCTCAGAATCAACATGACATTTACAAACCGCCACTGTGTGATGAAAAATAAATTGTAGCTCGGACTTGTATCCTAAGCCGTGATCTTTGACCCATATTCATCAAGCGGACAGTTAATTGATCGAAGGAAGTGAAAAGCCAATTGTCGTCGCAAGAAACCAAGTTATGTATGACAAATAAACGAGGACACTTATAAAGGTGTCGTCTTTTCATTGGCAACCCCTGTAGTATTGTTGTGGGGCCGGGTGTCGGTGGCGAGCACAACTGCTAGGGGGAGCAATAGAGTGGGCTCCACCCAACACACCGGAAAATTGGTCGTGACCCTCTGATAAGTCCCAAAGGCACGGGCCCCTTACAGGACCATGAATCGCCAATAATTCGACCGCGTGGGGTAGGGTTAATTGCCAAACTTCAATATACCTAAGTACCCATGCGGCAAACCTTACGAGGGAAATCACACCCTCGACAGGCCTCGAGTGGAAGGAGCTGTTACCGTGCTCGAACAGTGTGTAACCCGAGTGGATGGTTACCGAGACCTGTCGGTCCAAATGATCAATTTACTGCTTCGCTATTTCTCAACACACACTGTACTGAGCCAATAAAATAAATGACGGAACGAGCTGGGACATTCAACAATAGGGAAATTTATTTTACATTAATCCGGAGGGAGACACAGAGAGCAGAGTTATCCAAATAAGAAATGTAATGTACAATGAGCAAAAGAAGCACTTACACAATTCTACTTTAAGACGGGCCCACACACAGACACACACCCCCCAAAAGAAATTATGTCCGCGGCCTTTATTGATACCCCCAGCTCGGAGGGAAAGTGAGCTGGAGGTAAGGATGCTAGCTTGGACCTTCCCGTCTCGTGCGGCCCTTGACAATCCGGCTCGGTGGGACTCGAACCCCCAACATAATGCTGCTCCAAGCACCAGGTAGCACGCTCTCCAACTGGCCACGCACCAATCAACCAAGACCAAGGAGAAGATCTGAGATGACGATGACCCAGGACCAGACGAACCAGCCAGCACCAAGACCCGCGACCCCCAAGACGACCAACCTCCCCAGCCTGGCGTTCCTTTATATCTTTATTGTCCGGGGTGAGAAAATCGCCATCTGAGGCAGTCTTCACCCTCATTGGCCGGGGTGTCGTGGGAAAGTCACCCTCTGTGGCCATCTCAACCCTCATTGGCCGGGGTGTTGTGGGAAAGTCGCCCTCGATGTGTGATCTCCACCCTCATTGTCCGGGGTATTGTGGGAAAGTCGCCCTCTGTGGCATCTCAACCCTCATTGGCCAGGGTGTTGTGCGAAAGTCACCCTCTGTGGCATCTCAACCCTCATTGGCCGGGTTGTCGTGGGAAAGTCGCCCTCTGTGGCATCTCAACCCTCATTGGCCAGGGTGTTGTGCGAAAGTCGCCCTCTGTGGCATTTCAACCCTCATTGGCCGGGGTGTCGTGGGAAAGTCGCCCTCTGTGCGTGATTGGACAAGGGGTGGAGTCGGAGCTGAGGTGATGAAAATCTCCGCCCACGTACGTGGTCGAACGCACGTGGGCAATGGCGTCGGTGTGCGAAGTGAGGTGAAGGAGATTTGTTGTAAAAGAAACTCTGCAGCGCACACATGTAATTCCCGTTAGACACAGGTAGGGGACCCTAACTATAAACACATACTTATTGAGATAACTAAACTTGGGGACTGCTGTCTGTCTGTGTGCACAAGGCTTCCAAATTCGTAACAGTATGACTGTTGTAAAGTTCCTCTGAAGCTGGGTTGAATATCACTCCATGGTGTGCTGTGAGTGGTGCTGTCATGATAAAATCTGCGGACGACTTGCTTCAAAGGCCCATTAGAAGTAAAACCTATCATGTTTACATCGAAATATATGTTACATTAACTACCCAGCTTGCATGGAGCATCTATCTATCAGATTTGTCAGCCTTCTGTCAATTGGCGGATTTTCACTTTTTTGTCTCCAATTTGACTGATTGTTTGGTTTAGTGTTTAAACACTTGTTTCTTTCTCTACCGATGGTGTCTGTTCTATTCCCATGGCTACTCACTCTTGCCAACCAACACTTGGTAAGCATGGCAAATACGTCACAAACCCCTCAACAAGTGCTGGGGAGGTCTTTGTCATGCAGTGGTCCAAAATGTGCCAGTTGAGGTTGTCGTCGTATCGATAGATATTTAACCGAAAATAAAGTTACATTACCACACTCTCCAAGCACTGCTGCCTTGATGATATCATCCAGGGCTGGTTTCAAATGGCCTTGTAAAAAAGATTTTTTACTATAATTATTTTACAAGTTATTAGATTTTTATTTTTGTTTTTGTGGAATAAATCGTTTTTTTCATTGTCCACTGACATGTCTGATTTTTATTTGTGGATGTGTCCGACTCGCTTATTTTAGCAGAGGAGTGCCATGCGTATATGAGCAAGCTTGTGCCATGCTTTCTCGGTCCCCGTTTAGCAAATTTTCCTGCAACGTCGACCCACAAAGTCGATCAAGCATGGCAGAGTTTGCTCTGGAAGGAAGTATAATGACGTCATCACTTTTAAACCATAAACGTCACCACATATCATCTGATTCACCATCACTTGGACGTTTTGTTCTCCCAGAGAATGATGAAGTGAAGGTCCATGCCTGGTCGCTAGACTACGTAGAGCCTTGGGAATGTGTCACATTGTATACCTGTGCACAACATCAGTTAATCTCAAAACATATGGTTATGGAGTTGAATGAAAAATAACTTGAAACAAAAGCATTATTACATCTGTCTGACTAGTGGGAAATGGACCTTGGTTTCCCTTCATCTGGGAACAGAGCTCTCGATTTTCACATCCAAGGATTTCAGCCCTGTGAAAAGATACGTCTGTGGACCGATGAGAGGTGTTGTATGAATGAGGAACTGCTTCGGAGTGCCCGAGAAGCTGCATCTTGAATGTTACAAGAAGAGAAAGATATTAACAGGTCATTAATCATCATGAACCACCATCCAAAAGAAGAAATAGAATATCCTGGTCATTAACAGGTGTCGAACCAATATATATATATATATATATATATATATATATATATATATATATATATATATATATATATATATATATATATATATATATATATATATATATATATATTAGTTGTGTTAATATTGGTGCGGTTTTGGAAAACACCCCCAATGCATTCAGGGACACGTAGGATTTTCCCGAGACATATTTCCTTAGTTTGTGCTTCGATAGATTTCCTACCTTTTATATAAAGGTATATTTTTGGAGGGGTATGCATTGTGAATTAGCATGTTCAATTTCTCTTTAATCCCTCCATCTATCTAACAATCCATCTTTTGACCCTTCTTCAACATCAACTACCCATCCATCGCCGGTCCCTCGGTATTTGCCTGACAAACCCCATAACTCTTCACGACCCTTTCCTCTTTGCCCTTCAACCCCCAACCCATTCCATTCCACGTCCAGACCATCCCCCTTTCCATGAGTCCACACATCACAAATTACCAGATTTGTTTGATTACTTCAATACAATGGAAACAAAGTACCTGTTAACTCGTACAAAAGATTCTTCATCGGGTGCTTGCACACTGTGGAATTAAATAGACCTTTCTTTTCATTGCCTGCAAAACTCCCATGTAAAACACAATGGAGGCAATCATTCGCGCTACAATTGTCCTCATTCTTTTCTTGCCTGCAAAACTTCGATTTAAGACAGAATAAAGATTATCAATAGATATGTAAGATCATTAACGCTTCAGCTGATGTCATCGTGCGTGTGCGTTCGCCGGAAACGGCAACTGCACACCTTCTCTCTCTCTCTCTCTCTCTCTCTCTCTCTGCACACCTTCTCTCTCTCTCTGCACACCTTCTCACACCTTCGGTTGTAAAAGAGCAGATCAGTTTGACCTCGGTAGAGAGTGGATGTGGAAACCTCTGATGATTGAAGTTTGTGATATTTGAGAGCCTGAGTGGATGAAGTTGGTGGAAAAAGGCACAAACTCTCCACGCTCAAGAGATTCCGGGTGCCTTTTCCATGGAGATCGGCAGACATTCGAGGCACCTTTCCACAGAGAGATCATCAGGCACTCTCGTCAACCAAGCATCTGATCTATTGCGCATATCAATTTGCCGGGTGCCTCGATTCTCCACTCGTCTCGCCTGTCAGGAGCTCTTGACGTTCGATACTCCACTCGCCCGTATCTGTCAGGAGGTTTTGTCTCGTAGTGCTCTGATCCACCACACGTCTCATGCCAGGAGTGTTCTCGACTCGTCTCGTGTGCTGGGACATCTTGACTCGTCTTAATTGCCAGGAGCGCTTTTGATTCATCTCGTGTTTTTTGTTGAACCTTTTGATTTTTCTTGCTCTCGTCCATCAAGCTCTCCTTACTATGAGTCATTTGGCAAAGCCTGTGCTCACGTCTGCCTGTTCAGACCGTGAGAACCACCAAGGGGAAGCTTGCACAATCTGTATGCAGCATGAGTTTACATACATTCGTGTAAGGTAAGGAAGGAGCCGTACCCATGCTACGCTCTGAACTTTATCCACTTTCTTTCAATCTACATTTCCCTGGAAAGATTGATGATGCACCATGTCCTGTGTATAGACTAGGTTAAGACTGTGTAAGTGGGCTCCATAAGCATTAAGAATAATTACTGTTCTCTTATGCATTTTCATTGTGATGTCTCTCCATTCATTGTAAATACATGCTCATGATTGCTATCGTAATTACCTGCCATTGCTGGTTGAATACACTTTGTTGTGCATGTTGAACGACAGTGTGCAAGTTTAGTTAGACAGGAAGTTTTTCCCCACTGATTGGCTCCGTGATTAGCCAGCCACCATCCACGGTTCCTCAGCCGTACATAAGAAATAGATGGGTGGTGTGACCCCAAATTAGGGTTGCCATGCCAACGGTAAGGTAACGTGTACCCAAGGTGCGAAAACCCTGCGAGGCTCGAGGGTTCTAATCGGCAGCAACAGTTGCCTAGCAACCGTTTGACTGCAGAATACTCTGTGACCTGCAACCTCAGTACCAGAGGTCGGGTAAAGGTCCGAGGAGCTCCCTCAGGATAACCCCAGACCCCGGATCCGTGACCATCAACACAATTTTTCAAGTTAATAGGAAAGAGCAAAATATAGAGAGAACATTATGCGAGGAGAAGAGTGTGAATGAATGTGATGTGGAAGTGATGTTTAACGAAAATTAAACGTTTCATGTCATATTGGTTGGTGGCCTCTATTTTCTACAACCTCTCCACAGGTGTTGCCCCCTCAACCCTTTAATTTCTCTGTCCCCAGTTCTTCCAGGTTAAACTCCTCCTTCCAATAACCCCTCCTTGTGAAACTTCAGATATAGTCTCACTGCTCATTTCCACTCCTTTATTCTGTTCAATCTGACTCTTCCCTCCAGGGCTTTAAGTTATCAGTGCACCACTACGTCAGGTCATCCACTCCATCCGTGATGTTTAAAAAAAAAAAAAAAAAAAAAAAAAAATATATATATATATATATATATATATATATATATATATATATATATATATATATATATATATATATATATATATATATATATATACCTTCTCTTTCTTCTAGCAGGTTGCTATATTTTCTGTACTCTTCTCTTTTTCCACCTGTATGTTCATTCCCTTATCACATCCACACGCATTACTTTCTACCTGCTGTTTGCAAAAGAGCCACAGTTGTGAAAAAAACAACAACACAGTTATACCATGAGTTACCTATAAACACTAAACATGGATTGCCAAGAGTCTGGCATTAGTTTATGGCCACTGAATATACGAGTCAGGTGTGCTGTTGGCTGTGCTTAATGATAATATTGGTGACCACACTGCAAAGCCCTTCGAGCCTCACTTCAAACACATTCTGGCAGCCGTGCAGAGTTTAGGGCTGTGTCTTTATATTCCTGGGCTTGATGCCTCTGTAAAGCAAATCAGCTCTGTTGAACCAACAGGGGAGTGAAATGGAGCTTGTTTTGGATGGTGGGAGGGGTCGTCGGGCAAGATTACGGGTGGTGGTGGTGGGGTGGGGGGGCTGGTGTTGGTACAGCTGTGTCAGGAAGAGGAAGCCATATTATTATTATTATTAGTATTAATTGTTTTTGGTTTTTCGAATGTGACAGTAGCATAAAGTTAATCAGGATTAGTAAAGACTTGCTGGGACCAGTGGAACATCCACACAATGTGAAGTATGACTTCAAGTCCTCACTCCCCCACAAACCCCAAGTTATGAACCACACCCTCCCAAACCCAACCCTTTATCCCCTCTCCCCCACACCACAACTCCTCACCTTCCATCCCCTGCACCGAAAGTACTCAACCCCCACCCCCTGCCGCAGCCTCATCCTCCCTTTCCCAACTCTGTCCCATATTTGCTCTCCCAACCCCAACTCTCTTCCTTCCCCTCCCCCATCCCCTTCTCCCACTCATAAAAGCAAAAGGGTATGCCCACATCAATTATTATATATTTGTTCATGACCTCATCGAAACAGCAGAATATTTAACTTTCCCCTCCCCTATCCAACCCACTGTCATGCCATCACTGACTTCATAAAAACCACAATCCAAACAGCAACAGCATGGCTCTAACCTGTCATGGCACATCATGGTCTCCTGTCCATCACATCACGCATCACATCACGGTTGCATCATATCATATCACAGTCGCAAGATATGTGTAAACCCTGTGGAAATGCAGCTCTCAATTGACCATCCTTTGCGTCCTGACATAACGATGTATTGAATGTGCAAATAGAACATCAGATGTACACGTTTTAAAACCTTTTTATTATAAAATACAAACAACATTAAACACTATACAACATTAAACACTATACAACATTAAACACAAACACTATACACTATACAGACCATCCATCCATTGGAACCATACTCTGTGCAGAGCGTCGGTGCTGCCTAAGCAGTCTCCATGGCTATTGGGCACAATCCTGGATGGGTCGCCACTCCAACACAGGATACCAGTAAGCTGGCACTCATTTTGCCGACCTCGGAAGGATGACGGGCAGAGTCAACCCCACCTGGTATTAATTCAACAGAAAAACGGGATTTGAACTCAGGACCCGAAGAGACATCATGGTTATATAGCTCGGATAGATTACAATTGCCCTGGCCCAAAGGCTGACACCAGAGGTCTGAAGCCTCTGGACTGAAGCCTGAGGCCCAGAGCCGGATTAACCATTAGGCAGACAAGGCATGTGCCTTAGGGCCAGCCAAAAATTCGGGCCACAAAAATTTAGGCAACTTCTTTATTTATTTTTTTTTTTTTTACATACAATTCTTATTGGTCTCGTAATATTGTTACGAATTTGGAAATCTATCGCATACAACATACAGGTTCCTTTAGCTCAGTTATCTCGGTAAGTACGTGTTTTATAGATAGCTTCCTCCACCTGGTCTTATGGGTGAATAAGTGTAAATGCGCTGCGATTTGTTATTGGAATACCCCATCTTCCGCAACAACAACAACAACAACAACAACGCCATCTTCACGTCCATCCTGACGTCATGACGCTCGCGGCATTCTTCTTCGTGCACACGTCAGCCTGCAGGCGTGGGCGGAATCTAGCGTAGACGCGGTGTCCCTCCTTAGCCAATCGGCAGGGAGCGGGCGTCCTCCCCGCCCCGCCTCAGACTCGACACGATCGCCATTACACACGCGGTCGGAGGTGAGGTAAACACTGTATAGTGTTTAATGTTGTTTGTATTTTATAATAAAAGGTTTTAAAACGTGTACATCTGATGTTCTATTTGCACATTCAATCCATCGTTATGTCAGGACGCAAAGGTGGCTGTGAGCGAGCTCAGGAGTCGCAGAAAAAGAAGCATAAGGAGGATCAACTACTCGAGAAGACTCATAAATTGACATCGTTTTTCCATGTGGTGGAGAAAGATGCTGCTGTTGGTGGTGATGATATCGATTCAACGAAGGAATCCCCTTCAACATCCCCCGCAGTTGATCCTGTCGAAGACAGGCCGGCCGACGATGATGACACTCGGGGCGAAGGTGCTTCAGTATCGACTCCACTGATTCCCAACGATGTCGGGTTGTTTGGTAACATCACGGACAAAACTGCGCCATGTGTGCATCAGCTTGGGCACTGACCATCTTCGGAACTTGGATGACAGTTATCCAGAAACGAAGCGCAAATACTCTGGGGTGAATCGCCTTCTTAATGTCAGTGCCTTCAAACGGGTTTTGCCAAATGTGGCGGGAGCTGATCGTGATTGGTTGGTTTATTCTCCTGCCAAAGCTTGCGTTTTCTGTTTTCCTCTGACAGAGGTGCACAGCTTTCTGGCTCTGGATTTACTGATTGGAAGGATACGGCTCAGTACTTGAAGGCCCATGAAATCAGCCCCAAGCACATAGAATCAGTTCTAACATTTTGTCAGCGGAGTGCTGATGCCTGTCGAGTTGATAAGCAATTGCATCAAAACATGCTGGAGCAGCGCAGCTATTGGAAAAATGTGTTGACACGTTGTGTTGCCACAATTACTTTTCTTTGTGAGAGGGGTCAGTCGTTCCGAGGCAGTAACGAAATTGTTGGCTCCAGCAGCAATGGTAATTACTTGGGCATTTTGGAGTTGATTGGCCAGTTTGATCCGTTTTGGTCCCAGCACATCCATTACCATGCCAATCGGGGTCGTGGTCACAAGTCTTATTTGTCAAAAGCAATCTGCGAATACTTAATTGCTATGATGGGCAAGCAAGTACTTGGTCGCATCAAGGATGAGATTTCGAAGTCGTGGTATTTCTCCATTTCAGTGGACTCCACACCAGACATTGCCCATACGGACCAGCTCACTATCATCCTCCGCTACGTCAACGTGACAGATCACAAGCCTGTCGAGCGTTTCCTCACGCTCATTAGTATCTCTCGTCATACAGGTCAGAATCTTGCTGATACTCTTCTCCAATACTTGAAGGACCATGACATCGACTTTGACAATTGCCGCGGTCAGATGTATGACAATGCTAGTAATATGTCGGGCAAGTACAATGGTATGCAGCAAATTTTGAAAAACAAGAACAGTTTGGTTGATTTCATTCCCTGTGTAGGTCACTCTTTGAACCTAGTTGGTCAGGCCGCGGTGGATTGTTGCATTGAAGCGGTTTCATTTTTGGGGTTTTTGCAGCACCTGTATGCGTTCTTTGTGGCATCCACGCACCGTTGGGGTGTCCTGCAGACCCATGTGGAACAGCAACCTGGGTGCCTTGTTTCGAAACACCCATCGGATACCCGGTGGTATGCCCGAGCTGATGCCACTGAAGCTCTGTTCCATGGTTACCGCCAGTTCCAGAATGCTCTCGAAGAGATCTCTGCAGATGAAAATCAGAACAGGTTGACACGAAATGAGGCGGATTCTTTTGCAGAAAAGATGGACACCATAGAAGTTGCCCTGATGTGTGAACTTTGGAATGATATTTTGCAGCGCTTCAACTGCTGCAGCAAGTTGTTGCAAAGTGCCACCATAGAATTAGCACCGGCTATTTGTCTGCTGAAGAGTTTGAATGAGTTTTTACATGTGCACAGAGAAAATTTTGATTTCTATGAGCAACAAGCATGTGATCGCTGCGGCAACAGCACTTACAAATCCGAAAGTCGGCGAATGCCCAAGCGTCAGAAGCGTGACAATGATGGAAATGCTACTGATGCCACAGAAGGGATGACGGGCCAACAAAAATTCAAAGTTAATACATTTTATGTCATCATTGACCAACTGCCAAGTGCATTGCAGAAACGCACAGAGGCGTATTCTGTAGTGCTGCAGTGGTTTGGCGTTCTGACAGAGTTTGACTCTATGACCGACGAGGATATCAACACTGCTATTACAGGGCGTGTCAGTGTGTATCACAAGGATCTGAACACTGATTTTGCATCAGAGTTCCGTCAGTTTATTTGCTGGTATAAAAACAAACTGCCCTCAAGTTCCCCCTCAACAGGGTGTGCACAGCATATGTTTGCGCTGCTGCACACCACTGGAGTTAATACAGCCTTTCCAAACACTGAAGTGGCTCTCCGAATATACTTAGCACTGATGGCCACCAATTGTTCAGGAGAACGCTCATTTTCACAGCTAAAGAGAATCAAAGATGTGACGCGTTCTACCATGCATCGACAGCGTCTTGGTGCGTTGGCCCTTTTGTGCATTGAAAGTGATTTGCTCTGAGAACTGGACTTCAGTTCCGTAATTGAAGAGTTTGCAGTTGTAAAAGCGCGCAAGGTTGCAATCTAAGGTCTCGTAAACTGTAAAGCAAAGTGCCAAATCTGTACGTGTTTTGTCATGCATATATTCATACACTGCAAATTGTATAGAGGGATTAAATAAACTATTTTCTTTTCACATTAAATATTTGTATTTTTTTGTATTAAATATTTTGTTCTTGAATCGGTTCATCTTTTGTCTGGGGTCCATTTCCATGAGCCCGAGATCTAATTTAAATTTTTCAGGCCATTCTCTAAAATTTCAAAATGTGCCTTAGGGCCAGCCGAGGCTTAATCCGGCACTGCTGAGGCCTATATGTACCGTGATCTTCACAACGCCTGTGATGCCTATATTGGCTCCAACCTTTCGATATTTGGTGATACTTTCAACAGTCGCTTTGGTTCTTTCACACTGAAGGGAATATTTATAGGGAGGACATGACGATTGTGAATATGACACCTCCAAAGATGTCTGGTTTCACATGCCACCACAATGGTGGAGTCAGGCCAGTGAGCCAACCAATGGGTGGAAATTGAAGCATTACACATGGATGGACGGATGAACAAGCGTATTATTATATGGATAATTCTAAAATAATCATGAGGCAGTAGTCTTTCAAGCAAAAAATATATTAAAAGCTCATAAATCTGATGATCACATAATCGACGTTATTTTTTTTTATAACACTAACTCTGCATGGAATGTTAAACACTCAAGACAGATAGTTAGTGAGCTTACTGTAATAAAAGATTATTTGCATTTTATTATTATTTGGTCATATTAATGCATGGTACTTTGAATTGTATGCCATCTGGCAATCACATTGAATGGTAGCATGAAGAGTCCACTACACCAAATCAAGACATGAATTAATGTCCCTTTGTTACCGAATAAAGAATGAAGAATTAGTTTGGCTGGTGAAGGCTAGTGTCGAGCTGTGTCGGAGAGAGGTCAAATAATGGATGGAATCAACATGACATTGATTGAGATATGCTATCTGCTGTGGGAAGCAAGGAGGAGCTGACATTTTGGGTGTTAAACCATCTCTTTTGTTCCGATGATGGGTTGACACCTGAAACGTCAGCTTTGCCTTGCTTCTCATGGCGGTTAGCATACCTCAATCAATGGCCTGCCAATTTCATCCATTTGTTCCGCTTAATACCCAATAGCATCTTTTCCCTTTTAAACCTACTCTGTCTTTTGACTGATTTCTGGATATTAGTTTAATCTCCCGCAGACTCTGCAATACATGGATCAAAGTGAATTTGTCAATATGTTTATGTGACATAGTCCACGCTGCCAAGGATTTGTAATCCGATCCTGCAAATCCAATCAGTTCCATCCCCGACGATCTCATTTAAACACACAAGCAGCATGACCCTCAAAATTAAAAACTTTCCTCTCATCTTCTTGCACCAGCTGCCATCTCACAGGGTTAGTTTATTCTAATCTACATATACAAGTAGCAAGAAATCTTCTGTATATGATGTGACTGAGAGCAGAGGGGGTAGAGGATCGTTTAAATAAAATTGAGAAAAGGCAGTGAAGTGGGGAGAAAAAGGGAAAGCAACAGGAAAGGATGTTTTGAGATTTCGGGAGTTGTATATATGTATGTATATATATATATATATATATATATATATATATATATATATATATACACACACACACACATACATATTAGCAAAGGGTCTCTCTTCCCACCCCTTCCTCTTCCTCCTCCCACAAAGGTGTACCCAGCATTGCCTGGGATCTAACGTAAATATATTGGACTACCACAATTAAGCACATACTTGGAGACAAATATTTAATTTATCAAGCTGCAAAATATTGAACAGAAATATCAACAAAATTTAACATATTATTGTAATGCTTTTGGGTAGACAATATTGAATGTTTTTCGATTAAGGGCCAGAACATGTATGCAGATAAAATTGTTTGTTTTGAAAGTTTTTACAGCGTGTATATATGGAGAAGTTTGCTAAGGTGATTACATTTATTTTCCTACAAATTAAAAAAAAACAACATTTTTCAGTGATTCTTCACCACTGAGAGTTGGGACCAAAAACGATATGTAGCAGGATATCTCAAAAAGTTGTGGATGAGTTATGACAAAACTAGTTGGATCTGTTGGTGAGGTGACAAGAACAAGCCAATTTGATTCTGGTTCAGATCTGAATCCAGATCCGGATCATAAGTGCGATTCAAAACTTAAGCGTTCAGCCTGGCGGAGGTACACTCCACCAAGTACACTTCTCGTTTAAATTGTGATGTGTTTCTTTTTGACTGTCGCCGGCATTCTTCTATATTTTCTACAAGCCCAGGAACATAACCCCCTTATTCCCAAAGGAAATTGATTTTAACTTTCGTGATTTTGAATATCATGGCATTTTCCAAGAATGTAACCTCCGCGATATTTAGGATTTACTGTATATCCAATGTCCGTGCATGTCCATTTTTCATATGCTCCCAAACCACTGGATGCACAAAGTAAAGAAAATGGCACCATATTCATCAACAAGGACCCAGGCAGTGTAACAAAAGTTTTGATTTGACCAAAATAATTTTTCATGATGCACAATAAATGGCCAGCCAAAGGAAATTTGGACTATGTTTTGAGTAGTCAAGTCATGAGATGTTGCTGATTTGGCTGTGCGAGGCTAGGTGCACTGTGATTGACTTCTGGCAAGTGACATCATTCACCCTTACTGGTCCTATTTTTCTGCCGATGTGCCATGCAGCACTGATGGTTAACTTGACATTGAAGGCATTTTTTTTCTCACCATGCTAAAATTTGGCAACTCTATGCCTGAACCTTATAGAATCGAAAACGGCTCGGCAATTCCAATAAAATTTTGCAGGTGTGCTCGGGATACCCAGGGTCAGGTCAGGAACACGAAATAAATTCCCCTCCCACCACCAACACACAAGGGTGGGCAGTCGACTTGCAATTTTCATTTGTATACGTGGCATAGTGCTAGTTTGGAGAGCAATACGAGGTGGCAGACTGTTATCAAAAGCATGAGAATGTCCAGAGAGACGGCCCTGATCTCCTGTCTGATATTGAGGGCCTCCATCCATTGTTGGGAGAGTGGAAGGAGCATGTCCAAGGAAGAGTGATCTGGTCTGAATCCGAATTGATGATCTGAGATGAGGCTGTTTTGGAGAAGTGGAATGATTTTATATCAACGGCGGTGATAGATTCCATGACTTTTCTGATGATTGGATGTAGGGGTTATTAAGGGATCAGTTTTTGCACCTTTTTAATGTAATGCAGTGGTGTTGGCAGATTTCCAAGCAGATGGAATGTAACCTAGCATAAATGATCGAGTGAAAAAGGCAGAGAGATGAAGTGCAAGAGCAGCAAGTTGAAATCCAGACAGAGCACACTTTAAGTTTAAATCACCTCTTCACTTTATATCTCCTTGATATTGATGTCATAAGAAGTGGGTGGTTCCTACAATTGGGTCGCTTTACCCACTCATTGAACAACAAAACCCAACATAGCATTGCAACTCTAGGGACGGAAAACCGTTTCCCCAATTGAACACATGAAAATTAAGTAAAATGACAGTTTTTGGAGTTGAATACCAGCTCGAGCCCACGGTAACAAAAATAGATGTGCTGGGTAATGTGCATGTAATGTGCAAGGTAATGTGAGGGAGTGTATCTATGGTTATAGAATTAAATATGTAGTCTATGACTGTTACTACTTCTTTAATGGCCCAAATGATTCCCACCTTCTTGTGGGGTTGGCTTGGGAAAGTTTTTGACTTGAGTTTTTTTCGAAACTGGCCTCGTCGGGGCTGACGTTAGATTGAAGGAGGCAGGAATGTTTTTTATTTCTTCATGATACCGGCGATAACTCGCATATTCATTTCAAAATACACCATCAGATTTTAACAGAAACCAACTATAATGTTAGTCGATGGAACACGAAGCATAACATCAGTCTGGTGAATGGCATACTTTCTGATGCAACGCTCTACCTGTGAAGCACCAGTCCAGAAGTGTGTAGTCAGATAGCCAATCAAATGCAGACAAGACACCTCAAAGGTGAGTTTGATACATCTGCGTCACCTTGAGAGATTTACATAATTGTATGTGATTAAGATTATGAATGCATAAAAATATATGAAAACGTCTTGTGAGGAAGGTAAATATCTCTTGGTAAAGCTAAGATTGCATAGCCAGATTGACTGATTGGACACAATTGAGGTCTTGGACCCACGGCTGAGGTTATGGACCCACTATTTAGAGTGGGTCACTCCAGAAAGGGTCTAAGTATTGATGAATAACGGAACACACTTGACAATCCAGGCAGTTGGACAATCAATCAATTGCTTACAAGTTATTGAGGGTTTCAAGTTACTAAATTACTTTCTAAAGGTATACAACAATTTTGAAGTTTATGATTACAACAAAATAAAGTGTCGGATGTTGAATTAAAATGGTGTGTGTGTGAGTGTGTTATCATATAAGAATATAATGTGCAGTGTAACACATGACTTATGATTAGCAGACACCTATATTATTTTAAAATCTCTTCTGTTTCATTTTACATGACAATTTTAAGATGTTCTTGCTAATTATGCTAGTTATTGATGTATCTAGTGTGAATACTTTTTTTTAATCCACCTCTAAAATAGGATGTGTGCTGAACAGTAAACAGCCAAACACCATATTTGAGAATTTCCTTGCGAGAACCCAGTGATGATGTATTGCTGCTGAAGCATGGCTGTAACATTATGATAAATTGAACTTTGTAGCAATCCCCAGCAGGATTACATCACACAGTAGCAAAACCTCCAACAACCTTTGGGGGTGAAATTGAAATTGCATAAACCTTCAAGGGGCATCCCTCCTTATGTCACATGTGAATGCTAAAGTATGTAAATAAACAACCAAAAAGGTTGTTTCCACCACTGGGTTATCAGCAGGAAAAAAAAAAGTCAGCATTAGTTGCAACAACCATTCTGAGAGATGTCTTCGAGCACACTTGCAGATTGAGAGACTCCCTACTTGCTGAGAACCGTAGTCCAGATTACCATGTGAAGTCTTCCAAGAACCCTGCATTGAGGAAGGCCTTTGTGTAGCTATAACAAAGTTAAGCAGATAATTCACACCAAACCGAGTGATGGGTTTGTTCCTTCAGGACTGGAGATCCCTTCATTGCCAGTTCATCCTCAAGCATGACATCTCGCTCAAATATAGTCAAGAGGAAATTGGATTCACCAGGACCTTATATAACTCAGACATACAGTATTTGTCTAATCACAACCGCTGACTGATTTGATGCCTTGACTGCAGCTTGAAAGTGTTGGGAAACAACCTTGCCTGTGGAAATCTATTCTCTAACAGTGGTATCAAAATTTTTTATTTTTTTTATTTCTACCTTTCTTGTATGTTGAGAACTCATGCTCTGGTTTCAAAGTAATATTGTTTTTTTAAGGATTCTTGTTGAAGACCTGTGAGTGGAAGTTCGGCTGTTGTCCAGTGCAGATAGTTCTGACAGTATTAATGTTGTGGGGCCGAGTTTTGGCGGCGAGCACGACCGCTAGATGGAGCAGTCGAGTCGGCTCCACCGAACACCTGGAATTTATAGGTCATCACCCCGGATAACTCCGGAGCCGACGGGTCCCTTATCGGACCGAAGATCGCCAAGAGGTCGAGCGTGTGGGATAGGGTCGATTTCCAATTTCAATTTACCTAAATACCCACGTCATCCAAACTACCGGGGAAATTCACCCTCGGTGGAGCTCGAGTGGAACAAGCCGTTAGCGTGCTTGAACCGTGCGTAACCCGAGCGGATGGTTACCGAGGTCCGTCGGTCCAAATGCACAATTTGCCGCTTCCCAATTTCCCAACACACACCGTGCTAAACCAATTAAAGGAACACAGAAATGAGCTGAAAGATTTAACAGGGGATTTATTTAAAATGGGGGGGGGGGGGAAGGGAACACACAAAGAGCAGAGTTATCCGACTATAAGGAATGCAGTCAATGTACAAGCAAAATCACTGAACAATTCTACTTAGAGAAGACAGGCCCGCACACAGACATGCACACCCAAAAAGAAAATGGACCCAATGGGTCTTCAGTCGGTAGAGCCGGCCCGGGGTACCAGCCCCGCCTCGTGGGTCACACTGACTCGAACCACCATGATGGGACTCAAACCCATGACCCGAAGTCCACGACCACGACCATCTGCAGAGCCCTCGTCAACAACCACTCACTGGCTTTGGATGCTAGGTTGGAAATGCCTGGACTGAGAATGTCCTCTCCCACCAGGAATGTCTCGCACACGATCCTCGCTGCTTGGCAAAACGCCACGATCTCTCGAACTGGCGAACGCTCCTGCCACGAGCACACCGTCTCTCCTCGCTGGTCCAGACAACCACACCTTCTCCTCAGGATGGAGGGGCTTCTTCTCCTGGCCACTCACCTCATTGGTTGGACCCATCATGCGATTCCCTGGCTGTCCTCCATTGGACAGGCCCATGGTAGGCGGGGCACCTCCCACCCTTCGGAGTCCCGAACGGAAGCGTTTGTGGCTCCGCCCATCTCCTCACCTCTGGCCACGTGCGTAATGGCGATCGTGTTGAGTCGGAAACGGGGCAGGTGAGACGCCCGCTCCTTGCCTATTGGCGAAAGAGGGACGCCATGCCTATGTTAGACTCCGCCCACGCACGCGCTTGCCGGTGAGCGCGCGAAGGATGCCGCGAGCAGAGTGTTGTCGTGTGAAAGTGAAGATGGGCGTTGTTGTCGTTGTGGATGTAAAAATCCTAACTATAAAAATAGCTCTGCACCACACGAACATTTAATTCCCATTAGACGAGGGACGGGCCCTAACTAGAAACACATACTTACCGATATAACTGATCTATAGGGACTCTGACTGTTGTGTGCAGTAAGCTTACAATTTCGTAACAGTAATACCAGTGGGAATGGAGGAAAAAGCTAGGTAACTTGTTA
Organism: Eptatretus burgeri; assembly: GCF_056783735.1. Classification (NCBI taxonomy): domain Eukaryota; kingdom Metazoa; phylum Chordata; class Myxini; order Myxiniformes; family Myxinidae; genus Eptatretus; species Eptatretus burgeri. The sequence goes on along the minus strand of NC_140964.1, from coordinate 86,034,745 downwards.
CAAAATGGATAACTCCCAATGTTTGTCTCGTCATGAAAAATAAATAAATAAATAAATAAATATATTGTTACGGCCTTGGCTACCGAGACATCAGTTTGTTACTCGGGGTTTAATCCCCGTTTGTCCTTGAAAGAGCCGGACCTGGGCCACCGCTCACAATTAACTTTGTAGTTCGGTGGGTTGCTTTAGAACCACGAACGTCACCCAGTTAACCACGAGTTCCAGTGTCCACCATCTAATTATGCCGTTTAACTTGAGGTCACGTGGTTACCTGAACGGGAGCGTGCCCTCGGCAAAGCACCAATTTTATCTTGATTATATCTCAATTAGGGCGACCGAGCGTTTAACCGCTGGTGCGTGCCAACTATTACAGGTCAAGTCTGTAGTAATTACCTCCCAGTCTATCGAGGTTCGGACAATGCTGGATCAATGGAAGGAAAGGATAAGCGCGGGCAGGTTGGAACGTCAACAAGCAATTTATTAATAAGAAAATAAATAAATAGAACTTTTATTTCCGTGAGGTAAAAATAAATTCCAAATCAATCAAAATGATCACAAGCAAATAAATAATTAATCAGGCAAAATCAATCAAAACGATAGAAAAGAGACAGAGAGCAGATGCTTATTGGGGATTGACTTACTTAACAACTAAACACAGACAAGGGTATCCAGCAGATCATTCAGAGGGGGAAGAAGAATCGTCTCGCTCACCAAAGAGAAGTTGTCCGTCAAACAAAAACGTCCTGAAATGTGTGAGCGTGCCTTGTCTGTCAACAGCTCCCAGCCATGCAGTGTACCCACTCGCAAACAGGCTTGAATGCCAGTCGACGTCACCCCCAAGAAACAGGTATGCCAAGAGCGACCGTCTGACTGGACCGATGAAGCGACTGTCTGACTGGAACGATGAAATGCTTTCAAAGCTCTCAGAACCGTAACCAGCTGTCGCCAACTGACTGACAAACTGACTTGGTGGCTGACCCGTGCCTCACTCATGTTTGACTGACCCACGCGCGACCCGTGGACGTACCTCTCCCTCTTTTTATAGGCGGCCTGTCTCGGCGGCACCAACTCCCCCCAAATTCACCCCACCCCACTTGCGCACCGTTACCATGACAACCCGCATGGCCCCCGGTTATTCCTGCTGACGAGGCCATGTCTGTGGTGCTGGGCGAGCAAAAAGCAGCCATTTGTCAGAATTACTGAGCACAAATGTGAAGCGCTCATTAAACTGTCAACAATAATTATCACTTCACTGTTCAGCCCGATATGAAAATAAGCCAGTTCGCATCCATAGAGCTGTTGGATGGGGGTGTCGAACGTCGATGGAAAAAGGCGGGTCTCGGCGTCCGTGAAAGAAACGGAGGAAGGCGGACGTCGGCGTCGGTGAAAGAAACGGCTATGTCATGTGCATGAATGTGTCTATCGGAAAGAGAAAAAGCTTCCAATAAGAGATGGGGCTATATTCTTTACCATTCTCAATGCATCACATTTAGAATCGCACCAGACATGGGGATGGGTCTATCCTGGACATGCATTTAGGGAAATAACTATCTGAGGACCTGGATGTTGGTATGCATTCATCGGATCGGATTCTGAAATCCATAACAATATATATATATATATATATATATAGTATATGTATGTATATATATAGTATATGTATGTATATATATAGTATATGTAGGTATATATATAGTATATGTATGTATATATATAGTATATGTATGTATATATATAGTATATGTATGTATATATATAGTATATGTATGTATATATATAGTATATGTATGTATATATATAGTATATGTATGTATATATATAGTACATGTATGTATATATATAGTACATGTATTTATATATATATAGTACATGTATGTATATATATATGTACATGTATGTATATATATATATATATATATATATATATATATATATATATATATATATATATATATATATATATATATATATATATATATATATATATATATATATATATATATATATATATATATATATATATATATATATATACAGTGGGGAGAACAAGTATTTGATACACTTCCGATTTTGCAAGTTTTCCCACTTACAAAAAAGCAGGTAGAGGTCTGTAATTTTATCATAGGTACATTTCAACTGTGAAAGACGGAATCCAAAACAAAAATCCTGAAAATCACATTGTATGATTTTTAAATAATTCATTTGCATTTTATTGCATGAAATAAGTATTTGATACATCATAAAAACAGAACTTAATATTTGGTACAGAAACCTTTGTTTGCAATTACAGACATCAAACGTTTCCTGCAGTTCTTAACCAGGTTTGCACAGACTGCAGCAGGGATTTTGACCCACTCCTCTATACAGATCTTCTCCAGATCCTTCAGGTTTCGGGGCTGTCGCTGGGCAACACAGACTTTCAGCTCCCTCCAAAGATTTTCTCTTGGGTTCAGGTCTGGAGACTGGCGAGGCCATTCCAGGACCTTGAGATGCTTCTTACGGAGCCACTCCTTCGATGCCATGGCTGTGTGTTTCGGGTCATTGTCATGCTGGAAGCCCCAGCCACGCCCCATCTTCAATGCTCTTGTTGAGGGAAGGACGTTGTTGGCCAAGATCTCACGATACATGGTTCCATCCATCCTCCCCTCAATACGGTGCAGTCGTCCTGTCCCCTTTGCAGAAAAGCATCCCCAAAGAATGATGTTTCCATCTCCATGCTTCGCGGTTGGGATGGTGTTCTTGGGGTTGTACTCATCCTTCTTCTTCCTCCAAACACGGCGAGTGGAGTTTACACCAAAAAGCTCTGTTTTGGTCTCATCAGACCACATTACCTTCTCCCATTCCTCCTCTGGATCATCCAGATGGTCATTGGCAAACTCCAGACGGGCCTGGACATGTGCGGCTTGAGCAGAGGGACCTTGCGTGCACTGCAGGATTTTAATCCATGACGCCGTAGTGTGTCACTTATGGTTTTCTTTGATACTGTGGTCCCAGCTCTCTTCAGGTCATTGACCAGGTCCTGCCATGTAGTTCTGGGTTTATCCCTCAACTTTCTCATGATCATTGAGGCTCCATGAGTTGAGATCTTGCATGGAGCCCCAGACCGAGGGAGATTGACTGTTATCTTGAACTTCTTCCATTTTCTAATAATTGCGCCAACAGTTGTTGCCTTCTCACTAAGCTGCTTGCCTATTGTCCTGTAGCCCATCCCAGCGTTGTGCAAGTCTACAATTTTGTCCCTGATGTCCTGAGATAGCTCTCTGGTTTTGCCCATTGTGGAGAGGTTGGAGTCTGATTGATTGAGTGTGGACAGCTGTCTTTTATGCAGATAACAAGTTCAAACAGGTGCAGTTCATACAGGTAATGAGTGGAGAATGGGAGGACTTCTTAAAGACAAAACTAACAGGTCTGTGAGAGCTGGAATTCTTACTGGTTGGTGGGTGATCAAATACTTATTTCATGCAATAAAATGCAAATTAATTATTTAAAAATCATACAATGTGATTTTCAGGATTTTTGTTTCAGATTGCGTCTTTCACAGTTGAAGTGTACCTATGATAAAAATTGCAGACCTCTACGTGTTTTGTAAGTGGGAAAACCTGCAAAATCGGCAGTGTATCAAATACTTTTTCTCCCCACTGTATATATATATATATATATGTATGTATATATATATATATATATATATATATATATATATAGTATATAGTATATGTATGTATATATATAGTATTTGTATGTATATATATATATATATATATATATATATATATATATATATATATATATATATATATATATATATATATATAGTATATAGTATATAGTATGTATATATATATATATATATATATATATATATATATATATATATATATATATATATATATATATATATAGTATATATATATATATATATATATATATATATATATATATATATATATATATATATATATATATATATATATATATATATATATATATATATATATATATATATATATATATATATATATATATATAT
>NC_140964.1:85925718-86015718 GCF_056783735.1 Eptatretus burgeri | reverse complement strand
CTGAATGATTGATGTGTTTTGTATTGAGTCCCCCCCACCACACCAACTCCTCCCCCTCCCCCCCCCACTTCCTCATTATACTCGATTGAATGTTTGTGTGTTTTTGCTGAAGAAGATGGAGATTGTGAAGATGTTTGAAGTCATCAAATGATGGTGTTCAATTTTTTAATTTGAAAATAATTTCAACACTATTCTCTTTTATGCTGTTTCACGTTTGTTAGACATGTGGAGATGAAAGAAAAAGCAGCTGCGTTCATTGAGAATATAAATTAAAGGTCAAGCATCACCATTTTGGAGATCCTCATGGAATGCCAGGGTAGTCTGCAGAACTTGCTTTCTGATGCTGACTTTATTTTTCAGATGCATCATGGTAACCATCATAGTTATGATCCACTACCACACTCATTTGTTTGACCAGGGGATAGGGGATCCTCATCCATTTTATTCTGAAGATTTTTGGTGATTTTAACAGAACAAGCTGAGAAAAGAATAGCCGCATATACTGTACGTGTGTCGTCCCACATACGCATTTGTGCAAGCTGATGTACTAATTCATCCTCAAGGGTGCAAAATTTCAGTCACTATTTTTTAACAATAAGCTACCTCTTTATGATTGCTGTCATACCGAAATGTAACGCAAAGAAGTAGATCTTTGTCAAAAATATAGTGAGAATTTTCCGCATCAGTAGTATTGACTTAATTTGGCCCATTGACTTACGTGTTGTGGCTTTATTAATTGTGTCTGGGATTCTGTGTCTCGGATGTCAGTTAAACTATTTATTTCTTCCTAAGTCGTGCTTCCATGCCTGGTTTCTGCCACCTTTCCTGCATTGACCAATTTGGTGAATTGAAGATCCCTGGAGGAATATCAATCAGAGTAATCCCTTTGGGACGTGCAAGAATATTCATGTGCTACCACGTGGGTGACATGCCATTCTAATTCAACCTTAAGCTGGCTATCCACTGGATATTAATTCCCAGCATGTACAATTCCCTCATTAAATTGCTTGTGGTTTTTGGGTGGAGGACTTGTGCGTATTATTCGCCAACCATTTGTGTGACGTCAAAAGAGTTAATTATTCCACTGATAAAATGTCTTCTGCATCATCATGTTATTGCCATAAATTATATTTGCGTCAAACTCGTCTTCTCCCAAACTTTCTTTCTACTGTCGTCGCCAAATCCTGATTGTGGAAAGAAATCAATGGCTCAAATGATCAGTCATTTCATCCAAACCATAAAGTAAAATGAGTTAAAGTACACAATGTGTTGTACTCTTCTTTAATTGCGAAGTTCATTTCGAGGAATGTTTACTTTGGGAGAGCAGGATTTAATAAAACACGAGAAGGGCACTCGGTAGAGTGCATACCTCTGCCATGGAATGCCTCATCCACTGAAACATATCGGGCCCAAAACATTTTTGAAATATCATGGAATATCGTTTTTGGCTTTATCTCTCAATGGTGAAGAATCATTAAAAAAAATTATCGTAGCCAGATCCAGATCTTCAGCAAAATCGAATCAGTTTGTCCTTGTCACACACCCAACCCACCCACAAAAAACTTTCCCCTTAGTCGTTCCCAATTTTTTCTCTCTCTCTCTCTCTCTCTCTGTGTCCATCTCTCTCTCTCTCTCTCTCTCTCTCTCTCTCTCTCTCTCTCTCTCTCTCTCTCTCTCTCTCTCTCTCTTTCTCTTTCTCTTTCTCTTTCTCTTTCTCTTTCTCTTTCTCTTTCTCTTTCTCTTTCTCTTTCTCTTTCTCTTTCTCTTTCTCTTTCTCTTTCTCTTTCTCTTTCTCTTTCTCTTTCTCTTTCTCTTTCTCTTTCTCTTTCTCTTTCTCTTTCTCTTTCTCTTTCTCTTTCTCTTCTCTCTTCTCCTCTTCTCTCTCCTCTTCTCTCTCTCCCTCTTCTCTCTCCCTCTTCTCTCTCCCTCTTCTCTCTCCCTCTTCTCTCTCCCTCTTCTCTCTCCTCTTCTCTCTCCCTCTTCTCTCTCCCTCTTCTCTCTCCCTCTTCTCTCTCCCTCTTCTCTCTCCCTCTTCTCTCTCCCTCTTCTCTCTCCCTCTTCTCTCTCCCTCTTCTCTCTCTCCCTCTTCTCTCTCCCTCTTCTCTCTCCCTCTTCTCTCTCCCTCTTCTCTCTCCCTCTTCTCTCTCTTCTCCCTCTTCTCCCTCTTCTCTCTCCCTCTTCTCTCTCCCTCTTCTCTCTCCCTCTTCTCTCTCCCTCTTCTCTCTCCCTCTTCTCTCTCCCTCTTCTCTCTCCCTCTTCTCTCTCCCTCTTCTCTCTCCCTCTTCTCTCTCCCTCTTCTCTCTCCCTCTTCTCTCTCCCTCTTCTCTCTCCCTCTTCTCTCTCCCTCTTCTCTCTCCCTCTTCTCTCTCCCTCTTCTCTCTCCCTCTTCTCTCTCCCTCTTCTCTCTCCCTCTTCTCTCTCGCTCTTCTCTCTTCCTCTTGTCTCTCCCTCTTCTCTCTCCCTCTTCTCTCTCCCTCTTCTCTCTCCCTCTTCTCTCTCCCTCTTCTCTCTCCCTCTTCTCTCTCCCTCTTCTCTCTCCCTCTTCTCTCTCCCTCTTCTCTCTCCCTCTTCTCTCTCCCTCTTCTCTCTCCCTCTTCTCTCTCCCTCTTCTCTCTCCCTCTTCTCTCTCCCTCTTCTCTCTCCCTCTTCTCTCTCCCTCTTCTCTCTCCCTCTTCTCTCTCCCTCTTCTCTCTCCCTCTTCTCTCTCCCTCTTCTCTCTCCCTCTTCTCTCTCCCTCTTCTCTCTCCCTCTTCTCTCTCCCTCTTCTCTCTCCCTCTTCTCTCTCCCTCTTCTCTCTCCCTCTTCTCTCTCCCTCTTCTCTCTCCCTCTTCTCTCTCCCTCTTCTCTCTCCCTCTTCTCTCTCCTCTTCTCTCTCCCTCTTCTCTCTCCCTCTTCTCTCTCCCTCTTCTCTCTCCCTCTTCTCTCTCCCTCTTCTCTCTCCCTCTTCTCTCTCCCTCTTCTCTCTCCCTCTTCTCTCTCCCTCTTCTCTCTCCCTCTTCTCTCTCCCTCTTCTCTCTCCCTCTTCTTTCTCCCTCTTCTCTCTCCCTCTTCTCTATCCCTCTTCTCTATCCCTCTTCTCTATCCCTCTCTCTCTATCCCTCTCTCTCTATCCCTCTCTCTCTATCCCTCTCTCTCTATCCCTCTCTCTCTATCCCTCTCTCTCTATCCCTCTCTCTCTATCCCTCTCTCTCTATCCCTCTCTCTCTATCCCTCTCTCTCTATCCCTCTCTCTCTATCCCTCTCTCTCTATCCCTCTTCTCTCTATCCCTCTCTCTCTATCCCTCTACTTTTTGGGACAGGATATCTCAAGTTGTGAATCTGTCCACAACTTGAGATATCCTGCACACACACACACACACACACACACACACACACACACACACACACACACACACACACACACACACACACACACACACACACACACACACACACACAGGGGTGAAAACATAACCTCCTTTCACCATCAGTGGTGGAGGTAAATATGGAAGAATAATTGCATATGTCATCTTTTTGATTCACTACACCTATCTTGCATTTGAAAAATTATTTTGTACACTTCAGCAATTACCAAGGTATGTATATACGGTACATATATACCATATATACTGTGTATATGCATATCTGTGAAGTGTGTGTGTGTGTGTGTGTGTATTCACACTACATAGCCAAAAGTATCCGGACACCCCTTCTAATTCGTGGATTTGACTTTCAGCCCCACCCATATTGCTGACAGGTGTATAAAATCAAGCACACAGCCATGCAATCTCCATAGACAAACATCGGTAGTAGAATGAGCCATACTGAAGAGTTCAGTAACTTTCAACATGGCACCGTCATAGGATGCCACCTTTCCAACAAGTCGGATTGTCAAAATTTCTGCCCTGTTTGAGCTTCCCCAGTCAACTGCAAGTACTGGTATTGTGAAATGGAAACGTCTCGGAGCAACAACAGCTCAGCCAGGAAGTGGTAGGCCACCCAAGCCCATAGAATGGGACTGCTGAGTGCTGAAGCATGTAGCGTGGAAAAACTCATCTGTCGTCGGTTGCAACACTCACTACCGAGTTCCAAACTGCCGCTGGAAGCAACGTCCGCACAAGCATTGTTCGTCGAGAGCTTCATGAAATGGGTTTTCATGGCCGAGCAAACGCACACAACCCCAAGATCACCCTGAGTAATGCTAAACGTCGGCTAGAGTGGTGTAAAGCTCACAACCATTGGAATCTTTCTGCATTGGAAATGCATTCTCTGGAGTGATTAATCACGCTTCACCATCTGGCAGTCCGACAGATGAATCTGGGTTTGGCAGACACCAGGAGAATGCTACCTGTCCGAATGCACAGTATCAACTGGAAAGTTTGGGGGAGGAGGAATAATGGTCTGGGACTGTTTTACATCGTTCGGGCTAGGCCCTTGAGTTCCAGTGAAGGGAAATCTTAACGCTACAGCATACAATGACATTCCAGACGATTCTGTGCTTCTAACTTTGTGGCAACTGTTTGGGGAAGGCCCTTTCCTGTTTCAGCATGACAATGCTCCCATGCACAAGGCGAGGTCCATATAGAAATGGTTTGTCAGGATTGCTGTGAAAGAACTTGACTGGCCTGCACAGAGTCCTGACCTCAACCCCATCGAACACCTTTGGGATGAATTGGAACACCAACGGTGAGCCAGACTGTGAGTACATCCTTGTTTAGTCAATGGGGATGCAGGTAAATAGGGCTGTGACATCAAAAGACACCATGATCTCGTCATCTTCAATGTGGACATCTTTGATATGCAAGAGAAACTCCTCAGCATTGCGGACTGTGTGAGATGAATCTGACACCAAATGCTTGAGTCGACGGAAGAGCCCTTTCGTGAGTTTGTAGTTGGGGGAACCCTGAAGGGCTACAATGGGTCGGAGTGGTATTCCATCTTTGTGCACCTTGGATAAGCCGTAGAACTTTATAATATCACCGAGTCCTCTGATTGCATTGTCTGCTATTCCTCTTCCATCAAGAGGCTCTTCAATCGGAGGTCATACAGCACTTTATTTACCTGTCATTCGATGGTCTTGGTCGGATGTATGTATGTATGTATGTATGTATGTATGTATATATATATGTATATATATATATATATATATATATATATATATATATATATATATATATATATATATATATATATATATATATTGGAGAAAGAAATCTTGATTGGCAGCTCTGCTTTCATCTGTGTGCAACCATAAATCTCGATTTTCAAATACTTGAGTGCCACTTGGATGCCATCCTAGTTTACAGGAGATGTGTTGGTAAAATTTATGTGCATGATGTCAGTGTCATATCATATTTAGGGTCAGTGTTGCTCCTTTAATTATATGTTCTGTATGTGTGTATCTGTATGTGCATGTAAATAAATAAATATATATATATATATATATATATATATATATATATATATATATATATATATATATATACATATATATACATATCTATAGATATATATATATATATATATATATATATATATATATACATATCTATAGATATATATATATATATATATATATATATATATATATATATATATATATATATATATACATATCTATAGATATATATATATATATATATACATATATATAGATCTATAGATATATATATATATATATATATATATATATATATAGATCTATAGATATATATATATATATATATATATATATATATACATATCTATAGATCTATATATATATATATATATATATATATATATATATATATATATATATATATATATATATATATATATATCTTCTTCTTTCGGCTGCTTCCTTTAGGGGTCGCCACAGCGGATCATCTGTATGATCCGCATAGTGATTTGGCACATGTTTTACGCTGGATGCCCTTCCTGACGCAACCCTGGTCGCCTCTTACGACACAGGGATATGGTACACCTATTTTAACCGGGGTATACACCGGCCCAGTACACTGGTACTCATTGGTATATGATCAAACATATGTATTTACATATATACGAGTATATTGACATCGGATAACAACATATTGAAGAAACAAAATGTTACACAACTTTTCAAAGGATGTGCGAATAAAAGTGAAGCCAGTTCCACACTCATGAACCCTCTTGGAAAATGCTCAAAGCTACAGACTATGCAGCCAGAGCTTTCCCAGTAGCTGTGCGCTCTTTTTATGACAACGATCAACCCTCAACGTTTGATGTGCTGGTGTTAAGAGCCAGATCTTGGTTCTCCCCTGCTGTGGCTCTCATTTTACTCATCGTTCTTCGAAAAGAGCTCTAACCGCCCACGGTGCGGCTCTGCTGTCCCATTTTGCTGATGTCCGCTCACCTCTGGGGCATCAAAACAGAGCTGGAATCCCTCAAAAACGATCTGTTTGCTGAGAAAGCAAGTCGGATGTTACTGCCGCATTGGAATTCCTTACTTTCATGCTGACATAAGCCTTAATATTCTCCAAGGTTCCATTGAGTTATTGACTTGTTGAAAAAGCCGTTTGAGGTCTTGAGAGAAGGGCACTTAACATGGATCTACTCTGATAAGATCTTTCGTTTGTCACTACTTTTCATTGCCATTGTGGCATTAGGTGCTTATTATAACAGTGTGATTAATTGTTCTTCAGATGAATTCTTGGTCATGCATTTGAGAATCGCAATGCACGTACATAGATTTGATCGGTCTGAAGACCTCTTCCTGGACTACCATTTTCTTGCATACCCTGGTGTAAAATATACAAGCAGAGAAATGAGATGATTTATTTGTTGCATGGGAGAAGATGTTAAACAAATTAAATAATCGCAGCAGTCTTTTCACTTGTCTGTCCAAAACTTTAAAACAGCTGCACTGATCTTGATGAAGTTTTCAGGGAAGATGGAATGTTATGGACACTTGGTAAAGTCCAACAGATGCAAATTATATTTTTCCACAACAATATTGATATCAGAAATATTACTATCTGTCAGAGACATTTCTTGGTATACAAGCTTTTTAGTAGCCACGAACAAAGATCAATATCTTGGTTCTGCACAATCCTGCCTGACCAGACGTCTCAAGTCGCTTTTGATTTTCCATCAAAATCGAAAATTTCTGACAGATGTGGGAATATTTATCATAAGTAAGCCATTGTGGGAATTAAGGGAATCTAAGAAAGATATGTTGCATGTAATTCTTAACTGCATTATTATGATTTAAATGCTGGGATAGAGGGATCTATATTAATATTTCGGCACGCCCCTTTCTTTATTCCACCATCAGATTTTTGTTACTGCATGAAATGAAACAAGATTTGGCACATATACTAATGATATTATTGTCTTCCTTAAGAGGCCCCTCAAAATTCGTTTTGATGCATTTTCACAAACTCCAACGGATTCCATTCAAATTCGGTACAATTATGGCTTTTGGTCCAACTTAGGTCATTGGCTATAATTTTTTTCCATAACACTTCCGATATTCGAAAAAAATCGATAAATCGATATCCCTTATGGGATTTTCCATTCAAATCCACTCAAGTTTAAGGCCTACGGGGGACGCAAATTTTCACTTTGCCCCGGGCGCTGTTTACCTCCGCTACGCCAAGCTGTTAGGGTTTGGGTTAGTGTTAGGGTTAGGGTTAGCTACCCTAACACTAACCCTAACAGCTAACCCTAACCCTAACAGCTAACCCTAACCCTAACCCTAACCCTAACCGCTAACCCTAACCCTAACTGCAACCCTAACCCTAACTGCAACCCTAACCCTAACTGCGAACCCTAACTCTAACTGCTAACCCCTAACCGCTAACCCCTAACCGCTAACAGCTATTCAGGAAATTTGCAAGAAAGCCCGGGCAACGCCAGGCTTTATTGCTAGCCCGAGCAACGCCGGGCATTACTACTAGTTTAATATATAAGGAGACAGATTTGAAGCAATGGATTTTTATCTGCGACATTTCACAGGTCGACAAGGGCTCCGCATGGTTGTTGTTGCTTTTGTCCTTCCGGTTATTGTTGGGGGTCGATTTTTGAAAGGTGCACCCATTGCTCGGACAGCTGTCGGACCTCACCCACATTTGTCGCTTGACTCCACTCACCATTGCACCCAGATGATAATATGGCCGCCATCTTTGTCTTCTGGTGGGCCTAACACATCAGGCCTATAAGGCCTTTGCTGATAATCCACTGCCCGGGTTTGTTGCGTCAGATTTCCATTGGCTTTGTTTGGGTTGAGAGTTATTCACAATGAGGGACCCTGAAAAAAAAATCTAATCATCTGTCAAATTTAAATTATTAGTGAGGTTTAATCAAGCCTGTCGGCATACATGTTACGCACCTCCCTAAAGCCATTCCTGTGGTCATTTTATTAAACATCATCCAATTTCCATCGGCTTTGTTAATCACAATGTGGTCCGCATGCGTCTTTTGTTACCTCTTTCACAACTGAATAAAATGTGCTTCACTCATGATTAAAATTGTAACACCACTTGGCGAAAATCATCTGCTCAATTTACATGTTCTTTTTATTTTATTTTAAAGTTTTCTCCATCAACTTTTGTGTACAATTTATTTGTTCTACGTAAAATAAATGTACAGTAAACTAAAAGCGTGAACGAGAGGTGATCACGTCTGCCCCAAGGTTGCGTACACATGGGGATCATTCAAAAATTAAGTTATGCTGGGAGGGGTGTATGTTTAAACATTACATGGTTACAGGGAAGTTGAGGGGGTTGGGGGGGTGGTGTTTCCAGTGCCATTGCATCATGCTATTAACCAATTACAGTATTATTTTGTTTACCTCTATAATGGAGTCAGTTTTTGCATTCACATTACATAAAAACGACTTCAAAAAATTGGGGAAAATTGTAGCGTGTGGTACTGTATTGCAATTATGTTGCAGGTTGTGACCAGAGTGCGGTCGGTCATTCTTGTTGTCAACTGAAAGCCGTGAAGAGTCCATTAACTGTTGATGGGATGTGAGGTTTGTAGCAAGACTGGTAAAGTGGAAATTAAACATTGAGGCTGCATTTACAGAGTGATCATTTAAATTGCTGTACACACACACACACACACACACACACACACACCCACACCCACACCCACACCCACACACACACACACACACACACACACACACACACACACACACACACACACACACACACACACACACACACACACACACACACACACACACACACACACACCTTTGATCATACCTTTGGTCATATTAATTAGCAAAGGGTGAACAAAATTTTATCGAGCTCATCGCCCTTCCCAGAGCCCACTTCCACATACCAAGGATCAAATATCAAATGTTTTTCAAGCACTGTGATATTCAGCCAAGAGAGTTAGATCGCTCCAGATCTCAGGTGTATGTATGAATGAGTTTCTGGTTCCGAAATGGGGCACTGTGACATAACTTTACAGGCATTCTGCATAGGTCTATGCACATGAAATCATTCAAAAATCATTTATGGCCATGCATGGTGATGAAGGCGCAGGTAACGGTTTTTGTGTTATCATGCTGATCTGCAGTGAGCGATAATTATAAAGCTAAGCACGAGCAAGAAATTTGACCAGCAATCAAGCACACAATATGGAATACCCTTTTGAAAATGTACCATGACAATTTTAACATCCACATACCTAAATGCAAATGGGAGCAGCTGGCTTTATGCCCCCTTATAAAGGATGGTGTGCCTTGGTATGCAGCTACCCCCGCTGGAAATGAAGTTGACGATGCTTTTAGTTAAGACTGACACAAACTGTAAGGTCTATAAAAAGCTGCACATTAGTAATGATATTGTAACAAAAATTGACTCTGAGGGTAAAGGGGTTATTTAGTGAATTCGTTTTTATTATAAGTTGCATATTTACAGTTAGATGGATTGTAAACCCCAATTTAGGTTTGTCTCGAACTCTAGATCGTGTTTAGTAGAAGCTTTCTTTTCCCTCCATCCCTTTGTAATTTTTTTTATGGTGAAATGTACTTATTCTTCATTAATTTATTTGATTAATACCATATACTGTACATCTTTCTCCTCACTGGGTTCACGATTATCGGATCTCTAGCTGAATGGAGCTTGTGCTCTTTTGAATTGGGCTATTCAACGGTGTGCTCGAGCCATACGACCAATGAGCGTGCCTAATGACATCAAGCGAGGGACGGTTTTGAAAAAGGTTTTGGGTGAGAATATCAGTTGAGCTGGGAATCACAATAGTGAAGTCCACGTCAAGGCAATTTAGCCTGAAATCCTGAGAGTGAACTGGCCTGCATCAGAGCAGTTGAGCCAGGATCTTCACAGGGTGAGGAGCATGTATGGGTTCTCTCAGCCTCGCCACAGAAGTCCTCAGCCGGACTTCTGACTGGAGCATCACTGAGGATTCTTTGGACCACCCCGGCAAAAGGAGAATCCGGTTTTGTGATCTTGGGGACTCCAGTGGCAAGTTTGTCTGGACTGGCTGGAGACCCACCTCACAGCAGGAAGTGCACGGGTAAATAGTTGCCTGTTCATCACACCAAATCTAGCTAAAGGCACCTCGCTTGACTTGATCAGGCCTGAATCACTTCGTTTATTTTTTGTCCCTCCTGCATTTTTTTTTAACAAACTAACATTCACACTCCAGTAGGTCATCACATCTACCTTGTGAGTCCTACACCGCCTTTCTATAGCTTGTCCCCTCTGTCGTCGCCACCCGATCTCACCCATACTTGCCTGCCATGTCAAATGTGTCACAACTGCATATCTCCTGCTTTCATTCATACAGACAGAACTTTCTGGATCCAGAGGTGTTTTGGAGCTGTTATGTGGGCTAAGACAGTCACAATGAACAATATGTGTAAGGGTTGAGAGCCACTCTGAACTGAGTCATTTTCAATATGACTGACTGATTTCAATATGACTGACTGACTGACTGACTGACTCAATTCAATATGATTTTCAACTGAGTCATTTTTAAAATCTGAGTCATTTTCAATACCACCCTAAGATGTTAATTTTGGACATTTTAAAGATGTTCATTTGGGACATTTTCCTTTGTCTCTTTGGGGAGTACAACCAGACCTTGTCACCTGGACCAAAGTCCCTCATGCCGACCCTGGTGTCATATTGTTGCTTCATGTTGTCCACGGTCAGCTCAATATGCTGGCAGGCAAACTCCAATTCCTTGTATATTTTTTCAAGATGTCGCATATACCCTTAATCCTCTTAATCTGTTAATCCCTTTATCTGTTCATTAAGATCCCCTGGTGGTTGGCCATACAAATAGTCCACCCGGGCTTGCAGATCTCTTCCGTACATTAGCAGCATGGTACTGCAACAGGTGGCATCATGACGGGAGGTTTGATAAGTCATCAGCAGATACGGCAGGTGCTAATCCCTATCCTGCTGATAGGATAAGATCTACAGTGCCAAATGCTGCATGATAGTCTGAATAAACTGTTCCACCATCCCATCTCACTGGGGTTGTCGTGGGTTCGTCCTCATTTGCAAATTTGCAGGAGCGTACATATTTCTTTGATTAATTGACTCTCAAAATTTCTTGTCTGGTCAGTATGCAGCTCCTGCAGATACCATGCCAGACCATAAATCACTTGGTGAAGTTTTGGGCAACTGTGGTAGTCGGGCAATAGAAAGGCCACAAGCCATTTCCTGAAGTAGTCCATGATCATTCATATGAATCTTTTACATTGGTGGGTGTGGGAGAGTGGACCCAAGATATCCATTGCCACCCGCTCAAGGCGGTACCCATCTTTGTGTTGTTGTAAAGGGCCCTCATCCTGCATGCTGGTCTTTTTTCATGGTGCAGACATCAAATGCCCGACACCAATTTTGAATGCCACGTCCGAAGTTAACCCAAGAAAATCACTTTTTCAATTTTGATGTTTTGATTATGCTCAAATGACCTTCAGTTATTTGACCATGCAGCAGTTTAAATATATAGCTGGTGGTTGCGGTCGTTTTGGCATGACCTGTGGGACTACAACCGGATAACCGGAATGGATTGTGGCTGCAACAATATCTCCCTCTCCATCCCCTTACAAATCAAAAGTCCTTAACCTTGGCCTGCCAACCCAAAGTCCTCAACCCCCCCCCCTCCTCTCCAACCCTAAGGTGTCGATTCCCTCCTCACTCCAAGCTTTCAAACCCACTTCCCACCCGTCATGGTGGCCTCTGCAACTCACAATCCCACAAGGTATTCGAAAAACATATATGACCATGAGCAGGCCACGGCCCATTACAGTTGCTTGTCCAACTCACAATCCCATGAGCTATGCGAAAAAGAAAAGTGATAAACAAACTGAAACCAAATAATTATCTTCTTCCTGATGTGTGTATGTATACGTTTGTGTGTGTGTGTGTGTGTGTGTGTGTGTGTGTGTGTGTGTGTGTGTTTGTGTGTGCGCACGCGTGCATGTTGCGTCCAAGTGTCTGTTAACACAGAATTACTCAGAGCTGGGACTTTTCGGTCTGAAAAATGGTCCAAGTGGTCTTTTAAGGTTGGCGGCCATTTTAGTTGTAAAAAACCCGATGTTGAACACGTCCTCATCCATTTCTCAGACATGCATTTATCTATGTTGTTCAAACGTGGCAGACAGATCAAAAATGATGGCTTACAAAAGTATGTCATTTATTTTCTAGATTAGATCGAAGATGGCCGACTGGAGGCCATTTTGTAACTTAAATATGTCCCCAACTATTTCTGAAACATGCATGGTCCGATTCTGTTCAGACTTGGCACAAGAACAGCACATGACGGCATACATGTGCAGCTCAGTTTATTTTGCGATCTGGTCAAAGATGGTGGACTGGTATAATTGCGGCCATTTTAGCTCCACATAAATATGGGCTAACCCTTTAACTTGATACAGCGAAATTACTAAAACAATGGGGCTATGACATTTTATATCTTTTTTTACTTGTTAAATTGAAAAAACACAAACATATATATTTATTTTTTTCTCTCGTCTTCTTTTTCCCCCTTTCTATCTCCTATGTCTTTTTAACCCCTCATTTCCCTCATCTCCCCCACCTCCCCCCCCTCACCCCACTGCATACGAAATAAATAAATAACCTCTTTTTAATACATCATTGCGATGTGGAGCACCAGTTGCATTGACTTAGAGCTTTGTTTCCACACCAAGTTTGTATAAACACAGCCGTGAGCATGCCGCAGCTGTTTTGATGGAACGTACATTCTGCCAGTTTCAAAGTTGATGAAAGAGGCACAATTAGCTTGCTCCAGGGAACTCATTGCTCTTGGACCTTCCCTGAGTATTATGATATGAACCCAAAACGACTCACTTACAGATAGATATTTCTTAAAGGCTGCATTACCAACGAGGTAGAGCATTTAATTGACCATAAGAAGTTTGATAAACCTATAACCTAATATGTGCTTAACGTTTTCTCCTAGTTCTGATTTCTCTCATACATTACCCACTTGAATGTCTCTTCATCTCATTGCTTGTCCCACACTTGCCCACTTTGTCTCGTGTGTGCCATGAACAGTGTGAAAGGGAGCACGAGAGGCAGGGGTGGAAGCGATATTGCTGCAATGTATTTTGAGCATGTTTGTTTGGTTTAGTTCAGCTGTGATGTGTTTTCTGCCTGGATCTTATCTCCAAAAGTACTGACAGACCCAAACTGGCAACCAACGTGCTTTACTATAAGCATGCCACATGTTTGAGGCTTTGTACATTAACAAGATGACATATTTATTTTGTGTTGATAAAAGTATTTTGGCTCGGTGCCTTTTCTTTCATTTGTATCATTCATTGTCTGCATAATTTTTTTTATGTTTTCATGACTGCAGATTGTTTTGACTGCAAACAGATCGCAGATCTCTCCACAAGGCTGGGTTCCATTGAGAATAAGGTACGAGTGTTAAAACAACATTCAACATCAACAGCAATGTGTGATACAGCTGATAATCATTTATATTTTGTGTTGGAGGTTCGTGATTCATAAAGCCCTATGTGGCTACCACCACATTATATGGACTACATTGTAATGAGAGAAACCAAAGGGGTCTACTAGACGAGAGTGAAAAGCCTACATTTGACCTCTAAATACATGTTTGTAAAATATACCATAGAATATTTAAGAATGTCATTGCAGATGGGACAGCCAGTTTTACATCCCTTTGACAGATTTCATTTTCCATGATGTCGTACCTCCAGCTGACTGTGAAGCAGTGTTAAAATGGAATTCTGCCAGGAATTGAACCCAGACTCAGATAGCTCAGAAATGAACACGCTATTGCAAACTATCCTGCTGCTGCTAAGAACAAATAGTCCCAAATGGGACAGACGGTCGCCTCATGATGGAGGACGGTCGGAGTTGGGGAGCATTTGGTGATAAAATAGATTTTCACTTTAATTCGATGGAAAATTATCATTGCATGTGATATTCATGTAATTACATTTGAAGTGAATTATATTACGACCTGGATGGAAATTTTGAAGAAAAAAAAAAGGGCTCGATTGGTTGTTGTGCATCGACGTCATTAATCATCATGTCAGAGTTTCAGAAATGATTCGTTGAGCCTTTTCAGAGGAGTCGGGAAAAAACGGAAAAAATGTTAATGTACCCACGGATGGACGGCAAAAAGGAAGGACAGACTAACTGACTGACTTAAGGACATCATTATGGTTTTAAGAGCTTGTCGACTCTATCGTCGACGAGCTAATAATATTGGCACAGTGTATTTTTTTCTGTTTGTTGTGCAAGATATTATGCTTTCTTCATATATTGTGTGTGTGTTGAGCCAAAAGGAGTAAAGAGAGTGGAACAGGCAGTGGTGTAGTGTCAAATTTTGAAGTACTGGAGCCGTGCAAAAATGTCGGTCATGACATCCTCATCAGATTGACCATCACATCAAGTCTTAACATGACACGAACCATTTGAGTCCTCAAACTGAGTGATAAATGAAATTATCACTCAGTTGATCTCAATATATATATATATATATATATATATATATATATATATATATATATATATATATATATATTTAGCTCCATGTGGTAAGGGCTGACAGGATGGCCTCGACATAGGGGTAGGCACATTCACCTCAAAGTTGTCAAGCTTGGGTTTGAATCCAGACCCAGATATAAACTGTCATCCTGGTGTTTCACATGCAGGGTGATTCATCAATGTGTGTGTCGTCCCTCAAATGGATGTTAAACTGGGTATCCTGTCTGCCAACATTCATTCCTTAAGGCCCAGTCACACCTTGACGTTTTAGCCAGCAATGGCAACGTATCAAAATGTATGTAAAACGCTGGCTTACGCTGAACTTTTCATGTTTTTAAAAAAGATTCGAACGTATTCATAACGAGTTGGTCGTATGCATAACATAACGTAACGGACACATAACGTTTCGTTGTCTTATAGATAACTTATACCAACGAATGCTTAGCCTGTTGTCGGCGTTCACAACCTATGCCCAACAATAGTCTAACTTCTGCATAGCGCGCTGCACGTATCACCGACGATCACGTGGCGTAGCCTATTAAAAGGCTGCCGCACAATGATTCAAATCATAACCGCCGGAGAAATGGAAGTGTCAACATCGCAGTCACATCTTGGCGATCTTGCCAGCGTATGCCGACCTCTGAAAAATGCGTCTGAAACGCTGGCGCACGTCGAATACGGTATGGGTAAGTTTGGTATACGTGAATAGAATGCTAAAGTACGCTATCATACGTCGTAGTAAGTGGAGTATGTCTTGAAATTTTAAACATGTTAAACATTTTATGATATACTTGCCGTATGCCTCACACGTTCCGCATGCGATGGGAATAAGTTGTACGCATGATATGCGATCGTTGGCACACGTCGACAAAAGTTACTTGTAAGGTACTCATAAGTCGAAACACGTCAATGTAATGTTTAGCATCAGTTTTCCAGACTCCCTGTTTTTTTTTTGGTTTTTTTCTTCGGTATGACGGTGATGTTAACACTTCGATTTTTAGTGCGGTTATAATATAATATAATTAATAGGCTGCCGCTCAACGATTTAAATCATAACCGCACTAGAAATCGAAGTGTCAACATCACCGTCATACCGAAGAAAAAAAAAAACCATGGAGTCTGGAACACTGACGCTAAACATTACATTGACGTGTTTCGACTTATGAGTACCTTACAAGTAACGTGTGTCGACGTGTGTCGACGTGTGTCAACGATCGCGTAACGTGCCTACAACACGTTACTCATAGGTTAGAAATAAGTTTCGGGTACGCTAAACATTACCTCGATGTGTTTCGACTTATGATTAACTTACAAGTAACGTGTGTCAACGATCGCATAACGTGCCTACAACTTATGGCCAGCGTAGCGGAACTTGTGAGTCATACGCTGGCATAAGTCATAAAATTTCAAGCATGCTAAAATTTGAGGACAACCGCAAAGTACAGCGATGAAAGCCAGCGTACTACGACGTATGGCAGTGTTTTAAAGCGTGCTCTCAGTGTTTCCAAAACTTACCCATAACGTATTCGACGTGTGCCAGCGTTTTAGACAAATTTTTCAAAAATCGGCATAAGCTGGCTAAAACGTCAAGGTGTGACTGGGCCTTTAGTTGTCTTTCACATTTGTTGGTGTCTTTCCTGTAATTGAGGAAAAGATAAAGCTTTGGGGCCGGATAAACATCCGAGAGTGTTGAAGGAAATGGCAGCAGCAGATAGGCATTATGTTAATATCAAGTGCCTATAGAAAATCGACACCCCCTTTCAAATTTCTCACCTTTTGTTGCCTTATAGCCTGGAAGGAGATTACATTAAATGAGACTTTTTTCCATCTTTATTTACACATCATAACCCACAACTTCTAAGTGAAAAACAAATTCCACAAATTTCAGAAAATTAATTAAAAACACAAAACTGGAATATCTTGGTTGGATAAGTGTCCACCCCCCCCCCCCCCCCACGAGTTAATACATGGTGGAAGCACCTTTGACAGCAATTACAGCGGTGAGTCTGTTGAGATAGGTCTCTACCAACTTTGCACACCTTGATTGGACAATATTTGCCCATTCTTCCATACAAAGCGGTTCCAGCTCATTAAATCTGTGTGGGGCGCATTGATGGACACCAATCTTCAAGTCGTGCCTGAGATTTTCCATTGGATTTAGGTCAGGGCTCTGAATGGGCCACTCAAGGACATTTATCTCGTGTTTGTGTGTCTGTGTGTGTGTGTCTCTGTCTCTGTCTCTGTCTGTCTCTTTCTCTGTCTCTGTCTCTGTCTCTCTCTCTGTCTCTCTGTCTGTCTCTCCCCCACCCCCTCCCCCCAGCACCTCTCTGCAGCGCATCCATACACACTTTGCAACACACAACATTACATTTTGCAAAACCCATATTACAAATGAAATAGCCATCAGCCATAAAGTGGTGCAGACCAGGGGTGCGAACCTTTTCAACGGGAGAAACATCTGAACAAAGCACCACATGTGGGTGGAATTGGCCGCCGACCTCGCTGCAGGACCATGGGCTGCACCAATAAGAACCACACAGCAATGACAGCGCACTAATCAGGAAGCTGCATGAAGAGCTGCCAGTCCCCGGACTACACCTCTACCAGGGGCTTTATGTGGCTGGAGAATTCCATGACCGGGGCTGGTATTAATCCAGGGAACATCCCAGAGACAAGCAAGCCATTGCAAGAGCAAGCCGCCAGGTTGCTGAGGCTGCCAACGAGCTTATCTACCCCTTCCGAATTGGGGGGGGGGGGAGCTCTTCCCGGCTTCCTCCTCCCCTCCCCCAATATTGTTGTTGTCACAAGTGAATGAAAATGCAGTTACCAACCGGTTTTGCCCTTATTAGGGCATCGTTATAAATTATTATAGCGCCATTATTAGCTTCTGACATTGTGAATTACATTTACCATCATTGGTAAATGTATATTCATTTACCATGAAAAGCTTTTCCAGGAGCGGCAAAACAAAACCATGCGTTGTTGCGGTGATGTCACAGCGTTTGCCTTCGGTCAGAGAATGGCTTTCCATAATCATTGCTTCCAACTACATTCAATAATGACTACAGCAGGTTGTGCATGGTGAAGCGAGAGATAATGTTTCCGCATGGCAGGCGGTGCTTTTCACTCCCGGGAGCATGCAGTAAGGGCTGCATGGGACGCGATTCCGGTGCGCTCATCACTCAGTTTGGAGTCACATATTGATTTGATTTCAAATATATTGAGAACTGGGACAAAGACTCATGACTTTCCAGGTTTCTGTACTGGTGGCAGCAGAAAGGCAGGGATGTCCAGTCAACCAGGTCCCAGAGGAAGGTGGTTCATTGATACTGCATGTGGAGGAGAATGACACACACGATCCCATCCGATGTCACAAATTGAGAGGTCAGGTTGCAGTTTGGTCTTTTTATTAATTTATTTATTTTAAGGATTAGTTGGTGTTTTCTGCTGCTATTTACAGTTTGAGATCCAATAGTAAAGTTCTTACAATGTCACAAACCACGTCCTAGGTCCTCCTGGTTCTGAAGAACGTCCGAGTGCTGCAGGTCCTCCAGGCCCGATTGGCCCTACTGGTCCTCAGGGTGAGTTGGCTGTCACCCTTACCTGCTATGGAACTCGATGGAATTTCATGAGTTGTGGAAATCAGAACTGGAGTTGTTGAGGCAGAGATTCGAGAAATATAAACTACCAACTTGTCTCACTGTTTGATTATCATCGATGTCCACTGAATCGTATCTACACTAAATTATGAAAACACAACATAACAAATGAATATTTTAAATGTAAAACATGCTGAATTAATGTAAATTTCCATGGCAAGACAGGCCCTCCTGGTAAGCCGGGACCACCGGGCAAGCAAGGACTACCTGGCTCTCCTGGTCCTCGTGGACCCAGCGATGATGACCAGCTCTCTCGGCCACGAGGAGACAGTAAGTCTTCCAATAGGGACAATCACATCATCCGAGCTGTGGTTCAGGACTTCTTTACAACTTGTGTTTCCATCATCTTTGAATTTCCCTCAATCTCATGACTGTTGGCAAACATTGATCCAAAATTGCCTGTGTAATTGCAGCAGTGTGAGTTAGCCTTGTGTAAATATGACACAGGGTTTCACTGGAGAAACGGCGTGGCGTAATCAGTTCACTCTTGCATACGTAATGATGATAATGTACATCTCGATTAATTGGTTCCTTTTCATCTTTCCGTCATCACACCCGAGCTTGATAACCCCACAATATCGAGGCCGACCAAATGAGGGGTGCTGAAGAGTTTGAATCTGGCTCAGTGATCCCATCTCTATTTCATAATTTCTGTGAGCATTCAAAAAGTATTAAGTGAACGATACAGGCTAATGGTCTCAGACATTTACAAGGAAATCCGCTTTCCTTGATTAAGTAAAATTTTAAATTACATGTTGATGCAACTTGGGTGTGATGAGTTGAATGCCCCCTTTTGTTCCACTTGTGGAACCACCTTCCTGAGTTTTATCATGTCTCGCTATTCCTTCCAGAATTTAATGAAGCTTGTTACCAAACTCCAGAATTCATGTCAAGTTTCTTGCCAAACTGTAATTCCCTCTTCAATTTGAAACCAATTTTTTGGTAATTTGCTGACCCAAAATCATGTTGTAAATCACTTTCTCTCATTGTCAGTCTCGTCCTGTCTGCTTCTCTCTTTATACTTCCCTCGATTGAATCCAAACTTTATGTGATTAAAGAGGTAGTGCAAGAACTACATTTAAGACACGACACATCAAAATGCTTAACTGTGTGATTAAACACAACAGCATCATCATTTTTTTTAACCTATGACCTTCAAATTCCTTCCAAGGAAATAATTGCTGATGTCACAATATTCACTTTTATCAACACTTTTTGCTGCATTGCAATTTTAATTCTTTGTGCTTTGAGTGAACATCTAAATCGAGACGTACTACATTGAATTAATGCAATATAGTGATAAAACAAATTTATATAAAAAAAAGAATTCCTGTTTTTGCTCGTTGTTCATCAGGTTGGAGTTGGAGTTGGGGGATGGGGTGTTCACCAAGGAATATATAACCAAAGGAATTTGGGGCCAAAGAAAAAACAAAAGTAATATGGAGAATATCTTTGGCAACACCCTCCTCTCCAAGCTTCCCCCTCACTCAACTATTTCCAAGCTTTCCTCTCACCCCATCCTCTCCAAGCTTCCCCCTCACCCCACCTCAATGCATACCCCTGTCCTGCCACCTCTTGGGTTCCCCCCCCCCCACGTCCCACCCCCTTTCGTCTTCACCCCCGTCCTGCCTCCCCCAGCTTCCCCTTCGTCCCACACACTCCCATTTCCCCCCCAATCTCGCCCTCCTCCCATATTCCCCTCAATTGCACAGCCTCTCCCCCCTCCATGCCTCACCCTCCCAACGCCTCCTCCCATGTTCCTCACCGTGTGGACCTCAAACACCTGAGGACTCCGCTCTCACTTGACAGATGCAGGCCGCTGCTGTCAGCAAGGACATCATCTGTTTAACAGAATCCTTCCTCCCACAGGACATCCCTGACTCCTTAGTGTCTCTCCCTGGCTGTTGTCTCCTCTGATTTGATAGGCCTGAACCCTACCCTGGCAGCAGAGTTGCATTATACATGAATAACTCAATTTTTCACTGTCCGTGTACTGATCTTACACCTACCAGCCCGCAAGAGTGGATTTGGCTATGACTTCCCCTTCGCTCCCACCTCTTGCTTGTCTGTGTGTTCCACCATCCTCCAAACAGTGATGACTCAATCTACATCTCCCTCAGACAGCATGGACCAACTTTTCACCATTTATTCCAATTCTCTCTTTCTCGCATGTGACGATTTCAATTGTCACCATCCATACAAATTGTCTGGTGTTTGGTACCTCTCTCACCAGCTATGGCACTTCAGCAAAGGACTTCTGTTACTCCATGGGAGTGACTCAATCTGTGAACTTTCTGACCCCAATTTCTCTCAATGGCAAATCCTCCCTCTGGACTTGGTGATAACAAACTTTCCCACAAATATCTCCTGCTCTCCCTCTGCTTCAATTGGTTCATCTGATCATATGCTTGTGAAAGTCAACATCTGTCTAGCTATTCTCAGAGAGTTTCCTCAAAACCGGCAAGTCTGCTATTTCACTCAAGCAGATTGGCAGGGACTGTAAGCAGCCATCTCTCTTCAGGACTGGTCTCCTTTATCTCCTGCCCATAATATTGACTCAGTCTGGGAATTCTTCCACAGAAACCTACTCTCTTGCGCATCGATTCATCCAATCTCGCCTAACCTTCTTCCCGCCCATGGTACATTGAATCCTGTGGTGGGGCAGTTGCTCTGAAACAGCTTGCCTTCTCTTCGTGGAAAGCTAACTCAACCAAAGGCAATCTCACATAATTCAAAAGAACCTTCATTAAGTGTAGTGTGTGTCCACTCTCTGGAGATACAGAAAACAACATCTGTCCGACCTGAAGATTGCACTTTCAAAATTGTCTCCCTCCTTTAAAACCTGGTGGCACCTTGTTACCTCCACCATCGAAGGTGGACGGAGGTTATGTTTTCACATATGTCTGTCTGTGAACAGGATATCTCAAAAAGCTATGGATGGATTCGGACAAAACATGGTGGACAGGTTTGGTGTGTGACGAGGAATAATTGATTAAATTTTGGTGAAGATCCGAATCTGGATCCGGATCCAAGAACTTAAGTGATTCTTCACCATTGAGAGATGGGGCCAAAAACAATATTCTTGGGAAAAATGCCAGGGACATAGAAAAGGCCCCTTTATATGGTACTAGATGACCCGTGAACCCATTGGGTTCCCATTGTGACGGCAGTTGATGAAAAAAATCATTTCAAGAAAAAAAAACAGCTTCAGCGAACTATACCGCTAAGGTTGTTTGCATTGATCAAATACTCCCGAAGAGTACTTGACTGAATCGGGAATTGATTTTTTAATAATTTTTTTTGTTGCCCGATTTGAACTAAACTTGATACTGCACACCGCAGGAGAATAGTGAGTAAAATTTTTGCGCTATCGTGTACCGTTTTGGCTGTATTTCGGGAACATACATACATACATACATACATACATACATACATACATACAAACATACATACATCCATACATACAAGGTGAGAGTTTTAGTAATATAGAGATAGATGTGCCGTGTAGAAAACTATAGAAAAGAAGGGGCATTCCTTTGCTTATGGAAAATGCCAGACGAAAGAAAATAAGGCACATTCAAAATTCTCATGTGTATGCTATACATACTTCTTGTGTTCTTCGGCGGAACCAAGCAACGGTCTCAAAAAGTTCATATAAATTTTGGTCTATGTTGACCTTTTGGCTGATGTTGACCTCAAAAATAGTTGGTGATTGAATTCAGTGACATCATAAATCCTGTTCAAATTTCTAGTCGATCAGATGAAAATTGAGGATTTTAGAAAATTGGCCAATGTTGACCTCAAAAGAGTGACCGCTATATCACATGGTCATGTAACGTGGTAAAGTTTCAATTTTGTCTGCTGAACGGTGTTCGATGTACACTCTTAACAAAATACTGACACATACGACGTACGACATACAGTACATACGTACGCTACCGATCACTTAACCCTGCTTTTGTGGACGACTTATTTGATGCACAAATAAATTGATCTGCTTATGCATATCCATAAATGATAGATAGTGCTGCCCTCTGGTGGAAACCAAGTGGATTTGCATGATGTGTCAGTTATTTGTGGATGATGTGTGGATAGTTGAAATTGAGCAAAAACTATGGCACTGACGTGGAATTTGTTTTGAAATCCATTAATTAGTCGTATTGGCTTGTGCGCTGTATATTCCAAGCTTCAGCTAATTTCAATGTATAGCCTTTGAGATATGAGTGCCAACACATTTCGGGCGGATAGAGACTGACAGACATCAACGTGAATTTCGAAGGTTTTCGTTAAAAACTCAAGAATGTGGAAATGGATGTTTCTGAAATTTGGAACATATTACCTCGACGTACAAAGGATTTACTTCTGAAATTTCTAGCCGATTTCGTCTAGTATAAGCCGAGAAACGAATTTTCATTTCCTGTGCTAAAGTTGCATCCAGAGAAACGGTCCCATATAAAGAGAGGGGTGCTTCGTGCCTCCCGTGATATAGTATGATATTTCAAAAAGTTGTGGATGGATTACGACAAAACTCGATGGTAAGTTGGGTAGTTGACAAGAACAAACCACTTAGATTTTGGTTAAGGTCCGGATCCAGATTCGGCCCATCATTGGCATACACAATGTAAACTGTTCAGCCTGGCGGAGGTATGCTCTCTCTCGAGTGCTGTTCTAATTAAGTCTGTCTCTGGCATATGCTCTCCTTCCATCTTTTCTCTCACGTCAAATGGCACGACAGCCAACTCTGATCGTGAGAAGGCCAAATGCCTTAATTTTGTGTTTGCTTATAACTGTTGTGTCCCCAACTCCTTACTCTCTGTACCCACCCTTCCCAGTCAAAACCAATTGCTCCTGCCCTCTCTTTTGTACTTGAGAAGGTGGAGACGTTTCTGGCGTCACTCACCTCTGATTCTGCAACTCGACTGGACGGCATCAGCTCACGTGTCCTAAAATCCTGCAATGCTGCTCTTTCACCTCCTCTTTCTGCTCTTTTCACTCTGTCATTTGCTCAAGGTCATCTTTCATCTGCTTGGAAGTCATCTAACATCACAAAATTTCATAAAACGTTACAAAAATTGATCCACTTAACCACCGACCGATTAGCTTACTTCCAATCATCAGCGAAGTCATCTAATCCATCATTGCAGTTCATATGAAATCCTTCCTTTTCTCCAACGACATCATCTTAGATCACCAATTGGAATTTAGACACGGTCACTCTACCTTGGACGTTTTGCTTCTACTCACCCAACAATGGAGGGAGACCTCCAATGTCAGACATGAGATCAGAGCCATCTCTTTCATATCTAGACTTATCTCATGCTTTTGATGTAATCTAGTATCCTGCCTTGCTCTCCAAACTCTCTGCTTATGGCATCCAAGGCCGACTCCACACATGGCTTACTGACTTCCTCTACTCTCGTAGCCAACATGTGGCCCTCAACGGATCCCTTTCTTCTCCTCTCCCTGTCAAGGCTGAAATGCCCTCAGGCAGTGTTTTGCCCAGTCCTATTCTTGATCTTCATAAATAATCTCTCTGACTCTCTGGAAAATCCCCTTTATCTCTGTTTCTTGACTCCATCTTCTGCCATGACATCTCTCACCAGGCAGGCAGCAGCATCTATCTCTTCAGACATTGACAAAATCACAAGAAAGTCAAACATATGAATATGTCTTTCAATACAGACATCTCTCTCTCTCTCTCTCTCTCTCTCTCTCTCTCTCTCTCTCTCTCGTTCTCTCTCTCTCGTGCTCTCTCCCTCTCTCTCTCTCTCTCTCTCTCTCTCTCTCTCTCTCTCTCTCTCTCTCTCTCTCTCTCTCTCTCTTTCTCTTTCTCTTTCTCTTTCTCTTTCTCTTTCTCTTTCTCTTTCTCTTTCTCTTTCTCTTTCTCTTTCTCTTTCTCTTTTCTCTTTCTCTTTCTCTTTCTCTTTCTCTTTCTCTTTCTCTTTCTCTTTCTCTTTCTCTTTCTCTTTCTCTTTCTCTTTCTCTTTCTCTTTCTCTTTCTCTTTCTCTTTCTCTTTTTCTCTCTCTCCCCTCCTATCTACTTTATTAACAATCCTCTTGAGGAAATTCAGTTATTCAAACTCCTATGCCTTACTATCAACCACGATCTTTCTTGGGCAAACCACATTTCGAAGGTGGCCTCCAAAATGAGTTGTCAACTGGGCACCCTCCATCGTACAAAGTCCTTCCTTGACACACCTGAACTCCTATCCACCTACAAGGCCTTCATCTGCAGCCTGATGGAGTATTGAACTGCTTTGCCCTTTGGGATGGCACCCCTGCCTCACACCTGGCTTGATGCCATGGAAACCAAGGCCCTCAAGATCATTGGAATCTCTTATGCTGAAGCTGAGTCTACAGGCCTATCACTTTCACATCACAGACAGGTGGTGGTCTCTGTCTTCTGTCGCCTCCTTTCTGGTCTTGCACCCTCTGCTCTTTCTGTGCTTTGCCCCCCTCAGGTTTCTGCATGGTTCACGTGGTTCACCATCAACCACCTTTTGCTGAAACTCCTAAAATTCAGAATCACCGTTCACCTCCACTCATTTCATTCTCCTTTTTGCCACATGTGGAATCAACTCCCACATTCTCTTCAATCTCATTCTTCCCTCCAGGTCTTCAAGGCAGCTATTCACCACCATCTCAGATCATCCCCAATCCAAAACCATTATCTTTTCTGCCCTCATAAACCCCGCACCTCTCCCCCTCTCATGCCCATCTCCTTCAAAATTTCCAATTTCTATCTGTGACGTGTCGCAGGTCTACAAGGACTCTGCACAGTTGTTGTTGCTGTTGTTATTGTGGTTCTTGTTGGGTGTCGATTTTTGAAATGTGCACCCATTGGTCAGACAGCTGCCGGACACCACCCACATTTGTTGCTTGACTCCACCCACCATGGCACCCAGACAAAATAATATGGTCACCGTCTTGGTTTTCTGGTAGGTCTAAGACATTAAGCCTGTCGGCCTCTGCTGATTATACACTGCCCGGGTTTGTTGCGTCAGATTTCCATTGGCTTTGTTTCAGTTGAGTGTTATTCACGATGAGTGACCCCAAAAAATCGAATCAATGTCGAATAAAAATTATTCGTAAGGTTTCTTCCCGTAAGCCTGTTAGCACCGCACTTTACGTGCCTCCTCCCTCCCTAGCGTTACATAATTTTTGAACTGCCCCATATTGGGGTTAACCCATCCATGACCGTGTGACAAATCAGCTTGTTCGGATAAAACTGTGGTGGAGGCTGACATGGATGAGAGGTGTCGAGTCAATATATTTTTTATAGCGCATTAAATGTGTGTTTCCCAATTGTGCTATCATCTTTTTAAGAGTGCTTTAAATGTGCGTTTCCCAATCTGCTTGTTACTGGATTTTGTTCGCAGGTTGTGACCACAGTGCTGTCATTCTTTTCCTTCTTGAGAGTTTCCTTCTGTATACATCTAGTTCATCCCATGCATCCTTTCCTGTCTCCCATTCCTCATTACATGTGTTGTTTGTCCAAGTCTCCCTCTATTTTGTCCTTCAACTCTGCTGTTGGTGTTTCACCCTCTTTCACTACTGTTCCTTTTGTTCTGTTGCATCTTGATCAGGTCAGTGTTCTTACTCTTTCATGAGCCACGACTCTGTGTACAAAAACAAAGGGGAAAAAAACTTTCATGATATTTTATTCCAGGACCGTTCTGTATTAGGTTGGGATGCGGAGAGGTTGAGGGGCGAGGGGTCTGCAAGATAACAAAGGATGATCAAAGAGAGAATGGAGGGCAAGGGGGATGTACGAGTGGGAAGAGAAGTGGAAGAAAGTTAGGGGAAGGAAATAGGACGAAGGGATGTGAAGAATAGATATGTTTGGAACATATTGTGAGTGGAAGGATGTTAAGAAATTCCACCATATTTGCACATGTAATAAATATATGCCCCCTTTCGTCTAGTGAATCATAGTTATTAACATGTGGACTACCAAGACGGACAGAGTGCATCTAGCCCAGAGCAGTTAGACATCGTCGTCGTCGTCGTTTATAATACTCGTAAGCAGCGTCATTGCCGACAAAGCTATTCCTGGGTGAGTGTTATACTGGGAGGTTTGCCATTACTTTCCAGCAATCAGTCAGGGTAGGAATCTGTAACTTGGCCATAGGATGCTGACGATAACTCACTTACTCTTCACAAAGGACACCACAGGATCTTTAACATCCACAAACTAAAGCTAGCAGACGGATTCCCAGTTTAACGTCCATCTGAGGGACGGCACATACATTGACGAATCAACCTGTCTGTGAAACACTGGGTTTATAGATGGGCTGTGATTCAAACCTAGGTTAGACATCTTCGAGGCGAGTCTCCAGAAAACATCAGGCAAGTCTTCAAGGGTTTCGCTTTGACAAATCCTGCTCTTCCTGACATGCAGGAAGCTGGCTGCTACATGCTAAGCTGAAAAACCAACCGGAGGAACCTTTGGATGTTCCTGATATTCCGGGACTTCGAGGATCTTTGGGAACGCCAGGTACTGAGATTATCAGGTTACCAAAATATGATAATTGTTTTTCCTTATTTCACCTCCCCTTCCTTAATTTCTATCCTTATACAATATAATCAATATGTTTCAACCTCACAAGATCAGCAGAGCAGATAAATTGCACACCAGGTGTTATCCGAGCCCCTTTTGATCTTTTGTTTGTCACTAGTTTTTATCTTGAGAACACTGAGTGTGAGTTAGTTTGAGGTAAAGATTCAACCTGGGCAATTCAAGAACTTGTCATGCGTTGTTTCTCAGATCATCTCAGATTAGAGCATGTTTTTGCAAACATGCTCTAATTGCAGCACTTCAGCACAATGTAAAATCATAAGTAAACAATTTTTCACGTCCTTCCTTCCTATAAAGTCAACCCTAATAAAACACCTTGGGATGTGAACACTGATGTGAGATCTCTTGTCTCACCAATGCTATTGGCTTACATCTCTGGGTGACTTGTAAAATGAACAGCATTTGATGTATATTCAACCTGAGAGTGAGTCAAAGAGTTATTGAGAACTTGTTTGCTTCTCAACAGGTGAACCTGGGCATCAACGCCCTATCGGCCCAATGGGACCTCCAGGAAAACCCGTAAGTCATTTACAGCGATTACAGTAAATACGATAATCAAAAAATTTCAGTTCAACAGTTCCTTACATTTGAGATGAAAGGTTGGGATTTGCACGTGAAAACATTTTCACAAACCCAAGTAACAAGGAAATGTTCAATTCAAGAAACTGCTGGTGCACTGTTTACCAATTTGTGGCCAAGCGTCCATTTACTATTTGGTATAATGTTGAAGCAATATCAGCTATTGACCTCACCTGAGTTGATAGGTTGGTCCAGCATAGGTCCATCATTTCCGATTTGCACCTATTTTCTGATGTTGGATTATCAATATACCACATATATAAGATTAATATCATGCGTACTAGGTTTGTAAATTGGTCGATCCTGACCAATATAATGGAAGGGTTGATAGAGCTGGGAATAATGAACAAACCAACATCAAAGATTGAAAGGTAACAGGCAGCCAAAGGACAAGACAGACAATGTCATGGCAATTAGTGAAGATAGATGCAGGTAGAAGGGAAGAATTCCTGATTTAAAAGCTTAAGAGTAAGAATGGTAAGCAACATGAGATGCTGATTGGCTGTCAACTTAATGGACAGGAGAAAGGATCACAGAAGGACATACTCAGTGAGATAATTTCACAGACGAGAGAAAGGAATGGGGGGGGGGGAGGGCGAGAGAAAGGAATGGGGTGGGGGCAGAAAGAATTGAAGATGAGCAGAAAGGTTTGTCTTGGGAAGGAAGAGTGAATGTTACTCAATGAAGTTACTTCCTGATCATGCTGTGGAAGGGCAGGAAGGACAGACAAGATGTGGATGTGATCGAGAACTCCTTTAAGTAAGGGCACAACCTGTCTGTCTTGAAGGATGAAAAGGCTTTATGCCTGAGCCTTTTGCCAAGAGACATACCAGTGAGTTTTGATCGCAAATGAAATGCTCGGAGGACAATATAAGAGGTGGCAGTCTCAGCCCATGGAGAGGAGCCAGACAACATATGGCACTGTGAATGAATGTCTCATGGTCAACAAACTACTTTGCTTTGTGTAATATTCCAAGGTGGTGATTAGCCATTAAGGTCAGTTTGGAGATATGTTCGGACACAGAACAGAGCAGGATGCAACATAACAAAGGGAACATAAGGAGAAAGGGGAAATGCCAATAGCAGGGTGGAGGGAGAAGGTAGATGGAGATGGACAAACAAGGGATAGGGGAGAATGCAAGGGGTGGACAAGATTGATACATAAGCAAAATTTTGGGAAGGTGGGGGTGGTTTAACGGGTGTAGAAAAGATCAGGGCTTTGGATGGGGGATGACCTGGGATGGTGGTGAACAGCAGTCTTGAAAACCCAGAGAGAAGAATGAGATCAAAGAGAGTGTGAAAGGCGGTTCTACAGGCGGGAAAAGAGAGGAATAAATGAGTGTAGGTAAGCAGTGGTTCTGGATTTAGGCATTTCACTAAGAGGGGGTTGCTGGTGGACCACATGCGTCCTGCAGATACTTGGAGGGGGGGGACAGAGCACGGAGAGACCAGAGGGTGCAAGTCCAGAAATGAGGCGAAAGAAGACAGAGACCACTGACCTGTTGATGATGGCGAAGTGATAGGCCCAAAGACTCAGCTTCATTGTGAGAGATTCCAATGATCTTGAAAGCCTTGGTTTCCACAGTGGCGAGCTGAGCAAGATGTGAGGCAGGGAGGCCAACCCAGAGGGGAGAGCATCACTCCATCAAGCTGTGATCCAAAACTACACCTCTGCTAAAGATTTATTGCAGAAATATAAAAGGATTTGATTTTGCAATCAATCTTTGTGAAAAGACAAAGTGAAAATGCCGTACTTGCCATGACCGTTTTTACTTTTAAAGGTGCTTGATGACTTTCTGATTTTCCTTTCCAGATTCAGATGTGTCTCACTGCCAACAGGAAAGATTCAGTTCTTTTCTCTTTTTTTTTTTACCATAATTTTAAACCAGGACAGCCAGGAGCTAAGCAACAATTGTGTGAGGAAAAATAAAATAAACGAGAAAATTGACAAGTTCAGCAAGAAGCTTTTAGTTATAAATATTCCAAGTAATGAAGTACAAAGCCCAGCTGGACTGCTAACTTGCACATTGTGATTCCTCTGCCACAGGGAACTACAGGTCCACAAGGACAGCCAGGCCTGCCAGGCCTGCCAGGGCCAAAGGGAGAAAAGGGC
Organism: Eptatretus burgeri; assembly: GCF_056783735.1. NCBI lineage: Eukaryota > Metazoa > Chordata > Myxini > Myxiniformes > Myxinidae > Eptatretus > Eptatretus burgeri. Next base: position 85,985,811 of record NC_140964.1, on the reverse strand, counting down.
TCCATGGTGAGCTCGTATTTTTGTGTGTGTTTGAGTAACTCTTTTCTTTCATACCTCCATTCTTTAATTTTTCTTTCATTCCTCCATTTCTTTATTAATCTTTCATTCATCCTTACCTCTGCCACCAAATTCTCGTTACCATTTTATGCGCCATTTAGTTACCAATGACAGGACATGTTGCTGCGTAGGCGTGGCCATTGGGGAAGAGATCCTCAGCCACGTTCCCCATTACGGGTTACAACGTACGGACTTCCGGATAGTGATGACTTTGTGTATTATAATAATTTCTCGATTTCTTATGCGCATTTATAGATAAACACAATGCCCCAATCCAGGCGTCATTTACGAGAGCGAAGGAACGGCCTGTGTGGTTGTTTGAAAGTGTGTTTTTTTTTTTGCTTGCACGTACAGCCACGCACGTACGGGCACGCACGTATGGGCACGTGAGAGTGAAGGAACGGCCTGTGTGGTTGTTGTTTCTGGCATGAGGTTTGAAAGTTTTTTTTTTTTGTTTTTTTTGCACGTACGGCCACGCACGTATGGCCACGTACGTACGGGCACGTACTAGTGATAAACAAATGCAAATTTTCAGATTTTTAAAAAGTTTGACAGTGTCCACAATTGTGCAAATTTGTTCACCAATATTTGCACCCATGTAGGCAATGGCACTGGCTACTGATGTGTTAAGTTTGGTTGACCTTCAATCAAGGTCAATGTCAAGGTCGACTATAAACCGTGAATCTTTTTTTGTCATAACGTACTCAAAAATGGTCGTATCGACTTCAAACTAGGCTGAAAATGTTCACAATTCATATCTCTAATTATGATTTTACACATTTGCATGCTAAAAAATGCAAAGTTTAGAAGTTCGCCCCAGGTCGAAGTTGAGGAGGGTAACGTAAAAGTTGATTTTCACTTTAAAACGGCCATAACTCAAAAAACAGTGACAGATAGCGACTATATTATCATTATCAACATATAGGAACTTGCATATGACCTTTTCTTTGACACCAAATTTATTGACTTTGCGTGACCTTGTAAGGTCAAACCCGAAGTCGTCGGTTTTTACAATGATGAGAAAGTGGCCATAACTTCAAGAGTTTGAAAGATAGAGCAACGAGGTTTACGTCATATTAATTGCCATCGAAAAGTAGGGAAATACATATTTTTAGTTATTCTCTATCACTTCCGGTTTTCGAGATATATCGAAAAATAGCGTATTTTGGGGAAATTACTGTAATTTTATTTCGAGATATAACTTCTGCGATATTCAAGATAGAAAAACACAGTTAACGCCATATTGTTCGCCATTGAAAAGTAGGAGTATATGTGTTTCTCGTTTTTCTCTTTCACTTCCGGTTTTCGAGTTATATCGAAAAATAGCGTATTTTGAGGAAATTACTGTAATTTTCTTTGGAGATATAACTTCTGTGATATTCAAGATAGAAAAACATAATTAACGCCATTTTGTTCGCCATTGAAAAGGAGGAGTACATGTGTTTCTCGTTTTTCTCTATCACTTCCTGTTTCCGAGATATAACGTGTCAAAGTTGACGCACATTCATGAAAAAGAAAAATTCAAACTGCGATAAAAATGTCATTTTCGGACCAAACTAGTTCAGATTTCGTGTGTACTCTTTTACTATAAATATCCGTTATTACTCCAAAAAAAAACAGTAATTCTTGCTATCCACTTCCAGTTACCATGGCAACGAATTTTCATAATGATGAACAAATGGTGAATCTTGGTCAAAGGGAGGTTTGATTCCAGGGAGGTTTTATCTCGCGCATACATAGCTTGTCACTATTTGAAGTCACAAGATCAAGGCAAATCTGGTGACCTTGAAAGATCAAAGTCCAGGTTTTTGTTTTTTCAGAGATCATGGAGATATGATAAAAGTTATTCCGGTAATTCCTTGCTCAACGAGCAATTTCATTTGTTTGTTTGTTTGTTTGTTTGTTTGTGTGGAGGATATTTCATAATGTGGACGAATTCGGATGAAATTTGGTGGACAGGCTGGATGTGTGACAAGGACGAAATTATTCGATTTTGGTGAAGATCCGGATCCAGATCCGAATAGTAAATTTTTTTTAATGCGATTCTTCACCATTGAGAGATCAGGCCAAAAACAACATGCAGCATGATATCGCAAAAGGTTGTGGACGTATTCAGACGGAACTAGGTGGACACGTTGAGTGAATGACAAGGAAGAATTCGATTTTGGTGAAGATCCAAATCTACATCTGTGCGGAGGTACAGCATGTGCTCTCCCGAGTTCCCTTCTCATTTGTTTTGTAATATTTTTATTGTCATTTCATGCATTAATACTTACTTTTTAATACAGCCCTCACCTCTTCTAATTCTTTCATTTATTCCTTCATATTATCATGTGTCCTTCATTTATACCATTCTTCACAAACCCTTTTAGTTTGTTCCACCTTGTTCTTTTTGTTTGCCGATATAATGAAGCTTTGTCATTTTTACTGTTCAGCAGCAGCAGCAGTGCACAGAAGGGTGCTGAGAGACTGCCTTACAGCCAAAAAAGTCATTATATATCCCACAGGACACATTATAGCCCATAAAAGCTGATTCGGAATTGGCAAAATTGTGTGCCATCACTGCTGACCAAATGCCAGTTTTGGCCTAAAAATGTTGGACGTCTGGGATTGGACATGTAAGGATATATTACCAGCCTCAGTGGTGTAATAGTTTGAGCATCTGCTCTGTATCTGGAAGGTCGGCGGTTTGAACCCAGTTCGAGTTATACCAGACTTTTAAAATGGTATGTGTTGCTTCCTTGCTTGACACTCAGCATTTAGAAAGGATATAGAACGGACAAACAACCATAAGTTGGTAATAATAGTGCAGGCTTTGATGGGCCTAATGGCCTCCTCCTGCATTGAAGTTCCTTGGAAGGGAACTATGATGATGATTATTATTATTATTATTATTATTATGAAACTTAAATTTTTATCCTCAGGTGATGCATTTACCTTTGAGCTGTCCAGTTTGGAATTGACTCCTCACCCATCTCTAAACTGTTGGATTGGTGCTCCGCTGACTGGGTGTTGCATCATAAAGTATGCCATTCCCTCAGGTGGATGTTAAGCTGGGGTCCTGTCTGCTAGCAACTAGTTGCTGGAGATTATATATCCCATGGAATATTTGCTGACACAATGGCTGAATTCCAAATTCCTGCCAACTTCAGTCGAATGTCATGTCTGGCCAGCCAGTTTATGAAATACTTGGGCCAAACGTGCACTCTCTATGAGCCACTAACCCAAACTTAATGAGAAAACATCCCAAAATGTTAAATTCAATTTGGATCTAGTGACTCGATGAACAAGGAAAATAATTGCTGGGATATCGACGATGAACTGGATGGTGAACTTGATGCCATTATTGCATCTTTTTCACTTTTTCATCACACTTATAATTGTCTGTGAGTGTGGCTATAGTAGCTCAATGCTGGTGCATCTGTCCACCTGGAACATGCCCTGATGGTAGACATATGTGCCAGCAGCACAGCAGGTTGTCGTTTTTCAGCCAATGAGAATGACAATAATCAGCCAATGATAGCAGATCGTGGAAGACGGTGCCGAAAGGGTTTTAGTGACTTTGGTTTGGTCTAGCATTCGCACATCACGTGATTGTGATGCAACTCGGTAAGTCAGTATTCCATGAAAGGGTTTCCCCATCCACGCTGTAATTTAATGGCATCAGCCAAAAGCAACGAAACAATACAGATCAATAGGTGAAAAAAGCAATCAAATCAGAGAAGGGTTGTTTATCTAGATCTGATAAATGTCCTATCAATGTAGTCGCCTTTCTCATTGCCCAAGCATTCTGTTTATTTTGGGGATCTGGCAGCACTATATCTTTTGTTCTGCAAAGCTTCCCTCACATCAAGTATGAACAGCATGTGGCCATTTCACTGTGTATTCTATTACTATTAGAGAACTCAAAGTAACTTGCTCCCAGCATCTTGCTGCAAATGAAACAGAAGACCAAGAAGGACCCTGAAGAAGTGAAGAGCAAAGATGGAGTCATTAGGAGGAACCTGGATTGGATTCGGGTTTCAGCCGCTACTCCACAACCCTCAAACCCATCCAGGCACAGCCAAGTGGGCCTTACAGAAAAATTTCTGCAAGAATTCACTTCTCAGACAGATAGATAAGGAAAGAGATGAATATAGAGATGAAGGAGAAGAAAAAGCAAGAATTAGAATGAATAAAGAGAATTATAAATAAATATAAAAAACAAAATAAAATAGAGATTTGAAAGGAATGTGAAAGGAACAAAGAACAAGGATGTCAGGGAAGAACCTGGACAGATAGATTTCAGCAGTTACTCCCCAGGCTCAGACGCAGCAACATGTACAAGCTACCAGAGGTCAATGATACCGAGCACCCAGTTGTTTATCTTGCACACCTTAACCCAGTGTATTGCACACCTTAACCAATTGCAGGGTTCTTGCAGTGAATTGCTGTCGGATGGATTTCATCATGATTCTGGATACTAGCAAGTTGCCCGTGCATGCATGGGATTCTAAACGGGATGGGGTGGAGGTGATAACAACGCAAATTGCATCTTCTGTCTTCGAGCCAGCAAGCTGGGAGCAAGAATTCGCATTTATTGCCACATCTGATGCAATTTAAATGCTCTAATGACGACGAGGTGCTCCATTTGAAACGGTTTGTTTGATGTATGTCGCTTTTTGATGCCTCGGGTCCATAATAAAAATTGATATTGGTGTCAAAGCCGGTGACTAAATGCAAATTAATAATAGGAAGCTGCTTCTGCATTACAGCATGAAAACTTTTCCTGCACTATTTCACCATTGACAGTTTGCACTGCAACAATAATATGGAGGCAATAATAGTCGAGGTCATCGCATGTTTTCCTCCACATTTTATGTCGCATCAACTGAGCACGAGACAGTATTCACAAGATCTCAGCAAGAGTTTCCATTCATCCATTGTCCACATCGTGCTCGAGCATCACGAGAGCTGCGCACTCTCATATTTTATTTTTCAGGTTAATTACCAGCTGTCACTTGGAACAGTTTTTCATGGGGATCCATATTGTAATGTCCTTGACATGCTGCAGTTTGTTGATATCCCGTTCATATGGTCCGTCAATGTTCATCTCATAATTTTCCGGTCCCTCATAATATGATATGCCGATGTCACTCTCATGGTATGGTTTGTCGGTGTCCCTCTTGTGGTGTGGTTTGTGAACATGCTTCACGTGATGTTATTCTAAAATCTCAAATTCTGTTTACTGCTAAATTATTCGCTGAACTGGATATGTTTGGAAGTATTCATACATATAGTTCTCTACAAAATAATGACTTCCCTTGGTTTTGCACTCGTGGTTGGATCACACCTGTTTTGTCTGTTCCATTAGTTAGTAATAATAGCGTTACCATTAGTGGGAACATCCGTACCGGCGGAAAGTGGACGCAGCGACACACTGTTCCGGCGCTTGCTCCCATACCTGACCTGACAGTGTCATTGGTATTCAAAATACACCTTGTTAAGGAATCTTTCAAAAAAATCAATTTTCAACAAATATAATGGTATTTTGCAAGAAACTGTGGCAGGAATGTGGGTTCCTTTCAAACTAAATATCTTGCAATCACACCATGATTTTATACCATGTGATCATTACAGGGCACTGAAACTTTTTGTCGGTTGATTGTGGTCCTGGTTCGTGAATATCTTTGTACTTATAACCGAAGCAGTCCACATTAACAGTCGATTTAGCAAGTGTCACTCACAGTAAAGTTAAATATATGTGCAGAGTTCAAATAAAGTACACATTCCTGTGGAACTTACTGAGCGACAAAAATGCTTTGCTGACCTCTGCTGCTCCCTTCAGGGTGCAATTGGATTGAAAGGAGAACCATTACCTCAGGTGCATGGATTGTCCCATTTCCCCCACAGAACCCCCCCCCCCTCCCAAAAGTTCTAAAATATCATGCAGCATATCTTATGACAAAGCACAGGCCATAGTGTGCTAGTACCTTGCTGAAATCGAACCCTTTGCACCCTAGCGGCCATTTTGCCAACCACTATTCAAACTTCCATATACCTGAAGGCCGTTTAACCGGCCGCTATTCCAACCTCCATGCACCCGAGCGGTCGGATTTTTCTCCAGGAAGCCCAGGGTGGGAGAGCCGAAAGTCCAAGGAGTTCAGGTGTCAAAGGGTTAAAAACAACAATCAATGTCATGCTGGAAAAATTTCACCAATAAATATGATTTTATAACTGTAGAGCAATATGTTGTCATGTTGTTGTTTTTCTGAGACAACAAGTAAGATACATTCTGGATTCTTACAGCAAAAAGACAGCTGTCTGACTCCTGGACACAAGTGGTTAATTTCCAGCAATGTGTTTCTACAGGGCATTCCAGGACAAAAGGGAGACAAAGGAAAACTTGTGAGTTCCTAAAAAAACAACATGTTGATTGGTGCTCTTTGTACCGAAGGAATGAATGACAGATTACTCAGCTCTAATAATGTTCATCTTATATTTGCGATTGATATTTTGTTTGCTTGAGTGTCTTGGTAAGTGAGTGGTTAAAGACTTATTGCATTATTAATTCTGCCCACCGAAGGAAGATGGAGGTTATGTTTTCACGCCTGTTTGTCTGTCTGTTACTTGCGAAAAGTGGAAGATTTTTCAAGTACAGTATATTGGTTGGTCGCATGCATTATTCTGTCTGTTTGTTTCCTTGCAAAGTTGAAGATTTGGTCAGTTGGTCGATGCATTGGTCGGTCTCCTTTGTTGCTTGCAAAATCGAAAAATTTTCAAGAGTATTGATCGGTTGACTTTGTTGTTTTGTCTGTTTGTTAGTTACAAAATCAAAGATTTGTAAGTATATTGGTCGGTCGTCTTTGTTATTCTATTTGGTTGTTTCTTTAGTTTTCTGTTGGGTAGTCGGTCTAGTCGAAAAATAAAATAAAATTCAATAATTTTTCTTTTGGAGATTTCTTCTACCCTTATTATCAGTATTTAAAATGGCGATTTCAGTTAATACAATGGCGATTTCGATGAAACTTGGTGGGTAGGTTCATACCATGACCTAGTTGTGTGCAAATGAGAACCGTTGCAATGGACACCACCGTTGCCGAGCAACGGGACTTTGAAATTTTTGAAAAATCATAAAAAATTTATTTGTTTGAAAATCAAAAATCAAGCCACGAGCGACTGTGGGCAGTACATTCAGCCATATTGTTAAAAGTTTCCAGCCAAATCCTATGAAAACTGTCAGAGAAGATAGACTTTGAATGAACCCTGGTCGAAAACAATAAAAAAACGAAGTTCGTTTTATCTCAGAGACTATGAGTCAGATATACATGAAACTGGTATGGTAGGTTCATAGTATGTCCTAGTTATGTGTGAGAAAGAACCGTTGCTATGGACTCCTCCGTTGCCTAGCAACGGCCGAAAAACCTCTAAATGTGGGGGTATTTTAACGAAAAAACAATCTGCAGCATTAACCCTTGAAGCTAGAATCATGAATTTTCTTGTGCTTAATCCTCAGGTCATTCCCCATCGAAAGGGCCCATCGCATCAGGTTTTATTGGGTAGGCGACTACCCATGTCCGCCTACCAGCTTGTCCGTCTGTCTGTCAATCGCCAACAGGTCACAATTCTAAAGTGATCATCATGAAACTTTACCAAGTTGTAGAGGAAGTCAAAACTGAGAAACCTATTGAGGTCAAAGGTCATCTTGAGGTTCAAATTTCTGAAATCGTAATTTTTCATCCGATTGACTTGAAAATTGAACAGAATTTGCACATTGGATCACTGAATTTGGAAACCAACTATTTGAGGTCAAAAGCTCGAAGGTTAACTTCAGGTCAAACTTCTAAAATAATAAATTTTTATCTGAAAAATTGTCAATTTACATCTGATTGACTTTGTAATTAAACAGCAGTTGCATCGTGCATCACTGAATTTGGAAAGGAACTATTTTTGAGGTGAAAGGTCAAATCAAGGTCAAACTTCTAAAATAATCAAATTTCATCTGAAAAATCGTCAATTTTCATTGGATTGACCTGAGCTTTGATTAAGATCGGCAATTTTAATCTTAATGAAATGGAGAATTGATGTATCCATGACAACTTTTTTTGGGGGGGGGGGTGGACTTTGCAAGTATCGTGCTAAGCACGACTTCTATCTTTGTTTGTACAAGTCACAATTTTAAACCGATCTTGATTCAACAAGGCCACAGGTCAACAACTTACGTGAGATTTCTAAAATGCTCAATTTTCGTTGACAAGGGCACTCGGTGGAGCGGGAGGTTAACGATTGACTTGAAATTTGAAGAGGATTTGCATATCAGATTACTGAATTCAACCAGCATTTATTTTCTGGTAAAATTTGTTTTAGGGATTTTGCAAGTATCGTGCTCTGCATGACGTCTTTCTTGCTTGTTTGTTTGTGTACAGGATATCTCAAAAAGTTGTAGATGGAATCGGATGAAATTCGGTGGAGAGGTTAGGTGTGTGACAATGACAAATTGATTCGATTTTGGTGAACATCCGGATACGAATCCAGATTCTAGAATCTTTAAAATGATTCTTCACCATTGAGAGATAGGGCCAAAAACAATATAGAGCACGATATCTCAAAAAGTGATGGATGGATATGGATGAATCTTGGTAGACACGTTGGGTGTTTGACAAGGAAGAACTGATTCAATTTTTGGTGAAGATCTGGATCCAGATCTGGATACTAGAATTTTAAAGAGTGATTCTTCACCATTTATCGATAGGGCTAAAAACTATATCGCATGATATCTCAAAAAGTTATGGATGGATTCAATGAAACTTGGTGGACAGGTTGGGTGTGTGACAAGGACGAATAAGATTCGATTTTGCTGAAGATCAGAATCCAGATACAGGCATAGGTATGCACTCTACCTGGAGTTCCCTTCTCGTTACTTCCGCCACAGAAGGTGAAGGAGATTATATTGTTGCGGATTCGCGCCCGCCGGCGTGCTGACGGCCACGTAACTCGAATCGCGGCACGTCGCCCACCGGACGGACAATCCAGTCGTGACCCTCTCGGACTAATGCCGGGAACCAGTCATGGGTGGACCTTTCGGTCTCACCGCGATCGAGCCAATCAGCCCCCGCGTGGGATAGGGTTGCTCGCCAAATTCGACCTACCTAAGTACCCACGCGGAGGGTAGACCGGGCGATCGCACCTCGCCGCAGGTCGACTTCGGACACGGGCCACTTAAGCGACCCGTTCCGTACTATCGGGATAACCGAGCGGTGTTATCGTCGGCCTCGACGGTTCGATTAATTATCGGGCGTATTCAGCCCACTACCAACCCTTTACGTGAAGCAAGATGAGGATTCAATGAAAGAAATGACGAAGCGAAGCGGGAAACAGTTCAACACAAAAGCACATTTATTCGCGATGAACGGAAAGCACACATATACAATTCCACCAAAAGCACATAGAAAAGAAAAACACAATGCAATTTACACAAAAAGCAAATGCGACAATGCAGATCTAATACCGATTACGCGAGCACACGGCAACACTTATACAATTTTACTTCACAGACGGCGCCGACAACACGCATTCCCAAAAACCAAGAAAAAGAACAGAGAACCCTCAAAGATGAGGCGGGCCTGAGGCCGAGACCGGGTCAGGCCTACCCGTATGGTGATGAGACGCGGAGCGGCGATGGTGCCTCAACTCCGTGGGCCTCGCGGGCAGTGTCTGGTAGGGGGTGGGAAAGGGGCCCCCTTGGTCGCACTATCTCAGCGCGGGGGGAAACAGGAGGGGGTTGCTGATGCTCGGGGTATAGAGGATTTCCACTCTGCCTCGAGTCCCGCGACGAGCGTCTCCACCTCGGCCAGGTCGCGCCGTCGGCCTCCCTGGTGTGCAGCTCCCTGCACGACGCGAGCACCCCCTCGTCTGCCCTCGCCGCCTCTCCACAGCTCCGTCCCCTCCGTTCCGACTCCAACGCACACGACGACGACCAACTCCTTCTGGCTTCTTCTTCCCAACTCCACCGCCCGCGAAGTCTTAACTCCTTGTCCACTTGACTGACGAACGCGGTCGCTTCTATCAGCCCCGTGGCTTCGCTCTCTCATCTTTGACCCCCTCCCTTCGACCTTTCACCTCGCTCCCCATTGGCCCGAGAAAAAGTGGGCGTGAATGCTTTTTGATCCATAAATTTGCATATATCGATCGCCCTCCAACGCCCTGGGGGCGGGGCCAAATCGCCCCTCGCTCACCGATTGGACGGAACAAAAGTGGGCGTGTGTCGTTTTTGATCAGTTTTTGAAGTGGAAAATCCGTGGTTTTGTACACGCTGTTCGGCGCGCGCCCTGCACGAGTCCAACACCGGTACCCACAAGCGGCGCAAGAACGGTGGCGATGCGACGGTTGCGAGGTGTGACGTGAAGCGGCGCCGCGGTGGGTGGTTGATGTGGTGGTTGGTGGTGGTAACAATGGCGGTTGGTCCAAATTAAAGATAGTAAAAGAAAAACGGCTATCCTGAAGAGTCGCAGCACGCATAAATGACATGTATTCCCACTAGACAACGGGTTTGGGCCTAACTACACATGTACTTACCGAGATATCTCACCTAAGGGACCTGAATGATGGTTTGCGAATTTGGTAACCACAATAATATTTTCACCCCTTTCTGTCTATTTGTCTGTGTACAGGATGTCGCAAATACTTGTGGACGGATCCGGATGAAATTTTGTGGACAGGTTCAGTCTGTGACAAGGATGAACTGATTAGATTTCGGTGAAGATCCGGATCTGACTACTAGAATTTTAAAAGTGATTCTTCACCATTCAGAGATTGGGCCAAAAACGATATATAACACGATATCTCAAAAATTTGTTGATGGATTCGGACGAAACTTGGTGGACATGTTGGGTGTGTGACAAGGAAGAATAGATTCTATTTTTGGTGAAGATCCGAATCCGAATCTGGATCTAATATTTTTTTAAGTGATTCTTCACCATTGAAAAATTGGGATAAAATGATATATCTAGCACGGTATCTCAAAAAGTTGTGGACGGATTTTGACAAAACTTAGTGGACAGGTTGGGTGTGTGACAAGGGCGAATTGATTCGATTTTTGTGAAGATCCGAATCTCGATCTAGATGCGAGAATTATTTAATTCTAAAAGTGATTAGATTACATTGAGGGATTAGGCCAAAAAACGATACATAGCCTAATATTTCAAAAATGTATTGATTGGGCCCGATATGTTCTCGTGGCATGACGTGGCGGAGGCATGACGTGGCGGAGGCATGCGCTCTACCAAGTGCCCTTTTAGTTTTCAATGCATTGGGTTTGATTCCTGTCGTTACTTTGTGGAAGTTTCCACACACTGTGATGAAAAGCCGCTCTGTTGGGGATTAATTTTAGCCACGGAAACATTCACAACTTGTCATGAGTGCCCTATTACTCTGTGTATGAGCTCAACCATCACTTTCTGCAAAGCAAAAGTTATTCCTGAACGTCCTCTTCTATCACTGATCAATTGGTGGAGAATTCAGTAATATTTATATTAATACAAAATATATAACTGGAAACCATTTCGAGCAAAGGTCAAAGCTTTGAAATGTCTTTGTAGCCAGGGATTGCTTTATGTTTACACTGAATTTGACCACCTCTGTCCCCTCCCCTTGCCCTCCTCTCCCCAAAATGCATGAGACTACTTTGCCCCATTTGAGTAGTAGTCTATGCTACTATCAAAGTACCTGGGTCTGTTGATATCCAGTGGCCCACAACTGGGTTCTTTATGCCCATTCAGATCTTGAGGGCCCCGTTAGGTTGTGAACATGAATGCTTAAAGTTCATCATAATGAGGTGAAAATGTGTTTCTGCAGACGTTTGGCATCCATAGATATGTCCACATCTTATTCTTTTGGTCTTTCCTGAATAACACTTCAACTTTGGAAATGCCTTCAAGAGAAACAGTCGAATGAGCATTCCAGCCATGGGTCAATTTAACCTTGCCTAGAACCAAATGTTCATCTCACCATCTGTTTGAATCTAGAGTAAATCTATCATAACAATGGATGGAATCAACAGAACATTGACAGAGGTGTGGTGACTGCCTGGGAAGAAAGGGGAAGCTGATGTTTCAGTTGGTAACCTTTTATTGGGAAGCTGACGTTTTTGGTGTTAACCCTTCAAAAGGAAGAAGATGGGATAGGGGAGAGGGCTGATATAGGGTGGCGGTGAGTCAGAAGTGCATGCTTTAGAGCGGAGTCAGGGGTTGGGGAGAATGTTGGGGTCAGAATAGCTCCTTTTGATGAGGGTCTTTGTTCAGGGGTTAAAAGTGAAGGAGTCTTGGACATTTTATGGGGCAGCTCCTTCGTTAAATTCTTCAGACTTGGTATCTTGGGGTTGTTCATTAACCCTTGGTATTGATGGACCCATGTTATTGATGGTTTGGTGGATCCGTGGCTCCTTGTGACAGAACGCTAGTGCATATTTTTTGTTGTTTTTAGGCCGCACTCACAAAGCGAAAATCAGGGTTAAGCGATCGGTCTCACACATGCGTACACGCATACGTACAGTGGGGAGAACAAGTATTTGATACACTGCCGATTTTGCAGGTTTTCCCACTTACAAAGCACGTAGAGGTCTGTAATTTTTATCATAGGTACACTTCAACTGTGAAAGACAGAATCCAAAACAAAAATCCTGAAAATCACATTGTATGATTTTTAAATAATTAATTTGCATTTTATTGCATGAAATAAGTATTTGATACATCAGAAAAACAGAACTTGATATTTGGTACAGAAACCTTTGTTTGCAATTACAGAGATCAGACGTTTCCTCTAGTTCTTAAGCAGGTTTGCACAGACTGCAGCAGGGATTTTGGCCCACTCCTCCATACAGATCTTCTCCAGATCCTTCAGGTTTCGGGGCTGTCGCTGGGCAACACAGACTTTCAGCTCCCTCCAAAGATTTTCTGTTGGGTTCAGGTCTGGAGACTGGCAAGGCCACTCCAGGACCTTGAGATGCTTCTTACGGAGCCACTCCTTATTTGCCCTGGCTGTGTGTTTCGGGTTGTTGTCATACTGGAAGACCCAGCCACGCCCCATCTGCAATGCTCTTGTTGAGCGAAGGAGGTTGTTGGCCAAGATTTCATGATACATGGCCCCATCCATTCTCCCCTCAATACGGTGCAGTCATCCTATCCCCTTTGCAGAAAAGCATCCCCAAAGAATGATGTTTCCACCTCCATGCTTCACGGTTGGGATGGTGTTTTTGGGGTTGTACTGATCCTTCTTCTTCCTCCAAACACGGCGAATGGAGTTTAAACCAAAAAGCTCTATTTTGGTCTCATCAGACTACAGGACCTTTTCCCATTCCTCCTCTGGATCATCCAGATGGTCATTGGCAAACTTCAGATGGGCCTGGACATGCGCTGGCTTGAGCAGAAGGACCTTGCTTATGCTGCAGGATTTTAATCCATGACGGCATAGTGTGTTACTTCTGGTTTTCTTTGATACTGTGGTCCCAGCTCTCTTCAGGTCATTGACCAGGTCCTTCCGTGTAGTTCTGGGCTGATCCCTTACCTTTCTCATGATCAATGAGGCTCCACGAGGTGAGATCTTGCATGGAGCCCCAGACCGAGGGAGATTGACCGTTATTTTGAACTTCTTCCATTTTCTAATAATTGCGCCAACAGTTGTTGCCTTCTCATCAAGCTGCTTGCCTATTGTCCTGTAGCCCATCCCAGCCTTGTGCAAGTCTACAATTTTGTCCCTGATGTCCTTAGACAGCTCTCTGGTTTTGCCCATTGTGGAGAGTTTGAAGTCTGATTGATTGAGTGTGGACAGCTGTCTTTTATGCAGATAACGAGTTCAAAAAGGTGCAGTTAATACAGGTAATGGGTGGAGAATGGGAGGGCTTCTTAAAGACAAAACTAACAGGTCTGTGAGAGCCGGAATTCTTCCTGGTTGGTAGGTGATCAAATACTTATTTCATGCAATAAAATGCAAATTAATTATTTAAAAATCATACAATGTGATTTTCAGGATTTTTGTTTTAGATTCCGTCTTTCACAGTTGAAGTGTACCTCTGATAAAAATTACAGACCTCGACATGCTTTGTAAGTGGGAAAACCTGCAAAATCGGCAGTGTATCAAATAGTTGTTCTCCCCACTGTACATGTCTGTATTTTATTAGTCTCTTTTCTTTGGAACTGCTTGTCCGATTGACATGAAGTTTTTGCCATTGGTGTGACTACTGATGTAGAATGTTTAAATGACAATTATGACATCACATGTTACGTGGTGTGGTGGCCATGTTGGAAAAAAAGGAGAAACGTTGGACCTCTGTATCTCCAAAACTGCTCCAAGGAAAAAAATTGAAACTTGGCACCTGTCAAATACTCCCAATGGGGAATAAGTGTGATTTTCAGCTTTCCTGGAACTTAGTTCAGGGGAGCTTATGGGATGGCACGTCGTCCATCCATCCACAAATTCTTGCAACTTTTTCTCTGAAACTACACATATGATTTTGATGAAACTTCACCACAACCTTCATCACCTTGTATGTACCAAAGTTTGTTCATGGCATTAAAAAAAAAATCAGCCTTCAAGGGGCTGTATGGGAGTTGCCCCCAGAATAGGTATTTGCTTTCTTCTCAGAAACTACAGATGATTTTATAAATCTAGTCCAGAATTGCTTTTTAAATGATAACAGGCTGACTCAGCCTCATCTCCCGCAATGAGGCTGAGTCTTTGGGCCTCTGACTCGATCACCGCAGGTTGGTTGATGGTCTTTCTGTCTTCCACCGTCTCCTCTCCAGCCTCGCCCCCCACCCCTGCTCTCTCTGCAATTTGTCCCCACCACATTTCCGCAGGGCGCTCAAGGTCCGCCAACAACCCCCTTCTGGTAAAACTACCAAAATCACGAATCACTGCTCACCTTCACTCTTTCATTCCTCTTTTTTCCCGCCTTTGGAATAAACTCCCTCACTCTATTCTTTCCCATTCTTCCCTTCAGGCCTTCAAAACAACTGTTCACCACCACCTCTTATCATCCCCCATCCAAATCCTCGACCTTTTCTACCCCCGATAATCCACCCAAGCCCATCTCCTTCAAATTCCCTGCTTTCCTTCCTGAAAGTCCCTGTAATGTCCATCTTCTATTCCCCATGTTCCCCATCCCATCCCTCTCCCTTCCACAGATCACCTAATGTCTCTGTTCCCCACTATTTTGTCCTTCCCACTCCCACCCCTCCTGTCTCATGCCCCCCTTGATGTGCGTTGTGTGTTAGCTCTCATACGAGCCTCGACAAGGTATACAAAAAAAAACAGGACTCGGTAGAGTGCATACCTCCACCAGGCTGAATAGTTTACGTTTTGTATCCCATTGATAGGCTGGATCTGCACACAGACCTGAACCAAAATCAAATCAGCTTGTTCTTTTCACCTACCCAAATCATCCACCAAGTTTTGTCATAATCTGTTCACAGCTGCTCACAGAGAGACAAACATACAAACATTTTTTTTTTTAATTCTCGTATCCGGATGCAGATGTTCACAAAAATTGAATCAATTCCTCCTTTGCAGACATCCAACCTGTCCATTAAGTTTCATCTGAATCCACCCATAACTTTAACAGTTTGAGATATCCTGCTCACAGACAAACAGACATACAACAGACAGGCAAAACAAAAAAAAAATGGGGGGGGGGGGGGATAGTGGTGCAGTGTTGGACTTCTTTTTCAGTTCAGTGTTGGACTTCACTAGAAACGCCCGCTTCCTTCAGAAGTAGCCTGGGGGGATAGTGGGGGACATGGGGCAAATATATTATGTGCCTTTGCTAATAATCCCCCCGTCTGCAGCAGGGATCCGTAAACAACTTGCACTGTGGTACGTGTGCATGAAAAATCGTAAGTCGTCTTTTTTATGTACCCATGACCTGACCCTGTAGACTACCAACACATATGCAACATTTGTTGAAGATCGGGCCAGCTCTGTTTTTTTTTAAATGACTTTTCAGATATAACACATACAGAGAATTGCCTTATTTAATATCGTGGGATGGTCCCAAGATGGTGGAGGAAGTAGAGAAAGGAGAGCATTCAGGGACAAGTGACAATAATATAGTATGAGCGAGTATTCTTATCAGAGTTAGACTTCAGGATTAGAGACTAAGGATATTGGATTTCAGGAAGACAAACTTTGAGAGTAAGAGGAGAGGGTTAGGGCTCTTTGTACTGTACTGGAATGGGAGATGCTTAACAGGCAGACACGAGCGGAAGGACAGTCGAGCCGAGCTGTGTTGCACAGTGCGAGCGCGGGCGTACTGTGCCCGCGGCTCCCCTTTATTCCGTATTCGCACACTCACGAGCCAGGCGACTCCAGCATTACTACGACGCCTCAGACGGCGCACACACCCTATATCCCTTGCAGATACGATAACCACCACGACCACCCCTCCCATCATCACGCCCATCATGCATCATCATCATGCCCCTCCCCGTAGGCCCGCAGACTACACCACACTCCTCCCTCCTAAAAGTATGATTATTAAATGACCACCAATATAAGAAGCATTATAAAATAAAATGACCAATAGCGAAGTATAATAGCACACCACATCATATAATGTGTCGATGCGAGCGAGTGGAGCAGCAAAGGCCAGGTTCCAAAGACGGAGGTGCACAAAGCACCCACCAAATTCTGACCGCGTTACCGATATGAAGCAGCAAAATGAGAAGCACAGCAGCACTACGCAGCAAAAACGCCCCCAGGCGGCCCATGCTGACATGGCCCCGCCGAGGTCGTGACGACCTTTCGAGCCAACCTCCCCCGGCACCATCAAACGCCTCCGGCCCACTCCCCCCAGGCAGACCCGACGTAGATAAACATTCCGAGGCCGGAAGCCCGCCGTCTGGAAGCCGTGGTGCCAGCCTTGATCGACCTTGGCCGGGGGCGCTGAACAGCGCCGCTGGCTGTATGCATTTAATGCTCCAAAACAACTCACGCACCACAATCAGTTGAGACGCCAACGCCCGTCCAAACGGCCTTGAGCGAACACAGAGAGCTGCGCTCGCAACCAGAGGTGGGGGTAACGCCGACCAGGGCACCAATCTTGGTCCTGAGTCGACCTCCGAGACCCACATGGCCGCTAGACGGGAGCAACTCCACTTAAACCACACTGCAATCATAGGCTCGTTATAAATCACTACGAACATTATTCGAAGTATTGCAAACTCATTTTTCCGTACAGCGCTTTTTCCTGATAAAATCCCAGCACATGACAAAGCAATTACCTGTGGCCTGGGGCAACTGGAGGCCAATAAACCCTCTTTATTCGCCCCCACATCACATTGATCATAACACCAACTCCATTGACTGATCCCCGCCAAATCCACTTTCACACGAGAACTGCTGGCATTTATTTCAACAACGTTAAACTGCATCACTAGAGCAAGGAAAAACATATATGCCCTGAACAACAACCCACAACCCACATCACGAGTCCGTTTCTTGGTTGTCGACTTGATGTTGCGACTCGCGACTCCCTTTAACGCCACGGGCTCACCGCCACCTGTTGAAGCTGCCTGAACAACACTGACGCGCATTGCCTCACGAACCCTGCCGAAGCGCGGGAACTCATCGCGAACGAAGCGCGGGAACTCATCGCGAGAGCTGATACGGCTCTCGCCGCTCCTGAACCGCACATCACCGCCGCAGGCAGCAACGAACGGTCGCTCCCGCTGCATCGACGCGGCCCCCGCTGCCAGAGCCTCGCCCTCGGTACTAGACGAAGGTCTCGAAGAGAGCACTGGCACATCTGGAGGCACGAACCGGAACCCGTTCCGACCCAAAAGGGTCCGGCTCCTGCTCCGGCTCGCCGGCATCGTCATGCCCCGGCTGCAGGCTGATCTCCAGGTCACTGGGGTCCTGCTGCGGTGCCCCTTCGCTCCCGGTGCGACCGTGCTGCGGTTCCCCTTCGCTCCCGGTGCGACCGTGCTGCGGTGCGCGCCCTCGTCCCGCACCGCTAGGCGCGCGAGCACCCTGCGGCACTTGTGCCATCGCGCGGACTCCGGGCTGCGCGACCTGCGGCACTTGCGTGGTCACCGCGTGGCCCTCGGGATTAGCCGCCATGCTCCAGCTGGAGCTACTCATTACGTCCTGGCCAGCCATGGCGCGGACATCCGTGAGTGTCTGCTCGACAGATGAAGCAGTCGCGACCGCCGAGTCGAATGTGATGTCGGTCAACCGTAGGATGGCTGCTCGCAGACCAGAAATAAAACGATCTCTGAACCGTGCCGGACGCTCCTCTGTCGTGAATTTGCACGGCACAGCCGAATGCGATGCGCGGCCAGCACGAGTGGACTCAATTCGACACCCGATCCGTGCCTCGCTCACTTCCCCCCCGCCCCCTGCCACTGATCTTGTCATCTCCGGATCAATTGCAAGCAGGTTTCGACCCGGGACGGAAGGATCGCTTCGCACACCGCCATCTATGACCGTAACAATGGGCGATGACCCTCGGCCCACACACCGTAGACGACCTCGAGAGCTCAGACCGCCGTCCGAGTGATTGCATTGCCACGCTCGCCCACGACCCGCGCCGCAGACCGTGCGCATGGCCGTGCGTGCCTGGCCCATCGCGATGACCCCTAGACCATCTGCTGTGCCCCGACCATCGAGACCTCGGACATTCTCCAGAGCTTGCGTGACGTCCCACGCCGCGTTCGAGCCGAAACGCGTGTCCTCAACAAAACGAACAGGAAAATGAACCAAACGAACGAACGTTGCCCACTCGACGTGGCCGAAGTCGATTCCGACGAAGGCGGGCACGCGTACGTTTGCCGTGCACCGACCCACTGCCATGTTCGCGCTGGCGAGACCTTTGGCTCCGTAGCTTGGAACCGCACGGGTCATTTGCCGCCCTTACACACGCCGATCCGAAGATCCTCGTTCGCCAACTGTACTGTACTGGAATGGGAGATGCTTAGCAGGCAGACACAAGCGGAAGGACAGTCGAGCCGGGCTGTGTTGCACAGTGCGAGCGCGGGCGTACTGTGCCCGCGGCTCCCCTTTATTCCGTATTCGCACACTCACGAGCCGGGCGACTCCAGCATTACTACGACGCCTCAGACGGCGCGCACACCCTATATCCCTTGCAGATACGATAACCACCACGACCACCCCTCCCATCATCACGCCCATCATGCATCATCATCATGCCCCTCCCCGTAGGCCCGCAGACTACACCACACTCTTGATTGCAACAAAAGAACTTTACCTGGCAGCACTGAAAAGCAAAAAACAGCTCAACAGAAAGTGAAAAGGGTTGAAAATCAACCCAAATTAACTTCATTTTTCGTTACACAAGCAGCAGAACCAGAAGAGGATCCCAGCACATCTGCTGGTGCTGCTACTGCTGCTACAGGAAGACTACAACCTTTCTCTCATGACTCTTCGCCCCCCTGGGAAGTTTGGTCGAGTCCCCCTGGCAATAAGTGACGGCCAAATGCATCATCCACACACATGCAGAGACAGACACCAAATTGTGTATCTCAGTGTGATGACAGGGGTCCCACTGGGCCACTATTGAGTTTTGCATAGGGCCTCACTCCCCCCACCCCCACACTTCTTCCCATCACAAATTTAGGTTGATAAACTTAGATTGAATTGATATTTTGTGTATGTAGCACAGTTGTAACCAATACAGTGAATGTGAATCTTCTGGCCTGACATGGCTTGTAAGAAAGAATTTGAAAGGTTAACAGGGAGGAAACACATCATGGAAGAGATCAAAATTGGGAGGTGGAGATGGATGTTGGTCACGTGTTGCACATAGAGG
The DNA here is from genome assembly GCF_056783735.1 of Eptatretus burgeri. Classification (NCBI taxonomy): domain Eukaryota; kingdom Metazoa; phylum Chordata; class Myxini; order Myxiniformes; family Myxinidae; genus Eptatretus; species Eptatretus burgeri. Next base: position 85,965,956 of record NC_140964.1, on the reverse strand, counting down.
ATTAATATATACCAAAATAGCAATATGCTGGGCACCTGGCAGGAAGAGAAGGGTTGGACGGCTTAGAGAGACCTGGTGAAGTACCGGCAAGAAGGAAATGAAAGGAATGAAGGTCATCTGGAATAAAATTGGAATGTGGGTCAAAAAACCACCGAAAATGACGAAAGTTCCTAACAAGCTCCATATGCCAGTTGGCATTATTTTATAAAAAGCAAGCAAGCAACATGGAGTGCAAGCTTGATGTGCCTAATAGCCTCCTCCTCCATCCAAGTTTTTGTGTATCTTTTTGTGTATTAAACACAGCATTCTCATGCCCACATGCTCTCCTATCCCTGACCCCAATGATGCACCTACCGCAGCCACACTCCCATCCACCCTTTATCAACCCTCGCCCTATCCCGTCTTCCTCTTTTGCTCCAACAAAAGTTAGTGCCTCATAGCTCAGCTTCTCCTTGCTTCCCAAGCCATTTAGCATACCTCAATCAACGTTCTGTTGATTCCATCCATTGCCCAACCTGTTTGCCAATGCAGATCATTACTAGTCCTCACAATAAAGTTCAGTTCTTCATTCCAACTCTGTACATGACAATTATGTGTTAAGCTCTATCAAAAGTAATATCCATTTTTAAACACTGATAATGGTTTATTTGTTTTTCTATCGCTTATGCCCTTTTATAGGCTTATGGGCGGCAAGCCTTCTTAGAACTACAAGCTGACCTCCAGATGCTTCTACGCCGTGTTACCCTGCTCGAGGAGATGGTGTGGCCTGGTAGGCTGCTGACACATCAACGTAGAAAATTCAACACCAATAAGAAAAAAAGGGGGCTTTCGTTTGGAGACTCGGTTGGACAATATCAAAAGCTGTTTGCTAGATGCGGTTTGCAATATCAAATGCTTTCTATTATAGCGGTCTCGAATAGAAAGCATTTGATATTGCAAACCGAATTTGGCTATTTCCAAAGGTTTCCATTCGAAATTGGAATTGCCATATCAAATGGGGTTGGCCATATTAAATGTTCAGATATAGACTAAATTGGTAATAATGACATCTTTAAAAAAGAGATTTGGTTCACTGTATCAAAAACTTTCCAATTGAGGTTGGATCGGTGTATCAAAACTTCCCAGCTATTGAGTTGGCTATATTTCAACCTTTGACATAAATTTGATTGGCGATATAAAAAGCTGTTTGATAGAAATCGTCTTATCTCCGTTAAAAGCTTACCATTGGAGATTGGCATGGCTATATTTATAGGTATGTATTTGGTTATTCCAGTACAAAACTATCTTTCTGTGTTGGTGGCAGAAAAGAATGAAAACATGAATAAAATGGTTCAAGTTATTCGCTGTAAAGGATCACAAGGTCCTGACATTTTGGGCTTTACCATTCAATGGATCAAAAGAGAGAGATGAGAAATGGTACATGGTTGATATAAGGTGGGTGATGTCAACAATGACCTCACTGTTGACATGCTACAGGCGAACTTTGCAGCTCATCTGTAGCACATCAACATTGAAATCATTGTTGACATCACTCATCCAATATCAACGACTTTCAATCCACCCCCTCTCTCCTTCTCTCTCTCCCTTTTGGACCAGCAGAAGGTAAAGCCCAAAACATCAGTACCTTGTTATCCTTTATGGTGGACAATTCTATTTTATTATTTTTTTAAATATCTGAAGCCAGTCATACTGTGTGTGGTGAGGGGAAAGGAAGGAACTTGCAAACATATCAGTTGCCGCACTGACACCACCTGGTGTGGTTGAATATTTTCAGAACCCCTGCCACTGGAGGATCTAGATTCACTGGAAGACCTCACACAGTTGGATATGAGATCGGGTCAGATGCCAAGCAGACGACAGACCCTGAGAATGAACTCTGAAGAGTGACATTTCCACGTTAGGTTCACTCAGACTACCCGTTAGCATCCAAGACTTTCAAATGGGTTTACGAGGATGGAGTGTCTACATCTGTTAATGCCTCATTTGCACCATGAAATATATCATTCCAAAAGGCATAACCATTGTGAGGTGTTCTCGGCCACGAGCAGAGCTGGCCATATCTACTTTCTCGCAGGCTGCAGCAATGTGATTAAGAAACTGTATGAGAGAATGCACAATATAATTTGACAAAGGGCTGGGATTATAATGACATTACTCAACCAACAGACTGTTCCACCCTCTGGAATGAGATGGGAAATGAGGAACATTTTACTGGCCTGGTTGATGGTGAGGTTTCCTTACGGAAGCTGGGATTTATGCAGGTGGAGCTTAAGCCATTCCAGCATAGGAACAGTTCACGGTGTGAATGAGGAAAAAGTATCCAACAGCGCTACACTTAGACCACGCTGAGCAGGAGCCTTCAGGCAAGGGTTAGGGGTAAATGGAAGACTCATACAAAGACCTTTTACATAAAGTACCCACAAGGAGTGGGAGGGGAGAGAGAGTGGGTCAAAAATTTAACCATTTGAACATGTCTAATAAATACATAGGCCCCTTGCATGTCCACAATTTTAATTCCTACATCATCCAATGTTTCTTTCATACTTCATTGAACAATGTCCTTATGATATGAAATGTCTAAACCTGAGAGTGCTCTCCAACTTGGGTGTCATTGGCCTGTCTTCTTTAATTGGCATCAGCCCTGATTGTGAATATTTCAACCATTATTACATGAATCAGGAAGTGCATGATATATTGAGTCACAGCCATTGATGGACTGACACCTGGAAATAAAAAACATTTTGCCATTTTATCATTTAATCTTTCTTTCCTATTTTGTTTCATCTGGGGGAAGCATCTGTAATGGTTCAATGGCTGGTAACAAATTTAAATTTGGTTTGAGATAGTGCAATGGAGTACCTAGTAAGTTAGACTTTACCATTTTATTGGGAATACCAAATGGGGTACAACAGTATGATTTTGTCGTGTTTTTGGAGTCAACCACTTCCTTTAAATGTTGATGTTAAAATTTGTGAGTTTATCTTCAATCACTATTAAAAAGTTTATAACCAGGGTATTTTCAGTTAAATTGCTGTTGCCTGTATAAGAAATGTAAGTAGGGTCTGGAATGTATTGTACTATCTGGACAACTTTACCTTTTAACCCCCAATATCAAACTACTTGATTGTTTGACCCCCCCCCCCCGCCCCATCTCAAGATAATATAATCACATAACTACTAAATCAGTCAAAAATCATTTTTGTAAAATGAAAAATAACCTGCACTATCAAATAGATAATAGTCATTTTATTTAATGTAAAATGTCATCCCTCTTCAAAACAGCTGAAAGCTTTATTATATAATTTCCTCGTTCTCCTTTGACTTTCATGATGTAAACAAAAATTATATTTAAAGATAAAATGATTCAATAAAAAACTGTAAACGAAATCTCTTTAAACAATAATTTTGAAAGCTGGTACTAATTATAATGAAACTTGCATTGAGTATATTCTTTTTAAAAACTTTCAATGGCAGATTGAACTTAGGCTACATACATTTAGGGGAGATTGGAAGATCAGATTACTTGCCAACTTTGTAGTTCTTACATCATGGAGAGACATCTTCGAAAACATTTACATTCCCCCAAAAAATTTAAAAAAATGTTAAAAGTCTGCATTGCAGTCTCAAACAACCATATTCTCTCTGAATGCTTCTTGTTTTAGAAGTTATTTGAAAGAATATTACTCAATTCAAGTTTCATACTATTCATACCAGCCTTTTTTAATTCTCAATTTCAGAGATTTTCCAGTTTTATACGAGGTTAAAAATGTATTTTAAAAACAAAACGTCGTACTAAATACAGCAAAAAAAACACAAATAAAATTAAATGCAAAATCCTATATTAAATACAGCGAATAAAAAGCACATTCATCCCCCCCTCCCCCTCCCCTATTTCACCAATGGTGAAAAAATAGTCATACTTATGATGAATCTTTCAATGTTCCTGTTTTGGAGGACAATACAACTTGAAGACATCGATATTAGCAAGGAAAGTAGAACCCCCCCCCCCTCCCCCTTCTCCTCAACCCAAATATTATTCATTGTGACATTTGTAATGAGGATTAAAAGGTTCAATTATAAGCAACATTTAAAAAATATATATTTGATACAATACAAATTGTCCCCAAATTGAAGAAGCCCCAGACCTCAGAATTAAACGAAAACACAATTCACACAAAGGAAACATTATAATTTTATTATTTATTTTAAAAGTATTTGTAATTCATCGAAATGTTGCTGTTGCAAAAGCCAACCTTTTCCATTGGAACAAGTAAAAAAGTTTAGAACAATTAGGTTGAATAAAAGATTTTTTAGGATTTAAATGCCACAATAACTAAGAAGGAACCAGGAGTCAAGGGAAAAGAGGTCTCCACAAGAAAACACCCATTTCAGGTTTTCATACTCTTTATGATGCACTTTAACTCACCTGGAACGTTGTTCCAGGGAGTTAGTTTATGGGATGGCGCGTCATCCGTCCGTCTGTTTGTCCATCCGTCCACAAATACTCGTAACTTATTTTCTGAAACTGCACATACGATTATGATGAAACTTTACCACAACCTTCATCATCCTGGATGTACCAAAGTTTGTTCATGGCATTAAAAAAAAAAAACTTGGGCCCTGAAGGGGTCTATGGGGGTTGCCCCCCAAAATAGGTATTTGCTTTCTTCTCAGTAACTACACATGCAATCCTGATGAAACTTGACCACAACCTTTATCACCCATGATGCACCAAAGTTTGTTCACGGCATTAAATAAAAAAATTGGGGTAGAAGGGGATTTCTTCCTTGTGAAATTGGTACATTTTGCTGATTCTGTCCCAAGTTGACTTCTTCCTCAGTATCCTTATTCCACCAGGTGAGTGCCCAGGGGTATTGGCCCTATTTTTTATGATTGCAGTTCTGCAGTTCGGTACTTACAGAGAACTACAAAACTGTGAAAGAGCAATAAGATGATGACACAGCAGGCCATGGTTTTGATTAATTTTATTGAATTACATATTTTAAAATATAATCCTTTATCTGTTTCTTCCATTGAATTGCCAAAGCATGAGTAAACTAGAACAGTACTTGGTAGAGTGCATACCTCTGCCAGGCTAAACAGTTTACATTTTGTATCCCACTGAAAGGCTGGATCTGCATCCAGACCTGAACCAAAATCTAATCGGCTTGTTTTTGTCACCTCACCAACTCATCCATCTAGTTTTGTCATTACCTGTCCACACCTTTATGAAGTATCGTGCTACATATCGTTTTTTGGCTCCATCTTTCAATGGTGAAGAATCACTTTTCATAAATCTCGTATCTGGATCCAGATCTTCACCAAAATCGAATCAATTCGTCCTTGTCACATAACCAACTTGTCCACCAAGGTTTGTCTGAATCCATCCATAACTTTTTGTTATATTGTGTTATATATCGTTTTTGCCCGATCACTCGATGGTGAAAGCACCTTAAAAGATTGTCGGATCCGGATCTTCACCAAGATCTTAACAACTCTTACTTGTTACCCCCACAAACTGTTCACTAAGTTTTGCCCGAATCCATCCACAACTTTTCGAGATATCCTGCTACATACCATTATCTACAGACCGAGGCCCTATCTCAATGGTGAGTGAAAAATCACTTTAAAAATTCTCGCTTCCAGATCCGGATCTTCACCAAAATATAATCATTTCGTATCGTAAATTAAAATGCCTCCTCAAGATACAACTACAAAATTTGATGACCATTTAAAGAAAAATAAATCAGTCAAGCATCCTTTTGCAATATACAGTATGCTAATTTTGAATATATCTGAGAAAAAAGATGGATTATTGTGCTCCTCACCAAACAAGTCATACACAAAAGAATATGAAAAAAATATTCCATCTGGCTTCTTTAACTATACTAAATCATCAGTAGTTGATAAATATAATGACTCCAATTTTATGGGAGAAAAGATGAGGCAAAATGAATTGTTGAAAGATTAGAATAAGGTATACTTCTTGTTTTAAAAGTAAGTAATACACAGTAATAAGAAGTAAGTAATACACAGTTATGACGTCAATAATACACAGTAAGTCTACCACAGTAATAGGCATCCGTAACCACTCTTGACCATGTTGTGGAACTCGGCCGAGGCCCTCACTTCTTTCTTCTTTTTTTTTCTTCCACCCTCACCTTTTCATCTTTATTCGATTTTAAATTCGTTTTCTCAGCAACAACTTGAGTGAATAACATGAAACTTTCAACAAAGGAGGACCTACCCATGGACATTTTAAAAACAAAGTTACACGATGATTGGATGAAAAATGCAGCCGACATTCCAACATTCTGCAGGCATGGGTTGCAGGGCTGTTCACTTATCGGGAATAAACGGCCTTGACCTCGCTTTGCTCGGTCTGGGATGAAAAATGATTTGCAAATGTGTTCTTATGTGCCAGGGAAGTGTGGTTAAAATTCATTTTGGTTTTAATGCAACATACAGTAGAAGATAAAGAAACCTTTAAAAATACACAAAAATGTCCAACGTATACGAACGGAAATATGCACAATTTACACCTACGTGAAATGAGAAATGAAAATAAACACATCATGTTGTTTGGTCATATCAAGATTTATATATCAAGTTTGATCATAACTATATGATAAACATGAAATCAACATGAGAATGTCAACTCATGTGCAAGATATGCCTCCGGAGGCTCGAAGAAGGGTGCGGTCAAAAGTCAGTTACCAGCTCAGTATGTGGTGTGACCACCATTTGTGTTGGACACATGCTTGGCAACAGTGCCTCGTTGAGGACACGATATGATTGAAAAAGGCTGACGGATGTCATTCCAGATCTGTACCAAGACCTGCCGAAGTTGGGCCAACGTCGCCGGTTGGTTTTGAAAATGGCACAATCGTCATTCTATTTCATCCCACACATGCTCTATGGGAGAAAGATCAAGTGAAACAGCTGGCCAAGGAAGTGTGGGAATGTTCTGTTGGTGACCACTCGTGCGACGTGAGGGCGTTCATTATCCTGTTGAAGTGTGATCTGTCGTCCATGAACCTGCAGGAATGTGAGAACGGAGAACTTCAGAACGGTACCGCATACCTGTCAAATTGCCATTAATGGCCTCCAGTTGGGTTCTGCGATGTGTGGTGATGCCTCCCTATACCATCACACTTCCATCTCTGAACGAAGAATGTTGCACAACACAAGTGTCATCAGGCATGGTGTTGGTGTAACGGTTAAGGTGCTTGGATTAAGATTATAGGGTCTTGAGTTCAATCCTCTGACGGATCATTGAATTAACATCGGGTATGGTTGACTCAGCCTGTCATCCTTCTGAGGTCAGCAAAATGAGTATCAACATGTTGGTAACAGGGGCATTGCAACAGCAGCACAGCCACGCCCCCAGAAAATGATGCAACCAACCAGCTACAAGCTGCATACGAATAAATAAATAACATGCATCAAAAACATGCCTTCCCATTGATAAACGCGAGAACGGACATCACCATTCTCAAGATGGAACCTCGACTCATTGTCAACACCAAGCTAGGCATGCATGTCAATGACATGGCAACAAAATTGGATGTACTGCTGGTCCTCATGGTCGGATGGTATGCTCACATAACAGATTCCTGACAGTTCTGGCACTGATTGGTCACGAGCAAGGGATACTGCGAGCTGTCAAACCTGCTGTCTGGAACCAATTCCTTAGGTGCTCCAACCAGATATGGTTATCCTGCCAACGTGGTGTCACACGTGGCCACCCAGAACGTGGACAGTCTCTGATGTTGCCAGTTTGTTGATAACGTCTCCAGAGTGACAGAGTGAAAACATCCTGAAATGTGTGCGTGCGTGTCACGTCCGTCGCCAGCACCCAGCCTTGCCGTGCACCCTCTCGCGAACAGCCCTGAACGCCAATCGACGTCTGGAGGGCACTGAGATAGTCTGTCGCAGGTTTAGACCCTCGTGTTGCGACATGAGCAGTTCCTCACACTTCCCGAAACTGGTGATGTCCAGTGACCCACACGGTCCGTCGTTGACTGACCCGTGCCTCACTCGTCGGCACTGCTCACACCCACACACGAACCACATGCATGCTTGCCCAAGCACTGGGAAGGACGAATTGTCTTGTTGTTGGCACTGGTCAGACACCCACGCGCACACCACACGCTCGCTTTCTTCTCCTCTTTTGCACGCTTACACCCGCTTCTTGCTCGCTTCTCGCGCTTAGTTCTCGTTTTCTTTCTCTCTCCCTGGCTTTCTTTCACCTCCACTTTCCCTCTCTCAGAACGGACCTCCAATTTGTTTTATATCAGTGGGCCGTTTCGGCGGTGCAGTGTCCACCCCATTTGCGCACGGTTACCATGACGAAACGTGCGCTCTCAAAAAAAGGCAGGCGTCGGAACTCGCGAAAGAAATGTGTGTGAACGTGTCTGTCGTAAAGAAAAAAGCTTCCCATAAGAGAGGGGATCTATCCTTTACCCTTCTCAACGCATCACATTTAAGATCCCATTAGACATGGGGATGGGGCTGATCTGAACATGAATTTAAGGAAATAACTATCTGAGGACCTGGATGTGTGGATGCATTCATCAGACCGGATTGTGAAATCCGTAACAGTATAAACCCCTTAGGAGAAGATAAGGTTTAGAGACCATTGCCATAAAATGGGGGAAAACAATGCTTGTAATTTAAATTTTATGAACCCAAATTGTATTCCAATGATGTTCAATAACAACACTGTGGTACTCATCGATTTATAAATAATGAGGTTGTACTGGTTGTATCTCTGCCATTCTATGTACAGATGAAAAACAAACCTCTTTTATAAAATCAGTCACACTGATAAACCCATGTGACAGACGAAGATGATTTTAAAATGATTGCAAATTCTCGATCAGATCTTGCTAAATATTTAAAATATTTCACAACTCCACAAAAAGAGTTTAAGAAAGAATGAAGAGTTGGATCCTGATGTGAGCTACCTGGTGGATAAGTAGAATTATTAACCAGAATACTTTAGATTATTTTGAAATATGTAATTACTGCAAACACATTTACAATTGTGTGTTGGTGCCCCTGTCTCACGCCGTACTGAGCTTGACGCCATGGAAACCAAGGCCGACACAATCATTGGGATCTCCCACGATGAAGCCGAGTCTCTGGGTCGATCACTTTCCCATCACAGACAGGTTGGTGGTATCTCTGTCGACCACTGCCTCCTTTCTGGTCTTTAACCCTCTGTCTTTCCATGCTCTGTTATCCCCACCCCCGAGGTTTCGGACATGGTCCGCCAGCAACCCCCTTCTGGCAAAACTCTCAAAATGCAGACTCACTGCTCAACTCCACTCATTCGTTCATCGTTTATCCTCACCTGTGGAAATAACTTCCACATTCTCTTAAATCTCATTCTTCCCTCCAGAACTTCAAGCCTGCTGTTCACCCTCATTTCAGATCATCCCCCATCCACAACCATGATCTTTTTTATCCTCATTAATCCTCACCCCCCCCCCCCCATCCCAAGCCCTCATCCTTCAAAATTTCCTGTTATCCCTCCTCAGAGTTTCCTTCTGTATCCATCTTGTACACCCCATGTGTCCTCTCGTGCCCCCCCCTCCCATACCCATTGTTTCTCCAAGTTTCCCAATGTCTTATCCTTCAACTCTGCTGTTGGTGTTTCTCCCCTCTCTCTCCTGTTCCTTTTATCCTGTTGTGGCCAAATCAATGTTCAGTGAACCAATTCTAGCTCTTCCACAAGTCTCAACTATGTATTCAGAAAATAAAAAAATTGTTAACTTCTATTCTTCAAGGTCCACAAACATTGCAAAACTCCTTCCTAATATACACAGTGCAAGGTCCATAGATAAGCTTGGCAGGGCCCCGACCCTTGATCGCTTGCAAAGGGGTTGATACAGAACGGCAGGCTTGGCAAGCGATGGCCAGCCGCTTGCTAACGGAACATATGCTTGATCTCGCTCTTACTGAAGTCGCTCCCATCACCATGGAAAAACACACACACACGCACACGCACACGCACACACGCACAGTTCGAGACCTGGGGAGGGCTTCGTGACACCTTCTGAAACCTGCACATGGAGATAACGACCAACAACACACACCTGTCAAACACATTGAAGCAGAAACAATCATCATCATCATCATCATCATCATCATCATCATCATCATCATCATCATCATCATCTTCTCGTGGACTTTTTTGTTTCACAACCTACATTTTCCATCAAAACTTCCTGAAACTTGGCATATATATGTAAAAATACCCTGCGCAGACAGTAACCATCTCCGATTTGGAAAATTCCTCCTAGAAAAAAAGTTATGACGTCAAAATATCTCCGCTAATGGAAATCGCCTCAAAAATTATCTCCGAAACTAGGCAAGCTTTTTGAATTCTGTTTGCGGAAATCGAACAGGACATTAGCAGAGATGAATTGCCGCACAAAGGATACATCACTATGACGTCATATCAATTTTTATGACGTCATTCCTATTTTTTGTTTCACAACCCAGAGTTTTCATCGGATCTTCGTGAAACTTCCCATGTATATGCAGAAAGCCCACGCGCAGGCAGTAACCATCTCCGATTTTGGAAATTCTTTCGAGAAAAAAAGTTGACGTCATAATATCGCCGCTAATGAAAATCGCCTATACCATTATCTCCGAAACTGGGCAAGCTGTTTGAATTTGGTTTGCGGGAATCAAGCCGGGCATTAGCACAGATAATTTATCGCAAACCTGATACATCACAATGACGTCATCATTAAGAGGGACGAGGATCTCAGCTCATTTGAGCTTGTTCATGAGCATGATGGGTAGAAAGGGCGTGTTTTTAATCTCACTCCCCATTGGTCGCCCAGTTCTTGTCCTCGACGTCCATTGGTCGTTCGCTGTTCATTCACACAGAACGTGCTGTGGCGGTGCAAGTGGGTTGTTGGCGCAACGTTTGGACGACGCGCATTACCCAGTTGTTTGTCATGCGCGATATCAATGAACTTGGATCTGCAGGACGTGAAACATGTAAATAAGTATCTTGTGGCGGTAACCAGAGCCTCCTCTCGTTCTCGGGATCGCAAGCACCGCGACAAGAAAAAGAAAAACAATTCGTGTGTTTTTTGTTCCTGTTGCTGCTGCTGTTGCTACTGTTGCTGCGACTACTACTACTGCTGCTGCTGTTGCTGCTGTTGCTGCTGCTGTTGTTGCTACTACTACTGCTACTGCTTCTGCTGCTGCTGCTGCGTCTATGGAGGATCAGGATCTCAACGTAGGTCCGAGGGGGTTGTCCTCCGATGACTCTCTCCAGTATTTGTGGGAAGACTTGGTTGACTCAACGTTGTCGTTGTCCTCTTGGCTTGCTGAGAATCCTGAGAGAATCTTGCTGAGAAAGTCTGTGGTGCCCGCTCCCGCCTGCAGGACGTTGCTTGGTGGCCTTGCCTCCCATGAGGGAGGAGGATCACCGTGGGCAGCTCGGAGCCTGCCCTTCCACGCGAGGTCCATCACATCGAATGGGTCTTCACCGGGGATTGAGGAGTCCAGAGCGGCTGCTCGGTCTGCGGGTTCGTTCTTCGGGGTCTGAGACCGCGCGTCCCGCTTTCTGATGTCGTTTCGGCGGGACGTGCTCACACCTCCTTCAGTCACGTGACAGCTGAGATTACCCGGTGCATCGGAGTGGAGACGGATCCTTGCTCCTGTGCCCTCTCGAAGGGGGATCAGCACGCAGCTCGGTCGGAGCGCTTCCATCAGCGTGGAGAGGGACATCGAAATGGCCGAGTCAGGAACAAGGAACCACTGACAAGACCACGTGTTCAAGTCTGCCTTCCACCGATGCCATGGTGTGCTCGTTTGTAACGTCTTGGACCCACATCTTATTATCCGTGTCACGGTTTTATCTGCAAGTTGTGTGTTGGCCTTTTAGATTACATCGTTTGCCGTGCACATTTACCAAGCACGTCATAAACGATGCCGTGCTCAGAAAGCAAAATCGCTGCCCCGTGAACAGTCACTCGAGTTGGTGTTGATGAACGTCTCGCACGTGACTTATACAAAACATATTCCACTTGTGGATGCACCTCGTGATACAGGTGTCCATAAAATCCTTCCGCTACTTTTAACTTCTAATACTTTTGATGTGCACATGATAAACTAGAAGGGCACTAAGTTGAGCGCATACCTCCGCCACGTAATGCCTGATCCACGAGAACATATCGGGCCCAATACATTTTTGAAATATCATGCTCCACATTACTATATCGTTTTTGGCCCTATCTTCGGTCTTCAATGGTGAGGAATCAGTTTAAAAAAATTAAATAACCCTCGTATCCGGATCCAGATTCGGATCTTCAAAATCTAATCAGTTCGTCCTTGTCACACACACCCAACCTGTCTACCAAGTTTCATCCGAATCCGTCCACAACTTTTTGAAATATTGTGCTATATGTCATATTTGGCCCTGTCTCTCAATGGTGAAGAATCACTTTTAAAATTCTAGTCGCCAGATCGTAACCAAAATCTAATCAGTTCTTCTTTGTTACACACCCAACCTGTCCACAAAATTTCATCCGGATCCGTCCGCAACTTTTTGAGATGTCCTGCACACATACAAACAAACAAATAAGAAGAAGACGTGCAGATCACGATACTTGCAAAATCCATAAAACAAATTTGACCTCAAAATTAATTGGTGGTTGAATTCAATGAACAAATATGCAACTCCTCTTCACATTTCAAGTCAATCGGATGAAAATTGATCATTTTTTTTTTTGATTTAAGTTGTTGATTTTAGAAGTTTGACCTTCAGTTGACCTTTGACCTTTTGATTTCAAAAATAGTTGGATTCCTAATTCAGTGACACACTATGCAAATCTTGTTCAAATTTCAAGTTAATCGGATGAAAAATGACGATGTCAGAAATTTGACCTCGATGACCTTTGACCTTTGACCTCAAAATCAATAGGCTTCTCAGTTGACACTACCTCTACAACTTGGTAAAGTTTCATGATGATTGGTTTAGAATGTAGGCAACAAACAGACAAACAGACAGACAGAATGAAAAATCACTCATAGAGTGAGTGACAACTTGGTTGAACAGAACAAAGCAGAATAGCACTCGATAGAGCGCATACCTCTGCCACGTGGAACAGTTTACGTTTTGTATCCCACTGATAGGCTGGATCCAAACCAAAATACATTCCACTTGTTCTTGCCACTTATTCAACTAATCCACCTTGTTTTATCATAACTTGTTCACAACTTTTTGAGATATAGTGATACATTTAGTTTTTGGCCCTATCTATCATATATATATATATATATATATATATATATATATATATATATATATATATATATATATATATATATATATATATATATATATATTAGGCTTGCATTGACCTTTTGATCTTAAAAATAATAGGTGTCTGAATTCACTGACTTGACATGAAAATGCTCTTCAAATTTCAAGTCAATCGGATGAAAATTGAGGATTTTAGAAAATTTGGGCCAAATTTGCCTGTTACCCTTTTGGCCTATGTTTACCTCAAAATTAGTCAGTGGTTGAATTTGGTGACCTGATGTGCAAATGCTCTTTAAATTTCAAGTTAATTGGATTAAAATGGAGGATTTTAGAAAATTTGGCCCAAATTGGCCTATGTAGACCTTTTGGCCTATGTTTACCTCAAAATTAGTATGTGGTTGAATTTGGTGACCTGATGTTCAAATTCTCTTCAAATTTCAAGTCAATCTGATGAAAATTGAGGATTTTAGAAATTTGACCAATGTTTCCCTTTTGGCCTATGTTTACCTCAAAATTAGTAGGTGGTTGAATTCAGTGACTTGATATGCAAATGTTCTTCAAATTTCAAGTTAATTGGATTAAAATTATGGATTTTAGAAAATTTGGCTCAAATTGGGCTTTTGGCTGATGTTGATCTCAAAATTAGTAGGTGGTTGAATTTCGTGACCTGACTTGCAAATGGTCTTCAAATTTCAAGTCAATCAGATGAAAATTGACAATTTTAGAACCAATTTAATCATTTGGCCTCTTTTGGATTGACCTTATGCCCTATGTTGACCTTTTGACCGATGATAATCTTAAAAGTAATTTTTGGTTGAATTCACTGACCTGATATGCAAATCCTGTTCAAATTTCAAGTCGATCAGATGAAATTTGTGGATTTTAGAAAATTTGGCTCAAATTGGCTTGTGTTGACCTTTTCGGTCGACCAAATTTTACGAAGTTTCAATGCGGGACCGTTGCAGGGCCGGTGACATTAATCTCTGAAAATTTCAGAATGATCGATTGATTGCTTTGGGCTGGAAGCGAGCGGACAGACACACACACACACACACACACACACACACACACACACACACACACACACACACACACACACACACACACACACACACACACACACACACACACACACACACACACACACACACACACACACACACACACACACACACAAATGGAAAATCACTCATAAAGTGACAACTTGGCAAAACAGTACAAAGTAGAACGGTACTCGTTAGAGCGTATACCTTTGCCAGGTGGAACAGTTTACGTTTTGTAACCCACTGATGGGCTGGATCCGAACCAAAATCCAATCCGCTTGTTTTTGTCACCTACTCAACTCATCCACCTTGTTTTGTCACAACTCGTCCACAACTTTTTGAGATATAGTGATATATTTAGTTTTTGGCCCTATCTATCAATTTCATATATTAGGCCTGTGTTGACCTTTTCACCTTAAAATTAATAGGTGTTTGAATTTTGACCTGACCAATGATGCATAAATGGTATATTACAAACAAACTGTAAATTGTATATTATGAAAGCATGATTCATCATGTAATGTAATGTTGTTAATGTTGTTGTTATTGTTGTTGTTAAATCCACAATTCCCTTGTTTCTTGACCAATTGGATTTTTCTGATTTTCTACTTCAGTGGAAAAGTCAACTACCACAATTACCGCATTTGGGAGACAGGCAAACTTTTGGAAGTCTGGAAACATTGAAGAGACTCACCAAAATATCAATGTCTGGTGTTTTCTCAGGAGGACGCGCATCATTGGTACTTTCTCTTTCTTAGGAAGAAGCAACAGCCAAAGGTGAACGTTATTTTGCAATGTTGTAGAATTTCTTCATTCCTAAACTACGATGAATGATGAGGCTCCCTGTCACCCTGCTTTGAATGTGCGACGTTTCTTCAATGATGTCTTCCCAGACAAGTGGGTCGGTAGATGTTGATTGGCCACTTCATTCGCCTTGACCTGTCCCCATTGGACGACATTTTATGTGGCTGTGTAAAATTGTCGTTTACTCATCAAAACCACATTCTTGGGATGAACTATCTTCAGGTTATGATCGCAAATGTAATTCATGAAATTACTCGGCAGCAACTGGGGAATGCTTTCAACAAGTTGGAAAACCGGATTGACCGATGTATTACGATTTTACGAATGATGGCGGCTATTTTGAAGCCTCAATACTTGAACTGTATCAGGTTAAAAACTTTATGAATTATGCTTTCATGTACCTCTCAGCTTGTTTCTATCCTGTGTCCATCAAAAGTTTTATAAAAGTTCAAAATTGCACAAGGACTTTATGGACACCCTGTATTAGCATACAAACAACATCGAGGTGGTTCATCATGGCGAAGGACAAGCTTGTGAATATGTGGAGGTATTGTTTGTTGTTCTGCACACTTGTGTTGGGGGAATTAACTGCTCTGCTGCGGCACCATTCACATTAGGTTACGATTAGATAGTCTCCAGTTATATTCGATGACGAAGATCTGTCGTTCAGTATAGCTACACCACAAGAGGTCTTGTTTATACACAAGTCTGCAAACAGTGTGTTCAGCTTGCTTCCAGCCAGCGGTTTGGCTCCTATTTGGCACTTGAGACCAAATTGTGCAATTACTTTTCATAATCCGCCGCGTAGGAAGCCGCAGAGGTTATAATTAACTTGCCAGGGGGATTAATTTTAGCTTCATTGTGAAAAGGGAAACGATTCGAGACGACAGGTGCCATGTGTGGCAGCATGGAGTAAATATGCCAAGGCGTTTGTACACATCGAAGGTTGATAACGTGCAAAGGAAACTTGAAATCCATTCTACTTTAAATGTACTCAAAAGCAAACGTAATAACGATAAGATGTATTTGGAATGAAATGTACTAAACATCAAATTTGATCGTGATCAAATCTCATAAACTTATGCATGACCTAATTAATATGAAATGTCATCGTTATCAATTATATTCGTCATAATATATGTACTGAATGTAATAGCGATCAAATTCACTCCACTTGAATCCATATCTAGCATCTATTCAATAAAGATCATTGTATTGTTTTTGTGTCACTCGGGGGTGGTCCTCCCTTTTTACCTCTCTCACTGAAGGTGGAAGGTTGTGTTTCCACTTCTGTCTGTCTGTCTGTTACTTGCAAAATCGAACATGTGCAAGTATGTTGGTCGGTCGACTTTGTTATTGGGTTGCCGAAATAGGTGACCCTTATTGTCAGTAATTGGGTCGCCGAAATAGGTGACCCTTATTGTCAGAAATTCTGTCTGTTTGTTTGGATGTTTGTTCGTTTGTCACTTTGTCATCGGCATAATTGGTAGTAAACGTGGGCGGATTTTGACCAAACTCGGGTGGTAGGTACATCTTATGACCTAGTGCTTTGGAAATTGTGATGGTTGCTAGGGACGCTTTGGTTCCCTAGCAACAACTGAAAAACCTTCAAAATCGGTACCGTTCGCACGAAATCAATTCCGAAAGCCGTTATCCCACGTCGGGTTATGAAATTTGGCACGAATGATCTACAGGTGATGCTCTATCAAATATATTCCGGTTTTTGTGATAAATGGAATACTTTACCCGCAGCACCCCCTACAATTAGGGTATGCGCGAAAATTGGCGAAAATTGAAGGCCCCCTAGCGACCAGGTGAGTGCATCGATACAAATGAAACTTTGCAGATTCATGGTACTCAATGAGTACTACAACCTTGCCTCAGGATATATTGACCGATTTCGCTTAGGTCAGGGGTCAAAGGTCAATTGGTGCAAAAATCGATAATATGCGAGAGCTGGAGGTGCCTTCGCGCCAAATGCTACTCCTCCTAGGGTTATGGTCAGATGGTCATGAAAATTCACACTAATCGTCTGGAATACATTGTGCACAAACGATCGAGCCGGATTTTCGATTTAGATCTTTGTTCACCCACAGCACCCCCTCGAACTTTGGAGATTTCCGATTTCAAACTGCATTTTCGGTACTTTTCATTCAAATGGATACCGAGTAGTTATCAGTAGATGGAACTGAATGAGATTTGATTTGCGTAATCTTAAGGTGATTCCCTATCTGCTGTATGACATCCATTTTGCTCTATATCTTATAGTTTCCATGCTCGGCGACCCATCGCCGCCTATCGGCTTGTTCTGTTTGTCTGTCTGTCTGTCACACAATTTTTGACCACAGTTTTCAAGCAATCGTTCTGAAATTTTTTGTGTATAGGTGACCAGCCAAGGACAGCAATGCTTAACTTGGTGAAGATCTGTATCCAGATCTGGATCTGAGAATTTTTTAAAGTGATTCCTCATCATTGAGAAATAGGGCCAAAAACGATATAAAGCACAATATCTCAAACGATTATGGATGCATTTCGCAGATACTTTGTGGACTGGTTGGGTGTGTGAAAAGGACTAATTCATTCATTTCTGGTGAAGATTTGAATCCAGATCTGGATATGAAATTTTTTTTAAGTGATTCTTCACCATTGAGAGATGGGGCCACTTTACAACTTTACTCTCAACCATGACAAAACGAGTTGGAAGGGTTTAGCATATCTCTTCTTCTTCTCGTGTATGACAGCTCAGCTGCCAGAGTAGCTATCATCTCTTGGAAGTGCGACTGTGTCGCTGATGCAGTGGCCCTCTATCAGTACACACTGGTACTCATTTCGCCGACATCGGAAGGATGACAGACTGAGTCAACCTCCTTGTATATTAACTCAGCAGCCAACGGGGCTTGAACTCAGGACACTTGGATCCCAAGCCACCACCCTAACTACTGAGCCAACACCAAGCTTATCATATCTCTAAAAGCTGTGGACAACTTGTGACAAAACGAGGTGGAAGAGTTGGTTGGGTGACAAGAACAAGCCGATTAGATTTTGGTTAAGGTCCGGATTCAGATCTGACCTATCAGTGGGATACACATTGTGTACTGTTCAGCCTGGCGGAGGTACATGCTCTACCGAGTGCCATTCCATTTCACCAAGTGGCACTCTATGAGTGATTTTTCATTATTCTGTCTGTCAATCGCCTACCGGTCACAATTCTAAACTGATCATCATGAAGCTTTCCTGAGTTGTACAGGTAGGCACAATTAAGATGGTTATTGATTTTGAGGTCAACACTCAAAAGTCATCTTTTGATGGAATTTCTAAAATCACCATTTTTCACCCGATTGACTTGAAAGTTGAACAGGATTTGCATATTTCGTCACTGAATTGGAAAACCAAATACTTTTGAGGTCAAACTTCTAAAATCATCAATTTTCATCTGACTTGAAAATTAAACAGCAATTGCATAGTGCCTCACTGAATTTGGAAAGCAACTAGTTTGAGGTCAAATGTCAAAGGTCAACTCAATGTCAAACTTCTAAAATTGTCAATTTCTATCTGAAAAATTGTCAATTTTCATCCGATTGACTTGAAATTCGAATAATAATTGCATATTGCATCAGACTTTTCCATCTTTATTTACACATCGTAACCCACAACTCCCAAGTGAAAAACAAATTCCACAAATTTCAGAAAATTAATTTAAAATACAAAACTAGAATATCTTGGTTGGATAAGTGTCCACTCCCCCCCCCCCCCTCTGAGTTAATACTCGGTGGAAGCACCTTTGACAGCAATTGTAGCTGTGAGTCTGTTTGGATAGGTCTCTACCAACTTTGCACAACTTGATGGGGCAATATTTGCCCATTTCTCTGCACTAAACTATTCAAGCTCAGTCAAGTTTCATGGGGAGCATTGATGGACAGCAATCTTCAAGTCATGCCACAGATTTTTGATTGGATTTAGGTCAAGGCTTTGGGCCACTTAAGGACATTTATCTTTTTGTTCCTTAGCCATCATGCTGTATGGCGAAGTCCCGTACCTCAAGTGACCATGTACAGGTTTTTATGAACAGAAGGTTTCTTAGAATGGAGGACACACACACACACACACACACACACACACACACACACACACACACACACACACACACACACACACACACACACACACACACACACACACACACACACCTGAGGTAACAGATACAAAGTAACCCCCCTGTTCAGAATAAACATGATGAATCTTGTATATCAAATCTTATTCATTCACATGGGAGCATGGGACAGAGATGGCTCCATCTAATCTTATTCATCCATATGGGAACATGGGACAGACACAGCTCCATCCAATAATATCCATTCATATGGGAACAGGGGACAGACACGCTCTATCCAATCATATTCATTCACATGGGAACACGGGACACACACGACCCTATCTGATCATATTCTTTCAAATGGGAACACGGGACAGACATGGCTCTATCTAATCTTATTCATTCACATGGGAGCATGGGACAGACACGGCCCAAGGTTAATGAGACAGATTGGAGAATGTAAGCTGAGCCATTCAACAGCAAGGATGACAGAGTTGAGTGGACAGAGGAGGTGATAAATATATATTTTGTGTCGCAGGTTGTGACCAAATTGAGGTCATGATTGTTCTGTCATGAAAGTAACATAATACACAACATGCACATCTCATAAACATAACATCACAAAGTACCATACACATAATCTGCTTCACTGCATACTCAAACCCCAGTCCTTCATTTGCCAATGTGCCATCATTGCCTTTATCTTATTTTCAACTTTACTCTGGGTAAATACTCAAGAAATTTTCAGCAACATTCCTTTGATTATTCCTGAAACATAAATGGGTTAAAATTGTTGTAAAAACAGGTTTACCATTAAATTAAATTACCATCATATTTTCCATGCACATTTCAACCAATTGTATATAAAATGTCATGATCCCTGGAAAATGCCATAAAGATCAGTGCAGTTGTCACGCTGTACGGAAAGGGACATGAATTATATCGATGGCTATACGTGGATTTCACGAGTAAAACAGGGTTATTACCCCCCCCCCCCCTGCGCACGTGAAGCGAAAAGCAGGGTTGAGTGGTTGCTTCACTTCTGTCTGTCTGTCTACAAACGTCAGTTTATGAACAACTTAATTGAAATTGAATGTTATTTTGAACATGAATCGGAATACATGCGCAAAGAGGAGTGAGATAAATATTTTTGTGTCTGCCTGTCTGACAGTCAAGCAAAATTGAAAATCATTCCAAACAGGAAACTTACTGTTTTTAAGGACGTCATAAACGACACAAACAACAGACATGGAGAACGAATGTAACTTGTTAACTAAGGTGGTGTAAAAGACGCTGCAGCAACGGCAGAAAATGTCCAAAATATTTAGGTTATCAAAATTTGAAGTAATTATAAATTTCAATTGAATTATATGCTTGAACAATGTTGAACAAATCACCTTTTTGGCACTTTCAAAAACCTTCTGTTTCGCAATACTTGGACAAAATATTTTGACATTTTGTATGTCATTACGACCAATCAAATTTGCCACTCTCAGATCCTGCCCATGTCCTTGTTTCTCAAGACATTTGGGGTAAGGTGTTCAATGTACTCTCTAGTTGGGTGATATATCAATTTTTCACTTTGCATTACCAGGTTGACACTGCATTTGCATCCAGATACTCAAAGCGACCAACATGTACACCTTCCTGGTACTGTTCAATGTTGTACACCTGCCTGGTACAGTTCAATGTTGTACATGTCGGCGATGGAAAGTTTCATGTGGGTAATTGTAATGCCCTCATACATATTCAGGATGATGTTTCCACAATGACTTGAAATGCAAAAAAGCTGTTGAGGAAAACAACAGGTTAAAAAAAATGAAAAATTTCTCATTTTTCTTTTCCATATTCTCAAAATAAAGGTTTGTTGAAAATTTGATGATTAAAGCTGAAATGGTAAACGGGTTATGGCCTGGATAGGCAGACAGAAAGACAAAAAAAGAAGCAGTCATGGACGGGGTACTTGCAAAATCAGTCGCTGCGTTCTTGACTTTCCGACCTCAAAAACAAAAGGCTTCTAGCTTTTGATTGGCGAGCCAATTCAATGACGAAATATACAAATTCTGTTCCAATTTCAAGTCGAACAAATGAAAATTGACTTTTATGTAACTTTGACATTTGACTTTTTGACCAAATTATTGATTCGTCTTCTCTATATTCTCATGATATAGGTTTGCTGACAATTTGATGACAAAAGCTCATATGGTAAAAAAAAGTTTCAGTACAATTAAAAAAAACTACAAGAACCTCGCAGATTTACTTTTTACCAAAGATCCACAAGGGCATTCACCCAGGTAACCGTATAATTTCCACTGATCACTGCCATACTGGATTGACCAACAGTTATATTGATAGAAAGATAGTTCTTCTCATTGAATCTCTATCCTCCTTCAAGGGCATTAATGACATACTCACATTATTTGAGCAGTTCAGGTTTACCTCCTCCAATAAATTTTAATTTGCTGTTGACATTAAACCCTTGTACACCACCATTCTGAAGGAGATGGGTCTTTGGGTGCTCTTTCAATTTCTGAACCACCAAGGAACCAAGCACAGAAACTCTTCTCCACCTCGCTGAACTGGTTCTCCCTGTGTCTCCTTACTTGACATTAATGTTTCAGTCAAAGAAAACGAACGCGCCATTCCAGTCCATTACAAATCTACAGATTCACACAGCTTTCATATTCAGTGCCTATAGAAAGGCTATACCCCCTTTCAAAACTTTTCCCCTTTTGTTGCCTTATAGCCTAGAAGTCGATTGAATGAAATGAGTCTTTTTCCACCTTTATTTACATATCGTAACTCACAACTTCCAAGTGAAAAATAAATTCTACACACTTCAGAAAATTAATTGAAATTATAAAAGTAGAATATCTTGGTTGGATAAGTGTACACCCCCTTATAATAGTAATTGTAAATTAGCTCAAGTGTAACAAGTCACTTTCACAATCACACACTAAGTTAATTCACCTCCACTGATGTTAAATTGTAGTGATTCTGATTATTTCAGAATAAAATCAGCTGTTCTTGTAAGTTTTCTATGCTGGGTGGTGTATTTCACAGCAAAGACTCAACCATGAGGATCAAGGACCTTTCAAAAGACCTCTGGGATAAACTTGTGGAAAGGCACAGATCAGGGGATGGGTATAAAAATATTTCAAAGGCCATGAATGTCCCTTGGAGCACAGTCAAGACAATCATTAAGAAGTGGAAGGCGTATGGTACCACCAAGACCCTGCCTAGATCAGGCCTTCCCGAAAACTGGATGACCAAGAAAGGAGGAGACTGATCAGAGGAGGCCACCAAGAGGCCAATGGCAACTCCAAAAGACCTACATGCCTTTATGGCAAAGACTGGTCACTGTGTGCATGTGACAACAATATCCCAAGCACTCCACAAGTCTGGCTTGTATGGTAGGATGGCAAGAAGGAAGCCATTACTCAAAAAAGCCCACCTTGAATCCTGTTTGAGGTATGCAAAAAAACACTCTGGAGATTCTGAATTCATGTTGCAAAAAGTTATGTGATTTGACAAAACCAAGATGTTAATTCAGGGGGGTGGACACTTATCCAACCAAGATGTTCTAGTTTTGTATTTTCATTTAATTTCCTGACATTTGTGGAATTTGTTTTTGGCTCATTCCGTGTCATTTCAGCCGGGGGTTGCGGTGACCCCCTAAGATTTTTCTGAAAAAAATTCTCAAAGCTACCTTAACATATATGAGGAAGGTTTGCCAAGTTATAGCTCAAAATTCCAAGTAGTGTCCGAGATATGGCCCTACAAACACCCCAGGGGTGTTTCAATTCTGGCAGTCGTGAGTTGCAGATTTGTATCTGAAGCATTTTTGGAGGGCTCTAAATTCCAGAGTTTTACAAACAAAGTTCTGAAAATTCACAAAAATTGTGTCTATTAGTGAGGCTTTCAGAATCTGACATCAAAAATGTTCTACTTAAAATACTTTTCAAGATAAGTACTCTCAAAAGTAGTGATTTGTAACATACAGTCAAAAAAATTTGAGTTTTCAAATTGCTGCCAACAGTCGGTTTATTCATCATGAAGAATTTTGTTGCCTGATATACATAAGCTAGTGACTGGATCATTTACACAAGAAAACTGAAACCTTTTGGAGCAAAATCTTGGGTGCTATAGGTGTCTGAACTTTGCTCCAGACTCAACGACACTGAAATTTACCCCAGTATTACCCCGTGTTCCACCATGTTGACAGTTACACAGCTCTTTTAAATTTTTATTACTTAAAGACACATACATAGGCAAACTGTGGTAGAAAATTCAAGAGTTGTTCTCAATCCCTTCCATTTCTAAAAAGGCCCACTATTTAAAAAAAAACATGTTCGATGAAAGATGTGGAACAAAAACAATAGGTGTGCTTTTGAAGTGGAAG
Source organism: Eptatretus burgeri (assembly GCF_056783735.1). NCBI lineage: Eukaryota > Metazoa > Chordata > Myxini > Myxiniformes > Myxinidae > Eptatretus > Eptatretus burgeri. The sequence continues at coordinate 85,942,320 of NC_140964.1, read as the reverse complement.
CCATGCCAAATATTCATAAGTTGGCACCACAATGATCAAATTGTTGTGTTTTTTGGTCAGAACAAGTATGTGGTTACTTTAATTTGGCTCACATTTTTAAAAAAGGATATTTTAGTTTAAGGCCACCGCCAATCTCAACTACAAATTAAGACACATAATGTGAACATAATAATCACCATTATAAATATTCATTTGCATATCTCATTGTTTATATACTTAGTGTACATTGTACGAAAGTCTCCATCCATTTGTAAATGTAGGTACAATATCTGATTCAACTTTTGTTTTTCATAATTTCATATCAAATTGTTTAGACAAATGTACTTGGATCGATTGCACAAAGTGAACAGTGATTAGTTTTATAATTGCCAGGATATGATAAAATGTAACAATGAGCATTGGCAGTTACTACAGGGCTGTGTATTAGGTTAAAGCCTAAATAAGATAGAGTTGTGCTTCATGCCTAACTTTGGAAATGATTTTGGTACACTTATTTAAGCTTTAGTAAACTGATTTATATATTGTTAGATTCCACTTAAGTCATTCTTCCTTAGAATATCTTTATTTTTTCTATATGTTTGTTAGTAAAAATTTTATTTTAAAAAAAAGTAGCTTTTGGGACTGCAGAATCATTAGAAATTGATGCATTTAAAAAAAAAAATTCGTTTAAAAATAGAAGGGATTGAGAACAACTCTTGAATTTTCTACCACAGTTTGCCGATGTATGTGTCTTTAAATGACAAAAATTTAAAAGAGCTGTGTAGCTGTCAACATGGTGAACACTTGGGGTAAAACACTTGGTAAAATTGGAACACTTGGTAAAATTTCAGTGTCGTTGAGTCTGGAGCAAAGTTCAGACACCTATAGCACCCAAGATTTTGCTCCAAAAGGTTTCAGTTTTGTTGTGTAAATGATGCAGTCACTAGATTATGTAAATCAGGCAACAAAATTCTTCATGATGAATAAACTGACTGTTGGCAGCAATTTGAAAACTCAATTTTTTTTGACTGCATGTTACAAATCACTACTTTTGAGAGTACTTATCTTAAAAAGCATTTTAAGTAGAACATTTTTGATGTCAGATTCTGAAAGCCTCACTAATAGACATCATTTGTGTGAATTTTTAGAACTCTGTAAAACTATGGAATTTAGAGCCCTCCAAAAATGCTTCAGATACAAATTTGCAACTCGCGACTGCCAGAATTGAAACACCCCTAGGGTGTTTGTCGGGCCATATCTCGGACACTACTTGGAATTTTGAGCGAAAACTTGGCAAACCTTCCTCATATATGTTAAGGTAGCTTTGAGAATTTTTTTCAGGAAAATTTGAAGGGGTCACTGCAGAATTTCATTTTTTGGCTGATTTGACATGGAATGACCCTTTTCACTTGGAAGTTGTGGGTTACAATGTTTAAATCAAGGTGGAAAAAGTCAGATTTAATGTAATTTACGACCAGGCTATAAGGCAACAAAAGGTGAAAAATTTGAAACGGGGTGTCGACTTTCTATGCCAGTATTCGTAGTTTTATTTTATTTCCGCAAATGTGATAATCTCTAGAATCTCTTCACCTGAGCCAAATTTCAAAATTTAATTTCTTAATTGACCTCGGCAGCAGTTTCGACTGCTAAAAAAAAGTGTGCATTTGTCTAATTCGGACATTGTTTGACATTCCAATTCCAAGCATCTCCAAGTGGTGTTTAATATGACCAATCAGCGATCGCTTATCGCTTGCCAAGCCAGCAATTCCTTAACCATTTCGGTGGAGTCCTTGCTTGAGTGCTTAAGCCACTTGGCGAGTGCTCCACAAGCTGGGTGGTTATTCCTTTGCAAGCCCTGGCCATGCATGGCAAAAGTATTCGCACTGCCACTGAATATATTGATCGACTTGACCAAAGTTCAGGCTCCACTCGTCTGCATTTGGCCCCATGTTGTGCGGTGCCTCAGGTGGTGGGTGGCTCACCCACTGAAAATGTGCAATTTTATTTTAAGTGACGTTTCCACTTTTTTGACCTAATGCCTGGTGTTGGCGTAATGGTGAGGGTGGCAGGCTGGGGATCCTAGGGTCTTGAGTTCAAATCCTGCTTGACTGTTGAATTAATACAAGGTGGGGTTGACTCAGCCTTTCATCTTTCTGAGGTTGGCAAAATGAGTTTCAGCTTGCTGGGTTGATTGAGCGATTCAATTATCCTATGTTGGAGTGGTGACCCATCCAGCATTGTGCCGAATATAGCCCAGGAGCTCAGGAAACTGCTTTGGCAGCACCAATGCTCTATCCAGAGTATGGTCCCAATGGATTTGGATTCCCCTTTTCGTATGATCTGCTTTCATTATATGACTCGTCACTTTGACATAGATAGATACATATAAAAAAATGAAACATTTCATTTATTTTCAAAGTGTCTTCAACCATTTTATTGAAGTGCTTGCTTGAGTGCTGAAGCCACATGGCGAGCACTCTTCCAACTTCAATCTCGACAAGCTTCTTTGGCGATACCAGGGCTCAGTTGTCCGCGGGGACATCTCCAGGGCTATGACAGCAAAATATATTAATTTGAGGACTAGACTGAGTAAAAAATGTTTTCAGTGGTTCCAAGGCAATGAATCACCACAGCCGAGAGGTACGTATGCTCGCTCTAAGTTGTCTAGCCTGAATTTGAATCTCGACCCAGCTATAAACTGTCATCCCGGTGTTTCACAGGCAGGGTGATTCATCAATGTGTGTGCTGTATCTCTGATGGATGTTAAACTGGGCATCACATTTGCTGGAATCCCTCCCTCTCATCTCCCCACCCCTCTCTCCCCCACCCCTCTCTCCCCCACCCCTCTCTCCCCCACCCCTCTCTCCCCCACCCCTCTCTCCCCCACCCCTCTCTCCCCCACCCCTCTCTTCCCCACCCCTCTCTTCCCCACCCCTCTCTTTCCCACCCCTCTCTTTCCCACCCCTTTTCCCTCTCTCACCCTTCTCTTTCTCTCACCCTTCTCCCTCTCTCCTGCCTCTCCCACCCCTCTCCGAATCCTCTCCCAACATACTTCTCTCTCTTTCCCTCTGTCACCCCTCTCCCTCTCTCTACCCCCTCTCTCTTTCTCTCTCTCCCTCTCTCTCTCTCCATCTCTCTCTCCATCTCTCTCTCCATCTCTCTCTCCATCTCTCTCCATCTCTCTCTCCATCTCTCTCTCCATCTCTCTCTCCATCTCTCTCTCCATCTCTCTCTCCATCTCTCTCTCCATCTCTCTCTCCATCTCTCTCTCCATCTCTCTCTCCATCTCTCTCTCCATCTCTCTCTCCATCTCTCTCTCCATCTCTCTCTCTCTCTCTCTCTCTCTCTCTCTCTCTCTCTCTCTCTCTCTCTCTCTCTCTCTCTCTCTCTCTCTCTCTCTCTCTCTCCCCCCACGCCTCTCCCTCTCATGCCTCTCTCTCTCTCTCTCCCCACGCCTCTCCCTCTCTCCCCCACCCCTTCCCTCCCTCCCCTCACCCTGCCCCGCTGTTAAAGACTAACGGTTTAGGTTTGAATTTAAAATCCAAACCTAAACATGTATGAATCCAATTTGGAGTGAGTCAACCCGAGGGGTGCAAAGGTTGCTGCATCTGCAACTATGCATGCATGCAGGCAAGCCTTTGCCAGGTAGATAGTGTGGGCTTTAAATTCTCCCACCCAGTTTTATGTAGAACCTGACAGTCAAATAGAAAATGTCGCTGTTTGGGCACGTTTTATTGCCCTTCCCTTCCCCTCATGCTGCCTTCCCTTCACCTCCACTCACGCTTACCACCTCGTAGACCCCTCGCCTCTCCATCCCCCATGGCCATCCCTGGGTGGTCAACACGTGCTATGTTAACGTGTTGATTTTATGTATCCAATTTTGTTCAGTCCTGTTCTCCACAAGTCCCACTACCAAATGCAAGTCGAGAACCCCTCCCCCACTTTCCCAATCAAGTCCCCCGAACAAATGCAAGTCCCAAACTCCCTCCTCCTCACCAGTCCCCCCCTTCCCCCTCTATTTTCTACCCCATCCTCCTCACTCACAACCCCCCCTCCTGAAGTGTATCGCAGTGTTTGGTGAGGCGTTGCTCTCTCCACACCCCCCCCCTTTCCTCCCTTTTCCCCCCTTCCTAGCTCTCCTCCCCTCTGTCCTCTTTCCATCCCCTCCACTCCCTCCTCTCCCTTTCATTCCTCTCCCCCTCCTCTCTCTCACCCTCCCTCTTTCTCCAGTCCTCCCCCTCCCCTTAATTCCCCCTCCAGCAAAGTTATGAGTTTGATTTGCTAGTGTATATATATATATATATATATATATATATATATATATATATATATATATATATATATATATATATATATATATATATATATATATATATATATATATATATATATGCGGGGTGGTCGGCCCAAGTTAACCCCCAGACCCAAATTTGTGGTAAAGGGCGGTTAACACTGACCAACCTCCCGGGACGGCCGAGTGGTTCTTTTTTATTAGGAGACTGACACGTTGATCGACTGTGATTTCAACACGTGCTCGATCGACGGGCATGGCAGAGGGCGATGGCTGACAGCGGAAAGGAGTACTGGGAATGGAATGGTTACACAGGGGGTTTAATCCGCGAACCCACGACAATTACACAAATAGTTTTTTTCAAAATAACCACATTTAATGCACATACACAAATATTTACAAAGACAATAATGTGAAAGGAAATAATACCAATAATAAATAAATAACTCCTAGGGTCGAGGCCTCGCACACACACAAATACAGCCAAAGGGGTGACCAAAATAAAAAGAACCCTCACCCCACCCCTTTTAAGTACACTGGTATTCAGCTTGGGCCAGAGCTGATACCCATTGAACCCGGAATGGAGGTGCTTTCACCAACATGTGCACATGCAGACAAAATGGCGCTTCACTCGTGGCTTTCCACACGAAGGCTCCAAAGGTCCAAGCCTTCCTATTTTCAAAGGCGCCACCTGCCTCGTATGGTCGTTACACCGACCTCGTGTGTGTGTGTTCTGCTGAACCAGACGGGAGCCTTCCACAATCCCCCTGTGCAATTTGCCAGCCTCTTCTGTGCCTTCGATCACTCCTCTCTCCAGCGCTCTGCATCCTCCGCCTCTGGGGCATGGTCTGCTCGCCCCCAAACCTGGAAAGGCGGGGCTTCTCCTGTTCATTGTCATTTCAGGGATGCGTTTCCCAGCTTTGCGGCCTCCCTTGAAATATAAAAAAACAGGGAAAACCACAGAGGGCAATCTCGTACTTTTTTACGACTGAAGCTCGAATTAACACCACACCACCCATCATGTGGTGAAGCATAACACTTAAGTTTACAGATTCCCTAACATGGTTACATGGAGATGCTTCGACTCTCCACGGACCAAGCAACTTTACACAATGCTAAACTTCCTTATTAAATCATTCCATCCACCCCCAAAACTGGAACTATTATATATATATATATATATATATATATATATATATATATATATATATATATATATATATGTATATATATGTATATAGATTCCTCCCTCCCACACTCCTCTTGCCCAAGTAGCTGCATAAAGCAACCCAAGAAGACTTACACAAGGTAAGTGCTAACGCTCTTTCAAACCCTTCCCAGAGTTCCTCAACAACTATAAAGACGATCACACGTCGCACTCACATGAGAATCCCAATGCTATACACCCCCTCAGGTATCGGACCGCTTTAATCACTTATTGGCGAATAATCAGCGATAGCGTAGACAGAAATGCATACCAATGAGGCTCCCAAGCGGGTACCATGTTCAAATGTCAAAAGCAGTCAACATGTAAATAAAGAAAGATCCACCCATATCTTTCACCTGTGAATGGAGGGAACAGCCAGTCAGGTCTCACCGAATCAACTACACCCAGGTGGCTAGGATTATAAAATGATTGACCACTCCCACACTCCTCCACCCCAAGGAGCTGCATAAAGCAACCCAAAAAGACTTATACAAGGTAAGTGCAAACTTACCTTGTGGAAGCTAACTTAAGGTAAGGTGTGCATTTCTGTCTACGCTATCGCTGATGATTCGCCAATAAGTGATGAGACCGGTCCGGTGGCTGAGGGGGTGTGCAGCATTGGGATTCTCATGTGTGGATGATGTGTGAACGTCTTTATAGTTGTTGAGGAACTCTGGGAAGGGTTTGAAACTGCATTAGCACTTACCTTGTGTATATGTGTGTATGTATATATATATATATATATATATATATATATATATATATATATATATATATAGTATGTGGATGTGTGTGTGTGTATATGTATATGTATATGTATATGTATATGTATATATATATATATATATATATATATATATATATATATATATATATATATATATATATATAGTTACGTCTGAGGGGGGGTATGCATTCAAAGGGTAATTAGGACGTTTAATTAGGTACGCCATGCTGTTCGAGTTGTACCAGGATCTCGATGTAATAAGTAGCAATTCATTGGTGATAAGTTGTCTAGTAAATGTCCATTTCTTTAAGGGGGAAATGATAATTGTCATGTAATTAGATAGGGAGACGGGTTAGGGTAAGTGTGTCTGCGTAAACCCTTTTAGTATTCCCTGGAGGCTTGCCGTGACGTAACAGGACAGTGCTGCGGATAGCTCCGCCCCGTGATCACGATTGGCGGAAGGCGACGGTGGAGGGGCAATAAAACGGCTCGATTGGGAGTGACGAGGAATGGAGGATAAAAAGGTTCTGTTCGGGGAAAAGGGGTGGAAGAAGAAGATCGATAAGGAAAAACCTTGTTTTGGTGGAGGCTGTTGTGCTCGATTGTTGCGCTGGTTCGTTCCTGGATTGATCGTGTCTCGTGGCCTTGCTGTGCCTCGTGCCTCACCTCGGTTGGCTCTGGGGTTCTGCTGGCTCGGAGTATGGGGTCGAACGGCGGGCGGACCTGCCTCCCTCTCCTGCTCACAACTTGGCGCCAGAACTGGCTCCCTGGTGGCTGTGAGCGGACTTGGGCCGACACCAGGAGGTCGACAGCACCACGGTGTCTCCTGCCCCTGACGAGCGCAACGCCAGCTCGTCCGACGCCAATCCAGGGACTGTTGCGTCTACACCACGGGCCAGCCTGACCACCAGGACCAGCTACGGTGTGTGTGTGTGTGTGTGTGTGTGTGTGTGTGTGTGTGTGTGTGTGTGTGTGTGTGTGTGTGTGTGTGTGTGTGTGTGTGTGTGTGTGTGTGTGTGTGTGTACCTGGCACCTTAGAGGGTTTGAGATTTGTATATCCATTGGAATTGTTTGTGTTTTCCCCACGCCCGAACCCACACCACCATCCCGTCGAATCGCGCCAGATCCCTCCTCTTGCCGAGTCTTATTATTTCTGGTTAGAGAAATAAACATTATTAACTCAGTGAAAAGCGACTCGTGCCACTTTCCTTGTCCCGTTTGCGGTGGAGCGATTAAAACCGCCATCTTTGGGTTATAAAAAAATAAACCGCGTCCATCGTTTCGGCTCAATCTATGTTGGTGGGACTGTTCAAGTCCCGTGGACGTCACAATATATATATATATATATATATATATATATATATATATATATATATATATATATATATATATATATATATATATATATATATATATACAGGGTGGCCTGAAAGTCACTTTACCCCTTCCCAGGGAAGCATTGTTCTTGAACTCTTTTAATATACAGGTTTTATTGTACAGTACTTTCAATAATTAATTTGTCATTATATCTGTATGTGCTCCATCATTCCTCTGAGTCAGTGTTTCCGCATAACATCGCGGGCGAGGGGGCGAGGGCAGAGGGGAAGGGAAGGAGGGAAGTGTGAGAAATTTATCAGTGGTAAAGTAACTTTCGGGCTACCCTGTATATGTATATATATATTTATTTATATATATATATATATATATATATATATATATATATATATATATATATATATATTGTTGTGGGCCGGAGGTCCGGTGGTGAGAACGACCTCGAGGTGGCGAAAGTTACGTCGTCTCCCACCAGACTCCTGGAATTGTAGGCCGTCGCTCACGGATAATTCCGTGAGGCGGCGGGTCGCATAACCGACTGTGGACGCCAATACCTCCACCGCATAGCGTAGGGTCTTTTTGTCTCGAACCAATTTAGCTAATAAACCACGCGGTGTCGTCTACCGGGGAACCACGCCCTCGGTACGTCTTGCCCAAACCAGATCACTCTACCAACTATGAACTACCTTTCCAGTTCGAATGCAGCTGAGCGGATCCGCCAAGAACATACCGGCTCGGATGTGGAAATAGATTATCGGGTATAAAAACCCGGCTAAACTCAGATCCGAACCATGCTGGATCAATGAAGGAAAAGACAAAAAGGAACTGGGAACATTTCTAATAATGGTTTATTTACAATCAACTTACAAAAGGACTTAGAGCAGACTTATCGTGGCATATACAGGCAAGATTTATAATTATCAAACACTTAAACAGTTCCACTTAAAGACGGCTCCACACACTCAGACGTGTACTCAGACGAAAATAAACCCAGGTGTATTGCAAAGGACCCCCACAGTCAGAGAGGGGGGTGAGCTGAGGTTGCAGTTCTTTTAGGGTACCTGGACGTTGGAGAGAAGGGATGCTCCATGATGCGGCACCTATCAGTGGTCGTGCAACTCGGCCCACAGCCACACGCGTGGAGACGGTGTCCGCGAAGGAGCTCGGGTGGAGCAGAACGGAATCTGAGACGGGGATCAGGGCCACCGACAGGACCCACGAGAGACCCGGTCAAGATCGGGTGCACTCCAACCACTGTCTCGCTCCAATGCTGTTTCCCTCCAACCTCAGACTCCAGCTCACATGGCCGACCCACACAGAATTCTCTGTCTATCCTCTCAGGATGGTGCCGTAATTTATCGCCCAGCCAAGGACTCTACGCTGAGGATTGCTTCGTAATTTATAGATCTCTCCCAGTGGGGAGGGGCATTGGTGAAGCCGATGCCACTGTCCGCCCGGATTGGACAGGGCCTCCATGGGTCCGCCCTTTCTAGGCTGGGTTTCGGCCATGCAGGGAGAACCCCCCCCCCCCCCACGCGTGTCTGGACTCATCAAGAAGAAGCCACAACACAAAGATAAGGTACAGTATGAGGGGTTTATGGATAAGGTATGAGGGGCTGATATGGATAAGGTATGAGGGGTGTTATGGATGAGGTACAGTATGAGGGGTTTTATGGAGAAGGTATGAGGGGTGATATGGATAAGGTATGGGGGATGGTATGATAATGATAAGGTATGAGGGGTGTTATGGATAAGGTACAGTATGAGGGGTTTTATGGAGAAGGTATGAGGGGTGATATGGATCAGGTATGGGGGATGGTATGATAATGATAAGGTATGAGGGGTGTTATGGATAAGGTACAGTATATGAGGGGGTGATATGGATAAGGTATGGGGGATGGTATGATAATGATAAGGTATGGGATAAGGTATGGATAAGGTATGATGGGTGATATGGACAAGGTATGAGCAGTGATATGGATAAGGCATGAGGGGTGATATGTGAACCTTTACCCCTATCCCACCTTCTCTTTTGCTCTGATGAAGGGTTAATGCACAATTTGTGAGCTTCTTCTTGCTTCCTACAGTGGTTCCATCTGTTGTTGTTCTACCTATTCGCTGACACAGATTGACACCAGCTGTCAAAAGTAAGACTGGTTCTTCATTCGATTAAAAAAAGATTATAGTTTTTCCTCTTTAGATTCAGGAATGAGTTGGTGCTCAAGCTTTCTTCCATTGTTTTTCCACTTCTCCTGTTCTTCACAATCCCATTTTTTCAGATTTTTAAACCTTCCGCCATCTGTAGTTTAGCTATTGCATAACCCTCCACTTCTGTATCAAAATGTTTCAAGCAAAAATATCTCTTTCAAGATGTTCCTTTGTGTTTGCAAGATGAATTGATCTTCCTTTGTGTTTGCAGTCATTCATCAATGAACATGGAGGAGCTGGATTCTTCATGGAGCTTAACTACAAGCACGATGGCACCTGCAAGCCCCCTCGTCATGTCACAGAGGCCATGTACATTGATGTGCAGTTCGGGCTTTGAGGCTGAGGAAAAACAAACCACAAATGATGAACAGGAAAAATTAGACGTGGCAACAATGTTTATGATGCTTCTTCGTCCAAGTCAAATTTTTTTAGAGAGAAATCAAAACAAAAGAACGTGAAGGCTTTTGACAGCCAGATGAGAAAAACCCATGATATGAGAGTGTCCAATGATGATATTGCAATGATTGTGAATCAAAAAGATGGAGGTCACATATTGTGTTGAATAAAAACTCATTCTCAGTTTCCAGTCCTATCTGGAGCTTGGCCCCATATTGAGGAATCTTTCTGATTAGTTGTGACATACTCCTTTTCAGAATGGACAATTTTGAGGATAAAGATCTCAAACTGGGAGTTGACATGGAGTTAAAAAGGGGCGACTGGCTTTGTGTCTGTAATAGACACCTTGGTGATAGATGATATTGGCCCTAAAATGGTAGATTATAATGTTCCCCATCTCGCTTCATCATCACTTCTTAATTTGTCTCTCAAACTCATCTTCATCAAGTATGATATATATCTCCGTGTAAAAGTGTATTGTCATCTTGAAGAAATCTCGGATCCTTTTCAGTTAAGAGTTGCTAACTGCAGATAGACCATCCTCCAGATCACTTAAGAATGTCCACCAGGACAAGAGAGGTTTGCTACCTGGATTATCATTCGTGAATGAACAGCGACACATTTGGACCTTCCAAAACTGGTATCGAAACGTGCATGAGGAAGTATAGCGATGGTGCATCCCAAACACCACCGCCTGTGCGGTACCATCATTTTGTGGACCATCATGGCACAGACTTGAGCTTCGGCCTAAGTTGCGAGCTCACAGACACCAGAGGCCTGAGTGTTGTTTGTTCCCCCAATATATGTCTGTTGATACCATGATCTTCCTTTGTGTTTCCATGATCACCAGCTTCTTGCCCATTGCAGACATATTAGTTGAAATAGAATATTGTAGTTTTAGACCGAATGTAATCTTGATGTCCTCCTCAAAAGGGCCATTGGATTCCTGATATTTGAACGAATCACCGACTCATTGCCATGTGGGTGGAGAACGATATCGTGGGTGAATTGGTATTTTTGAAAGGGACATCAGGCCGTCTATCTAATCTGCTAGCATGTAGATGTGTATCCTTAAAAAGCCCATAGTTTTATTGTGTTTCATCTGCACTGTTTTCTTGCTCCCTGGTAGGGGTTTTGTACTACAGTATATCAAACCGATAATGTGGTTAACAAAGCTGGTGTCCCATCGACTATCACTACGAACCACAGTATAATTCCCACCACTCCACCAGGTTATTCGGTGATTAAAATGATATCAATTGAAGCTATAAAAAAGAGAATTTTACACAACTCGTTATCAGTTGTATTCTAAAGAGTTCAAGGATAAAAAAATATGTTGAAATGCATTGTCTTTTGTAACTGTTGATTAAGTTGTTCAGACTTAGAATTTATTAGAATCTCTGTCATTAAAATCTGCTAATGGTAGTGCTTTGAGTATTAAAATATGGTTGTAGCTATTTAAAATTGACTGTGATATATGTATATTTACTCTGTGTGTACAAAATTTATATTTTGATAACAATAACAATGGCAATGTTATGTTCATTGCGATGGATTGCAAGTTATTCTTGTGGATTTAACCCTTACAAAAAGGGGTATTCACAAAATTCTATGAACAAGATACTCACAAAAGTCAAAAAAACAATAGAAAAGCAAAATGAGGCATGGATGTAAACAAAAAATGCATTTTGATATTTTCTTATCAATCACATATGCTTGAATATTTAAAAATAAAATACATGCTTTGGTGTATCTTGGACATTTCTTATGTTCGATCTTGGACTCGGAATACCACTCGTACCATATCACCGACTCATATCTCATCCATATCACTGATCATACCTCATCCATATCATCCCTCATACCTTATCCATATCACCGCTCATATCTTATCCATATCACCGATCATACCTCATCCATATCATCCCTCATACCTTATCCATATCACCGACTCATATCTCATCCATATCACTGATCATACCTCATCCATATCATCCCTCATACCTTATCCATATCATCACTCATACCTTATCCATATCATCCCTCATACCTTATCCATATCATCCCTCATTCCTTATCCATATCTCCCCTCATACCTTATCCATATCATCCCTCATACCTCATCCATATCACTGATCATACCTCATCCATATCACTGATCATACCTCATCCATATCACCACTCATATCTGATCCATATCACTGATCACACCTCATCCATATCATCCCTCATACCTTATCCATATCATCCCTCATACCTTATCCACATCTCCCCTCATACCTTATCCACATCTCCCCTCATACCTTATCCACATCTCCCCTCATACCTTATCCATATCATCCATCATACCTTATCCATTTAATCCCTCCTACCTTATCCATATCACTGCTCATACCTTGTCCATATCATCCCTCATACCTTGTCCATATCATCCCTCCTACCTTATCCATATCATCCCTCATACCTTATCCCTATCATCCCTCATACCTTATCCATACCTTATTCCATACCTACCTTCTCCACACCATACCAATACATACCTTATCCTTATCATGCCATCCCTCATACCTTGTCCATATCATCCCTCCTACCTTATCCATATCATCCCTCATACCTTATCCCTATCATCCCTCATACCTTATCCATATAATCCCTCATACCTTATCCATACCTTATTCCATACCAACCTTCTCCACACCATACCAATACATACCTTATCCTTATCATGCCATCCCTCATACCTTCTCCATATAATCCATCTTATCTTTTCTCACATTCCTTATCCACATCATCCTTCACACCTTATCTCATATTCTCATATACTCCTCATACCTTGTTCCTGTCACCACTCGTACTTTTTCTTATCCCCTCATGTATCCCTAAAACCACCCCTTATATATATATATATATATATATATATATATATATATATATATATATATATATATATATATATATATATATATATACACTTTATCTCATGCATCATGTCGCCCCTTACAGCTTATATTTTACCCTTATATATTTATCCCATATCCACATTAGCTCATATATTGCACTCTAACTTTACCCACCATTGAGGAGTTCAGGTGGATGGAGTATGTGAATTATTTGCTGAATAAAGTATATGCTGTAAATTAAACCTGATACATGGGGGTGTGGTGTAATTTTTTGCATTATTGTTCTTCTCCTCCTGGTCCCTTTGTAAGGGGTGAGGTCCAATGTCAGCAAGCTTCTGCCCTGCCCTGACCATGATACTCCATATCCATCTGTCCTCAGCCAACTCTCTCCGCTCTCCAACCACTCCTACCTTATGGTTATCCCTCCTCACACAATCCTTCCATCTCAACCAGGGTTGACCTCTTTTCTTCCTACATGCTTCCTAAGCTTATCTGCTCTCTTTGCCATTCTATTTTCCCTCATCCACACCAAGTATCCAGCCCATCTCAGCTGAAATTTCACCAATCTCTCCATCAAGCTCATCCGCACACCAATCGCTTCCCTCAGTTCATCCATCCTCTTTCTATCTACCCTCTTCATTCCCGCAATCCTCGTGACCCAGTTGTTCTCACAAGCCTGCAGCCTCTGTAGTTGTCTCTCTGTCAGTGTGCCACCGTCTCCTGGCCGTAAAGGTAGGCCAGCATTACACACAACATCAGAACCTTCCCTCCAACCTCCTCCACACATTCACACCCACCTGAATCCTCCTCCACACATTCACACCCACCTGAATCCTCCTCTACACATTCACACCCACCTGAATCCTCCACACATTCACACCCACCTGAATCCTCCTCTACACATTCACACCCACCTGAATCCTCCTCCACACATTCACACCCGCCTGAATCCTCCTCCACACATTCACAGCCACATGAATCCTCCTCCCCACCTCTTCCTCGAACTTACCATCCCCGCTGACTGTTCCTCCCAGATACTCAAACCTATTTCTTCGCCTGATCTTCTTCCCTTCGACCCTGATATTAATTTATTTTCTCTGCTGCCCAACCCACATCACCTCAGTCTTCTCCATACATATCTTCAGCCCATGCTTCCCAAATTCCTCCTTCCACTCCCCCAGTCCTTTCTGCATCTCCCACCCACTCTTCATCACAACAGCCAGATTGTCCACATAAAACATCCTCCCTGTATGATCCCTGAAGCTCACCTTCCTGCTTACCAGCTCCATCACCATGATAAACATGAGTGAGCTGAGAGAGCTTCCCTGCCTTAAACCGATGTTCATGCTGAACTCCTCAGACATCCCAGGACCAACCAAAACTCTTCCTTTCCTTCCCTTACACATCCCTTCCACCAACCTCACTTCTGCTTCTGGCACTCCCCTCCATCTCAGTGTTGCCATCACCATCGGGACAGTGTCATTGGCCTTCTCCAGGTCCACAAATCCCAATGCCACCTCACCTTGCACCTCCAACCTCTTCTTCACCAGCTGTCTCAAGGTGAACATCCCGTCCACCATCCCCACACCCTTTCTAAATCCCTGTTGCTCTTCTTGTATATGTATGTATATGTATATATATATATATATATGTATATATATGTATATGTATATATGTATATATATATATATATATATATATGAATATATATATATATATATATATATATATATATATATGTGTGTGTGTGTGTATATATGTGTGTGTATATATATATATATATATATATATATATATATATATATATATATATATATATATATATATTTATGTAATGCGATGGCATACGCGCATATATATTACGCAGCATTACTGCACATACGCACACACACACGTGGACACACACACACACGCACACGCACACATACGCATGCAGACACATTACCGCTACGCATTACGCATACGCATGACACACACACACACACACACACACGCACACGCGACACATTACGATACGTGACAACATTACGTACGACACACACATTGACACGCACAACATTACGCGCACATTATTACGCAATGACACGCGCACATACACGCATTACGCGCACACATTGACATACGCATTACGCACATTAATGCGCACACACTGACACGCACACACACGCACACACGCCACGCATTGACACACGCACACACATTAATACCACGCACGCACACACACACGCGCACATTACCACGCACACACGCGTACGCACATACGCACGCCGCACGCATTACGCCATCATTGACGCGACATTGACACGCACACGGCCGCGCATTAATATTGATGATCATTGACACACACGGTACGACACACACGACACGCACGCACATTACCACGCTGCACACACACACACACACACACACGCGCGACACGACACACATCATACCATCATCAATACGCCGACGCGCATTATCATTACCGACACGCGTTATCATTGCACGACGGTCATTAATGCGCGTTATTGACATCATTAATATCACACAATACCACATCATTACGCGCACACACAAACGATATGCACACACACACACATATATTACACACACATACGCGCACACACACACACACACAGCCGCGCGCACACACACACACACACACATTACACACATTGCCGCGCACACACACACACACACACGCGCGCATTACTGAATATCACAGCGCGCGCACACACACACACACACACACGCACACGCGCGCCATTAATATCGCGCGTACATTACATTACATAACACACACACACACATACACACACACACGCGCGCGCGACATTGACACACACGTATTACTGGTCATCATTACTGACGCGCGCGTTACCACACACGACACGACACGAATACCGATATCATCGACAATATCAATATCATTACCGCCACCGCACGCGTACGCGTGACATTATCACGCATCACGCACGCGACACGACACGCACACACACACACACGCATACATCACGCATCACACACACACACGCACACAATATCAACACACGATATTACTACGCATTTATCGACACGATTACGACACGCACGACACGACACATTGACACGGGCGCATCACCACCACGCACACGCACGACACACGCATTGACATACCGCATTAATACGCATTACGACATGACATTGATGCACATTACTGACACACCACGCACACACGACACGACACGCACATTAACACGCACACATTGCCGCGACACACACACACGACACACCGCACACAGCATTTACGCATTAATATCATTACCGACACGCACACATACGTACACATACTACGTACGTACGCATTGACCATACGCATTTGACATTCGATACGTACGTACACGACACGACACACATTACGCACGCATTATCACGCATTACTGACACGCACGCATTACGCATACCACACAGGCACGCACACACACGACACACACACACACACGCACGCATTACGCATACCGCATTACACACGTACGCATTACGCACACACACGTACCGCACACGCACACACACGCACATTACCAACGCACATTACGCACGC
>NC_140964.1:85867793-85920293 GCF_056783735.1 Eptatretus burgeri | reverse complement strand
TGTTCGGAAGCAGCTGCCAGAAGAGTCCAGTCTCGTCCAGGTTGAAGACGTCGTCTGCGGAGAACTGCCCGAGTAAGGGCCGGAGAACCTGTTGTTGCCACTCAAGAAGGGATTGCGAATCCACCGCTCCAGCTTCGCCCTGCACTGTCTTGAACGTGATGCCGTGGCGCTTCTTGAAATTGCCCAACCAACCGTCGCTCGCCATGAAGTCTGGGATGTGCATCAGCTCGGCCAGTTTCATCGCCTTCTCCTTGATCAGATCGCCGCTGACAGGCACATTCTGTCCTCTTGATTGCTTCAGCCACATGAGCACTCCCTCATCAAGCTTCGGGTCGTGAGCCTGCGTCAACTTCATGCGCTTCGATGGAAATCCAGCTTTGATTGCAGCCTCGATTGCATCCTTCTTGCTGAGAATGCCCTTCACGGTGGTTCTCTTAACTTCGACGCCCCATTTCTTGCTAATCTCCCTGGCCAACTTGGACTGATTCGGTTCCTTCTTCGCAGCATCGATGATCTCCTTCTTCTCCTTCAGCGTAAAGTCGGTTCGCTTGCGTTTCTGAGCTGACATTATGGGCTGAATTTGAAAAAAAATGATGTCACTGTTGTACGTGTGCCTGCGTGTCTGTGTGTGTGCTCGCGCTTTTTTGTGTGTCGTTGTGCGTGTTGTGATTGGCTTGTTGTGGCTGGCATCGGGGAGAAGAATCGCGTGTTTTGACACAGTCTGACTATGCGCGTACGTATTGAGTTATGTTGTGCGCAGCTGGACTGTAGTTCGTCGCTTCGCCTTTGGACGTGAGTGTGATAATCGAGCACTGCGCAATACAGACTTTTTCACGACTCGTGCCTTTTAACAGTCACACAGTAGTGGCATGGTAGCGAGAGTAGGGGGAGGCATAGTAAATTTATTTTGTATTGAATTTTGTCGGGACCGAGCAAAAGTGGTATAATAGCGAGAGTGGCATAGAAGCGAGGTGGCATAGTAACGAGCTTTGACTATATATATATATATATATATATATATATATATATATATATATATATATATATATATATATATATATATATATATATATATATATATATATATATATATATATCGGGTTATTCTCACATAATGGACAGATTGATGTCACATGTCTTTAAGTGGCCTCATTTCATGAAATTTCAGGCATTTTCAGCGAAGTTATGGACCATATATCTTTGCTCTGGGTCGCGTTCAAATAATCCCGTCGTTTGAGATCATAAAATTAAAATAAATAGGAAACAAGCTCAAATGAGCTCAGATCTTCGTCCTCTTAATGATGACGTCATAAAAAAGAATATGACGTCATTGTGATGTATAAGGTTTGCGATAAATTATCTGTGCTAATGCCCGGCTTGATTCCCGCAAACAAAATTCAAGCAGCTTGCCTCGTTTCGGAGATAATGGTATCGGCGATTTCCATTAGCGGCGATATTATGACGTCAACTTTTTTTTCTCGGAAGAATTTTCAAAATCGGAGATGGTTACTGCCTGCGCGTGGGCTTTCTGCATATACATGGCAAGTTTCACGAAGATCTGATGAAAACTCTGGGTTGTGAAACAAAAAATGTCAAAAAATAGGAATGACGTCATAAAAATTGATATGACGTCATAGTGATGTATCATATGTGCGGTAATTCATCTCTGCTCATGCCCTGTTCGATTCTCGCAAACAGAATTTAAACAGCTTGCCTAGTTTCGGAGATAATTTTTTAGGCGATTTCCATTAGCGGAGATATTTTGACGTCATAACTTTTTTCTGGAAGGAATTTTCAAAATCGGAGATGGTTACTGTCTGCGCAGGGAATTTTTACATATATACGCCAAGTTTCAGGAAGTTTCGATGAAAACTGTAGGTTGTGAAACAAAAAAATACTTAGAGATCCTCCACGAGGATCTAAAAATGAGTTTGTTCTCTCAGTCTGATGCCATTTTTTCAGTCACAATACCCACAGTACCATGTTGTTCATGTCACAAAAAAGCGTCAATAAATTCTCCGAATTTTACGAGTATTCATGTCGGATTCTTTCTTCATTCAATATCTTCCCTATTAGAGTGTAAATGCCGCCGAAAACTGTACAAGTTACAGTGGATTTTGTGCCCGTCACTCAATTTCGTCATTTCCGGAAGGAAAACGCCCTTCCGGTGAATGTGAGAACTGTGAGCCAATCAAGCACGTCACGTGATCGTGACGCGACGTTCGGTTCTTGTTCCGCCATTTTGGAATTATTTTTCAAGTTTGGTCGGTGCAGTTTGGGTGCAAAAACTCCTCAAAGGTTGGCAAGGTGAGTCCGTATGTTTATTCAACGGGTTTTACCGTACATGCCCCATTGACCATACATATGAATTTCAACAGATATGTAATAGTCCGGCAGATATTATATGGGAATAAATTGTACCTTTGTTGATACGAGCATGAGCTTTGGCACACTGTCGCAGAATTGTCCTGTGGCCAAAATGGCGGCCACCAGTTATTTTACCAGTTTCTCAGGTTCTCGACGACCTAGGATATTGATTCTGGTGGCTAATCGTACATTTTCAAGGATGAGGAATGCAGTGGTACTATTTACAACATGCTATAACTACTCTAACAACTACCTAACTACATATATCTAGCTTTCAGGGAAATAAATAATAGTAAAATTATAAACGCATTTAATATTGGTGGAGTTTTACATGTACATGTTTTGAAACTGACATATTCATGAGAGTACAATGCAGTCTTCACAATGTTTCCTTTATAATATTTGGTAGTTTATTTATATGAGCACACAGTTCATGAGATTATGCTGTATCTTGCAAATCCAGAGTGCATGTCCCATTGTTGTTTGACATGTTAGTGGTGAGGGCAAGTCGACGACGGTCCTTCCATTATTAACCAGGTAAGGCCTTCCATGATAATGTTGCAGGTTTTCAATGAAATGTAATGTTAGTTTCGAGAACACAGTCCACCACAGTGGCAAAGGGCAGTGCACTGAAGTGCTGCCTTGACACATTTGCACTGTCCTCTGCACCCCTTTTTGCATCCACAGTGTATGAGTTCTCGACAGGCCTGGGTCGCTTCTGGCAGTGTGGTCCAGTGAACTTCCCATCCACCTGTGTCCTTCTTCTTCCACCCCCAGTCACCTGGCGATGGGAGTTCCGTCCGGGACTGCAACCATCATCTGTCCCCCGCAGTGACCAGCTTGGTAGGCAGCCCTCTTTGTGTGCTGAATCAGTGCTGCTTGTGTTGGAGGGAGTCCTTCAATGTCTCTACCTTTCTGGGTGAACAGCTGATTGCGTGGCTGATTGACTGATTCCAAGCTGCTAGTGCGGTCATAGAGCAAAACCACGAATCGCTCCAGACTCCATCCAGTTGTCTTTGGTGTCTGGGGTGGCAGCCAAGGCACAGAAGGCTCTAGTGACGTCATCAAAGGTCGTCCATATATCCCACGCCGTCTTCTTGCCCCTGCCACAAAAATATGACACACTGTCACATCCTAGCTTGTGAGCGTCCATGTCTGGGAAGTAACCCAGTATTCTGTTCTTGAGTTTGGTGGAGTGCACACGCCCCGTCACGTGTGTCCCCAGTTGTTCCAGCCTGGTACTGTACAGATTCACCAAGTCTGTTAGCTTGAACACTGGTGCAACCATATTGTCCATGCGCACTTCCTCAATATAGGCGACAAGTCCAGCGAATGCAATTCCATGGTTAACAGTGTCTACATTAAATTCTTGTGCCTTTGTGTCCCTCGCTTTATTGTACAGAGAGGCAAGACACTGAGCATGGTACTTAGCCTCTTGGGCAATGAGATCTTCAACACTGAGTTTGGAAAGGAGGTGTTTGTCCTGTAGTTTGAGGGCACACTGCCTCACACGAATGTCAAGTTCGAATGTTGATGCATTACGCAAAACATCTCTTGCTGCAGATTTGCCACAGAAGACGCATGTCTCTGTTGAATGAGTTTCATGTTCAATGCTCTGACGGGTGAACTTGTGGGTTTCTGGGTCATCATCGTGGTGTTTTCCTCTTTTCAGCCCTCTGAAGTTTTGTTTTGTTTTGTTATACTGCAGTCTGCAGGAGTCATGCCATTTGGCTTTGTGAACCCGGAATGCTGCCTCGATGCCCTGACCCTCATCCAGTTGTGACAGTTTTAGTGTTCTTGGCAGGCAACTGATCTTGTCGAATGCTACAAGATGCTCAGCTATGGTCCTGTATCCTGCCCCATATGTGCCATGTGCTGAATTATATGGACATGTCAGCATCTCATCTGTGTCTTCCTGACACAGAACACATTTGTTCCAGTCTGTGGTCGGGCACTGTTTACCTGATGAGCGAGGCTCATTAGGGTCCACCACCTTGTATAGTTTGGCCATTGTCACGATGCTACTTAAGAACAGTATCTACTAGTTATAATATGAGAACAGTATGTACTAGTTATACCACCACCACTCTACCATAAGCTGAAATCTCCAGGAAAATATGTTGGCTGCCACCACAGTCACAGTACAGGTCAACTGAAAGCATACAGATATACATGCAGATTAGGTGTTGTTACTAGGTGTACACAAGTACACAAAAGCTGTACTAACAACACAGATTATCATTGTGACGTTATTATGTTGTTCTGTGTGAATATGCAGCAAAATATATGAATACACATAAACATAATTATGAGGTCAGCACACAACTCATGGGCTGATTCTGAAATTCTGGAAAATGTGCATAACTCCACTAATATTTGATGGTTTTACTATTATTTAATTCCCTGAATGATAGATATATGTAGTTTGGTAGTTGCTAGCATGTTATAAATAGTACCACTGCATTCCTC
Source organism: Eptatretus burgeri (assembly GCF_056783735.1). Lineage (NCBI taxonomy): Eukaryota > Metazoa > Chordata > Myxini > Myxiniformes > Myxinidae > Eptatretus > Eptatretus burgeri. The sequence goes on along the minus strand of NC_140964.1, from coordinate 85,915,457 downwards.
ATCCTTGAAAATGTATGATTAGCCACCAGAATCAATATCCTAGTATAGCTGGTCGAGAACCTGAGCTACTGGTAAAATTACAACCGTTGGTGGACATTTTGGAAAATGGCCGCCATTTTGGCCATAGGACAATTCTGTGATTGCCCTATAGCTAAATATCTTCCTTAGGGCATAATCTAACAGTGTGCCAAAGTTCATGCTTGTATCATCAAAGGCACAATTCCCCCAAATATTTCACTTATCTGCCGGACTATAAAGTTTTTGACAATTCACGGTGTCTGCTTCCCTGTCTGGCCACTACAAGGCATTATATGTTGATTTCGTCATTACCGTAACGTTTTAGTTTCGTTACGGTAATGATTTTTGCACTTTATGTCCACGATTTCTCATCAAACATGGTGATATTGATTTCTTATTGATGACAACTTTTTCTTATGTTTCTCTATAAACATGATGGAGATAGAATATTCTTGGCATCTTTGACGTCTCTTGAAAACATCATTGTCGGATATACAAGCCCTTTCATTTCCGTTAAGGTAATGACTCAACGGCCATAAAGCACTGAAATTGCAGTGCAAAATCGGCTCAATGAGAGGTAATTTACCTCCGCCATCGAAGATGGACGGAGGTTACTGTTTTCACCCGTCTGTTTGTTACTTACGAAATCTAAAGATTTCATAAGTATATTGATGACGTTTGTTTGTTTGTTTGTTTGTTTGTTTGTATGTATGTTTGTTTGTTTGTTTGTAGGCACGATAACTCGAGAACGGAAGAAGCTACCAATGTCAAATTAGATCACGTGATTCAGGAGGGTGATGGCAAGTACTGATTAGATTTTGGTCGAAATCTGTCAAAGGTCAAGGTCACAGTGAGGTCAAATATTCGATTTTTGATGGTTTGGTACAGATAACTCGAGAACGGAAGAAGCTACCAATGTCAAATTACACCACGTGATTCAGGAGGGTGATGGCTAGTGCTGATTAGATTTTGGTCAAAGGTCAAGGTCACAGTGAGGTCAAACATAATTTCGTAAATTCATGTGGAGAAATGGAGTATTTTTGCTTCGCTCGACGTTACGAGTTCGTTTTAACTTCGATTTTAATTTTGTCTTCGGTTTTTGCGATCGCTTAGGACGCTTAAAACTCGGTTGTCAAAATTCTGGATCAGCGATGAATAACTGATATATATATATATATATATATATATATATATATATATATACATATATATATATATATATACATATATATATATATATATACATATATATATATATATATATGATAAAAAATAAGTCTTTTATCAGATTCTTCTGAAAAGTAATACACCTATTATCTGGCATATCCTGCTGGTACTGAATCACTATTTGAAAAATAAAAACAAAAAAATGGAATTTTTGTCTGGGACTCATTATCTGCACACCACAGTGTAAAATCGTAGACCACAATGAATTCAGAATTCAAGCTCCCCTTGGGCTTCTGACTGATTCATGCTTTTATTAGACAAGGTCAGAGGTCAAGTTGACGATTTCGTAAGTACCAGTCTATGACTGCTTGTTTGTTTGTTTGTTTGTTTGTTTGTAAGCACGATAACTCGAGAACGGAAGAAGCTACCAATGTCAAATTACACCACGTGATTCAGGAGGGTGATGGCTAGTGCTGAATAGATTTTGGTCAAAATCGGTCAAAGGTCAAGGTCACAGTGAGGTCAAACATAATTCCGTAAATTCATGTGGAGAAATGGAGTATTTTTGCATCGCTCGACGCTACGAGTTCGTTTTAACTTCGATTTTAATTTTGTCTTCGGTTTTTGCGATCGCTTGGGCGCTTAAAACTCGGTTGTTGAAATTCTGATAAAAATCGGTTGTTTTGGAGACTTTTTAAGATTGTATAAAAATATTTCACTCGACGCGTCACGGGTCGTCCCATGATGCAGTGCGTTCGAGCAGACGTGTCGTTGAGTGACGTTAAGGTTTTGCGTGGAGAAATGGAGTATTTTTGCTTCGCTCGACGTTACGAGTTCGTTTTAACTTCGATTTTAATTTTGTCTTCGGTTTTTGCGATCGCTTAGGACGCTTAAAACTCGGTTGTCGAAATTCCGGAACAGCGATGAATAACTGATATATATAATAAATAATAAGTCTTTTATCAGATTCTTCTGAAAAGTAATACACCTATTATCTGGCATATCCTGCTGGTACTGAATCACTGTTTGAAAAATAAAAACAAAAAAATGGAATTTTTATCAGAAATCTAGTTTTTGTCTGGGACTCATTATCTGCAAACCACAGTGTAAAATCGTAGACCACAATGAATTCAGAATTCAAGTTCAATAAAGTCTGATCCGTTTTGACCTACAATGAATAGGATATCAGGTTCACTTAAGTGACCCAGCAGTATTGACGGCGGAGGTTTTGCACTCTACCGAGTGCTCCCCCTCTAGTTAACCTCCGCCATCGAAGATGGACGGAGGTTACTGTTTTCACCCGTCTGTTTGTTTGTTTGTTTGTTTGTGAACAGTATAACGGAAAAACTCCTTGACGGATTTCAACAAAACTTGGTGGGGGGATGAGGTATGGTCCAAGGATCATGCCATTAGATTTTGGACTTGGTCCAAAGTCCAATATGGCCGCTATGGTGGCCATTTAGAAAAAATATTTGATTTGTTTTTTGCATTTCTACATGTTTTAAGTGATTTCCAACCAATAAAAAAAATTGTTTGAGAAAAAAAAGAAAAAATAAAACTTAGAAAATTTTGCAACTTTTTTTTCAACAAAATTTCGATTTTTTTTTTAATTTTTTGCGTTTCGACATGTTATAAGTGATTTCCAACAAAAAGCATGCCAAAATTATAATTGCGGCTGATTTTGGAACTTCAGGTGGATATACCCACGTAAAATCAATTTCTGTCTCAAGGAATCTAGTTATGACGAATGAACTGAGTATGTAAAAGGGATAGTTGCAAACTATAACTCTGTGAGCACTGTTGACGTCAAATTGAATGAATAGGATATCAGGTTCACGTTAGTGACCAAGCAGTATTGGCTGCGGAGGTTTTGCACTCTACCGAGTGCTCCCCCTCTAGTTCAGCGCTGCTTTCATCAAATACACCTGAAACTACATCCCATTTGCCACATTCGGACCTGAAAATTTTAATCTTGTTCAAAGAATTTTCTAATGTTACCACCTCCTGATTCTGTGAGAATGACCCGAGAGCCACAATATTGATATTATAAAGCAGGAGAGCTGTCTATGCCTGGTGTTGGCTTTCTTGTGAGGGTGGTGGGCTTGGGATCCTAGGGTCCTGAGTTCATATCCCACTCGGCTGTTGAATTAATACCAGGTGGGGTTAACTCTGCCTGTCATCCTTCCGAAGTCGGCAAAATGAGTGCCAGCTTGCTGTTATACTGTGTCGGAGTGGCGACCCGCACAGGATTGTGCCCAATAGCCAAGGAGACTGCTTAAGCAGCACCAACGCTCTGCACAGAGTATGGTCCCAATGGATGGATGGATGGAGTATCTGTCTGTCCATCCTGTATATACTGGTGACTGCCCCCCTCTGACAGCATCATCCTCAGGTAGATCTTGTGTTTTCCATTTATGGCAGAGTACAGTGCAAGTACATAATATGTTTACCATCACCCACCTTGCTGTGTTGCAATAAATTAAAAAGGTAGAAGTCATGTGTTTTTATTTAATTTACATGTTTGCTTCAATGTTAACATGCTTTATATATATATATATATATATATATATATATATATATATATATATATATATATATATTTATTTACATGTTCATTTCAATTGTGACGTGTTTATTTCTGGCTACCATCGATCTTCCTCTCCATCTTCTTGAAATCCAGGAACCAAACCCCCACTTTCCCATTGGCCCTTGGTTTCTACGATCCTCATTTCAAAACTATCCCAGTATTTTCCAGGAACCTAACCCCCGCAATATTGGAGAGTTTCCGGTGTATACTATATACAATATACATACCAGTTAGGGTGGTCCAGAAAAAATAATGAACACATTTCTTCTCTCCACAAGGCTATTTTAATGCCTTCATATATAACTAAAGAGCACACAATTTTTCTTCAAGAAAACAATATTTAGGGGTCACCCCATTTTATTCCGAAATCAGGGGTCCCACATATGATATGATACAAATGTTTGTAACGTAACAATTTATGATGTACTGCTGCCTTAGTTGGAGTCGGGATCATCTTGTGGTGGTTTGATACCAATCTAAGCAGGAATTGTTTCTGGTCCTCATCCTTGGTTAATGTTTCATTATATTTTTGAATTAGGCTGATTCCCCGTTCCGCAGTGTCATTTACTACTTTGAGCTGAGAGGACCGAGCCCGTAGGTCATTGTACAATGGATCATCTGTCCACTGACCAGGAGGTTTCTTCAAGAATGTTTGAGAGGTTGCTATTCCACTTTCTATCAAAACATCAAAGAAGGAACTGGTCCTTTTTGTCACAAGGTCCTCCAACTTGAGGTGCTCCCCTTTATCCTTGATCTGTAGCCGCCGAGGACAGTGAGGTAACTGTGGATGCTGTAGGTTCTGGACCATCTTTTCCTTTGTCTCCATGGTCACTCGCTCATCGAAAAAGGCAAGGGCAACCAGGTGTTTAGAGAGAAACCACAGATGCCTGCAAATGGCTGTGGATGCTTTGCAGGCCACCATCTGATTGGGGTAAGTCTTGAGGAGCGAGAGAAGTTCAATGTCATTGTAGGGGGCTCAAATTCCAAGCGATGCTTCATTCCCACTGTCTGATATAAACGAGACTGACAAACAGAGCCATGGTGGTTATGTTCCTGGCTTCTCGTGGTGTCAGCTTGAATTGAGCTTCAAAAAGGAATATTTTCAACACATAAATCCCTTTCCCCATCCATCGAGCATGGTGTGTTGGACCAGGAGCTCGAAATGATACATTCTCACCTGCTCCGCCAAGGAACCAGAGGGACAAGCGCAAGAATTCTTGATAATCATCCCTTGGTTGCTACGCATTGAGGACACGTGGTAAATAATTCAGCATATCTTGCCGCAATCTGCATAATACTGTATCTTGAAAGAGCTCATCGGTTGCTGCAGCAAAAGCACCTTGATTTATTGATGGCCATTCTTTCTGAAATCACTTAAAGAGTTTCATTTCTGGACCTCCAGATGGGCCAAAAATACAGGAGAAGACATTGGACAGCATGATTTCCATGATATGGTGACAGCATGCAATCCAGACCAGTTCAGTTCCAAGAGCTTCTTCGATCTTGATGCACGCGCCTCTGTGAAGCCCAGTGTTGCTGGCTGTTGTATCAAATATAAGTCCTTTGATTTGGGTCATGAGGTTCCATTTTTGAATTGCGTCAACACAAGCCTTCGCCTGAGACTCCCCAGTACCTCTATCAATCTTCGGAATTCCCAGAAGTTTCTCCTGGCTGTTTCCAGTGACAAGGACAGCAATACGGTCAACGGTTACCTTAGATCCATTGATATCAGGCAGCAGTTTTACATCCCAGTGTAAGAGAAGCGGTCCGTCCAATGAATATTCTTGGGCTTCTGCTGTTTCAGCTTCTTGCCTTACTTGTCTTCTAGACCATCTGATTGAGTTACGGGAAAGTGTGATATCTGGAACATTATGTCCAAGGGCCTGAGCAACGGCTGCGGCTACAAACACTGCTCCACGATCTGGAAGATTGACTCGATCCAAAGCACCGACCACTTCACGAGACTTGAAAATGTTCTTTGGTGTCATATGTGGGGATGGAGCTGCAGCTGCAACAAGTGTTGATGCAGATTGTTGATAATCGTCTTCACTTTGAGATTCAGAAAAACATGATGTGACTGAAAGTTCTCCTATTGGCCCCATAATTGATTTGATTTCCCTTTCTTTGTATCTCACATTTGCCGTCCTTTCTTTCTCATCTCGTTTTCTCTTTCTGTTCTCTTTATCGAATGTGTTTTGGTCAGCCCCACTCATGCTACAGGAAAATACATTTTCGCGTTGCTTTTGAAAGAATTCCCGGTCTTCTGCGGTCTTTATTTCCGTCATTGCATCTTTTGTATCAATATCAAACAATTCTTCCAGATCACCTTTGAATATTTCTTCTTTCATTTTATCACTGTCTCGTTGTCAAGTCCGATGCGTCTTGAGGGCCAAATACTTCTCATAAACCTTTGACACTTTCCTGACACACGAATCTATCCGTTGAGTAGGAATTCTGGCACGCTCCCATACAGCAACAACAGCTTCACATGCCATCTTGTGACTGGCTGGCAGGGTTCTTCCCTCATCCAGGTGATGGAATTTGATAAGTCGGAGCACGTCCAGACCACGGGGTAGTCTTGCTGTTGATAATCGAGAATTTGACTTCCCAATGAGCCAGTTCTCAGGTGCAGATCTCAACGTAGATGATGCCATAGTCACTCCTGAGCAGAAAACAGAATGAACTGTAATTAGTATAAGGAATAAGGATATTATATAAAAAATATGTGTACAGTACACACTACACAGTAGAGTGTAGTGTACAGTGTCCAACTCCACCGATAATCAGTATTACCTGGTATTACTCAATTCAGCATCGCTACTGTACATGGTACCTTGCAGGTACCTATTTAGAGATATATAAACTGTAGCAATGTTGAAGTGGCTTGCCTCAGGGCAACAAAATATCATCTGAGTGCGATTCAAAGAGTTCCCTGTGATCATGAGGCAAAACGTGTAACTATTTGGCAACCATATATACAGTACATATATAATGTATGTATATATATATATATATATATATATATATATATATATATATATATATATATATATATATATATATATATATATATATATATTATAGGGACATGCTTGGGGTGACCTCTAAATATCCACAAATCGAGCTCAAATTCCACACATGTGCAAGTTAACCCTAGTGGACAAAAATAAGGTATGTGGAGAAATAATTTGACCAACATCATTTTTTACTGTAACAATTTGGACCACCCTAATACCAGTGTGCGTGTGTGCGTGCGTCCTCCATAACTCCAAAACCATGAAACCTAGTGGCCTGAAACTGCATGCATACTAAGTGAACTCCAAGGAAGTGCAAGAATGAAAATTGTGTGTTTGGGTTAATTAAAACAACCCTTTTGAAGATAATTAACATCCTTATTTAATTATATCCTTTATCAGGTGCATCCTCAGCCACTGTTCTCTATGGGGGTTTAAGGCATATCCGAGGTAACCTGGCTGGGGTGTGAAGCCACCACGTTTTTTGGCCTGCTCAACAACCATGCCTTGACTTGGAAGAGGCCACAACGATTTCTTAATGATAAAGTTTTTTTTTTTCACTTTCCTCACTCGTTATCAAATGCCTGTTCATCATAGCTACGAATTGCTGTATACATCACTTTTCTAAGTACTATAGTTTTCAAATTAGGAGTTTGGAGTGATTTCATCCATTATGTGATGCAATTTTCCACGATCTACGATCACAGACTAATTAAAGTATATCATCAAAATATTATTTCGTTTTTGAGGATCAGATATCGTCTGGACTAAATAATTGTCAAATCTGTTGTGAAATTTGATAATTTGAAGAAATAACGAGTCTTATAACTAAGCCTACGTAGGCCTACGAACAGGCCGACTAAGCCTGTTTACTTTAAGCGAGCAAGGCTGTGTTCTCTCTCTCCTTCCCCATTCATACACAATAAAATGTGAAATTTCCAAAGCATTAAACTTATCTTTTTCTACTGTTTGGAGAATGATATTGAGTAAACAAAAAATTTTGGAACGTGCCAAAATGAACCAGCTTCATTGAGCTATATGATTTAATGCATTCACTGCTAGACCTCGTGCCCTGTCCCCCAGAGGGACTGCTTGTTCATAGCATCTGCCAGATCTGTGTCTATATTTTCAGGGGTTTTAGGAGGTGCTCTACAAGGAATTTTAGCAAATCTGGTGAGAAATGGATGTTTTAAAATAAAGTTATAACTTTTGCGCAAACCACGAAAGATGTACCACGTGATGTGTGCACAGACGAGCAGGCAAGATGTCGGATTATCTGAAATGTTTATTTTAGGGCTGATTAAACTTTGCGATGTCTCCAGGGTTGTTCTATGTTAAACAGCAACTCTTTTGTGGATAAATGATAAAGTCATTATTTGAACAAATTCATTTAATTTATTTAACTGCTGCGGGTATGGTGAAGACTGGCTTTAAAGTTCAAGGATCCTACATGGTATGTATGCAGCCACAGCCTGGCCAGCTGTTCCTTATCAACCATTTAATTGGAGTGCTTGCTTTAAATAGGGGTACTGGGCTATGTCATCCTGAGTTAATCGTTCACTCACTGCGGACACTTTTGCCATGTCACGTCATTCAAAGCGAGTGGTTCGTGCTCCCTTATCCTGAGCGAGTATTTTATGCTCCATCATCCTCAGCAAGTGGCGAGTATTTGATTGGTGACTTTCAAAATGATGACATCACTTTCAAAATTGGTGTGTTTCACAAACAGATGCTTTAAAGACTTATTTACATCTTTGAATTCTACATTTGAACCTGCTTTTGCTTTAATAATTACCACTGATTTATGCTCACTATAGTACTTACAATGTTGATTCAATCTTTCTTTGACATGGAATATGTGAAGACACTGCTTACAAGGGTGATTTTTACCATTTCTCTTTGATGCTTGAGATGATGTCAATCTTGAAAAGTTTCTGATGTAAGCATTATGTAAATTTTAGGATGATGTCCTCTCAACAAAAAACAACAAATAGGATGATGTTCCACAGATTAATGATGTACAGTATATTATTCACAACTGTCATTTTAGGGAAAACATCAACATAATATATTATACAAATAAAATAATGGATTATTTGAACATCAAACCCAAACTTCAGATAAACTAAAGTTTTTTGAAAAAAACTTGGAAAAATTTGATAATTTATTTTCTAAATCAATAAATGAATTTTTTTTTTTTTTTAACCTGTCTGGAGATTGACATAAAATTTAACAACCATAAACATAGACTGAATTCATAAGATGTCTAATAGTTGGTTCAAGTGCATGTGGAGAAATTTGTTTACTCTTAAAGATGCTCCTTACTCCAACCTTTTTGGATTATGATAATTTCATAATTTTCACAAAGTCAACTTTTCAACCCAAGTATCAACTACTCTCACAGAGCTTTAGTGTGGGTCTTCAAAAAGAAGACATTATCAGTTTCTTTAAACTTCAAAAGAAACTAAATGATAATAACATTGAAGATATTGTTGGGGGTCGGTGGTGAGAACGACCACGAGGTGGGGGAGGTTCGTCGTCTCCCACCAGAATCCCCGGAATTGTTTGTAGACCGTCGCTCAGATAACTCCGTGAGCCGGCGGGTCATTTAACCGACTGTGGAACGCTAATATCTCGACCGTGCGGCGTAGGGTTATTTTGTCTAGATCCAATGAACCTAAGTAACCACGCGATCTCGACTACCGGGGATCCACGCCCTCGGAACACCTGGCTCGAACCGGGTCACTCTACGGACTGCGGTAGAGTTCCAACTACCGACTACCAACTCCGGTTCGGGTGAAGCCGAGCAGAAACTGCCAAAGCCGTGCTGCTGGAATGAACGGATTATCGGGTACAAAAACCCGGCTAAACTCAGATCCGAACCATGCTGGACCAATCAAGAAGGGATGGAAACGGACTTGGAAAATTTCTGTGATGATTTATTTACAGTAAATGAAGACACAAAGCAAGACGTAACGCGAATATGCAAGCAAAGGATTTTACAATGATCCAAAAACACTTATGCAGTTCTACTTACAAGACGGGCCCACACGCAGACACACACACACAAATGAAAATAAACCCAGAGTCCTTTATTTGACCCTCGCAGCCGAGGAGAGAGACGAGCTGGGGGTCAGAGTCCAGCTGGGTACGTGACCGTCGGAGGAAGGGGATGCTCCGCGATGCGGCACCTGACAAAGGTTGTTGGTTTGGTCGCCAGTCGCACGCGTGGGACTCGGTTCGTGGCGTAGCTCGGGTGGTGAATAGCGGCGTCCATAGAGGGGGGTCAGGGTCGCTCTTTCCTTTCCTTGTAGAGGGCCAGCAGAGACACGGTCATTAACCTTCACAACCTTCTGCTCAACCCTCCGCTTCAAAAGAACTGCACGCTCAACAACAACCCCGTCGAAAACCTCCGAACAACCCCTTCGTAAAGGCCCTGTCACACCTTGACGATTTAGCCAGCGTATGCCTGACGTATGCAAATTTGGCTAAAACGCTGGCACACGTCGAATACGTTTTGGGTACGTTTTTATACGTTAAGAGCACGCTGGCATACATCGTAGTACGCTGGCTTTTTTTCGTAGTACGCTGGCATACGTCTTTGTACGCTGGCATACGTCGTAGTACGCTGAGGTGTTGGACAAATTTTCCATGCTTGAACTTTTTCGAAATATACCAGCGTATGACTCACACGTTCTGCATAATGCTGGCCATAAGTTCTGGGCACGTTACGCGATCGCTGACACACGTCGACACATGTTACTTGTAAGTTACTCATAAGTCGAAACACGTTGAGGTAATGTTTAGCGTACCCGAAACTTATTTCTAACCTATGAGTAACGTGTTGTAGGCACGTTATGCGATCGTTGACACACGTCGACACACGTTACTTGTACGTTACTCATCAGGCGAAACACGTCAATGTAATGGTTAGTGTCAGTGTTCCAGACTCCCTGTTTTTTTTTTTTCTTCGGTATGACAGTGATGTCAACACTTCGATTTCTCGTGCGGTTATAATATGATATAATTAATAGGGTGCCGCTCAACGATTTAAATCATAACCGCACGAGAAATCGAAGTGTCAACATCACCGTCATACTGAAGAAAAAATAAAATAAAAAAAAAACCAGGGAGTCTGGAACACTGACGCTAACCATTACCTTGACGTGTGTCGACGTGTGTCAACGATCGCGTAATGTGCCTGCAACTTATGCCATGCGGAACTTGTGTCATACGCCGAGTACGTCGAGAAATTTTCAACATGCTTAAAATTTCTCGACATACTCGGCGTATGACGAAGTATGCCAGCGTACTACGACGTATGCCAGCATGCTCTTAACGTATACAAAACTTACCCATAACGTATTCAACGTGTGCCAGCTTGGTTCGGCAAATTTTTCTTACGTCGGCATACGCTGGTTAAAACGTCAAGGTGTGACAGCGGCTTCACACTTCCATGTCTAGTGCGGTTATGATTTGAATCGTCAAGCCACAGCCTATTAATAGCCTACGCCACGTGATCGTCGGAGATACGCTGCCGCGCTATGCATAAGTGAGATTATTGTTGGGCATAGGTTGTGAACGCCGACAACATGCTCAGCATTCGTTGGTATAAGTTATCTATATGTGATTGAAACGTTCTGTGTGCGTTACTAATACGTTATGCATACGTCCAACACGTTATTATACGCCCAAAACTTTAAAAAAACATCAATAGTTCAGCGTACGCCAGCGTTTTACATACATTTTGAGACCTTGCCATACGCTGGCTAAAACATCAAGGTGTGACAGGGCCCTAACAACCCCTTCGTAACACCCCCAAAAAACACTGCCTCAGAGAGTGCTCGGGAATTTATGGACCTCCCTCAACGGGGCGGGGCTCGCTCGAACAGACCTCACTCGCCGCCCTGATTGGGCTCCCATGGACTCGCCCTTCCTGGGCAGGGTTTCGGCAACTGCCGGGAAACTCCACCCACTCTTCCACGCGGGTTCGTACTTGTCGGGCAACAGTATAAATGTTGCAAAGGTCGTCCTGAAAGAGTTACAACGTTTGTGGAGCCGAGAAACCGGAACCACGATATCTTGCCTTGGCACGTCAGGTTGCGAGAAGGCAGCTGGTTGGTGGTGGATCGTGATGGGCCGAGGGGTCATGCAGACGGATGGTTGTTTGATGGCTTGTTAGATGTAATAACCTAACTAAAATAAATCACAACGCACGCCTTTGATTTTCCCACTAGACAAAAGGAAGGGGATCAGACTACACACATACTTAACGAAATAACTGACTTTTGGGACACCTGTATGTTGTATGCACATGCTTTCCAGATCCGTAACTCGACCCCCCCCCCTTTTTATAGACTCGATCCGAGTCGTGAATTTTCATGTGGCATGCAGGTGTAGGTTTTCCCCGAGTACGTTTTACCTACTGATCCCTGAGTGCGACGTTTTGAATACATGTCCCAAAAATAAAAAAACCCAGTGTGTTGCGTAACTAAAGTAACACACTCGGACAACTTAACTACATTGCCGGCGCTAAACAAACAACAGGTGGGTTAAAATTATGTACAGTCCTAATATTTACACTACCCATGGCTCAGGACCTGTGACTTGAGGAGAGAAAACACAGCAAGTTAAAATTTGTGGGTGAGTGCGCAGACGTCTTTCGGGCCTTCAAAGGACCCTTGATTGTCGTTGAATTCCTCTTCTTCTTTTTTTTCTTTTTTTCTTTCTTTTTTTTTCTTCTTTTTTTTCTTTCTTTTTTTTCTTTCTTTCTTTTATTTCAGCTGCTGGGGGCAACTCACCCTAACACGGCAGTCCATACGCCGTTTCACAGGCCATTTGAACTCCCTTTATGCAACAAGATCTCTGGGCTGCTCAGTGCAGTCCCCGGTCCATTTGAACTGGCCTTCATGCAACAACAAAGAGATATCTGGGTTGCTCAAATGCAGTCCCCGGTAATGCGGTTGCCTGCAGGGCAGTCCTTGCTAAACACTTTCAGAGATGGTCCTGGAGCACATGGTGAGAGTGAATGACAATGCAAACAAAGGCATGGGCAGGTATGGAGGTAAGGCTAAGGCAGGCAAAGCATGGCATGGCAAACGCAGACCAGGCAAGATGCAGTACAAGAGGAGGTCAGCACACAAAGCTGGCCGGCCTCAGTCTGGTCTAACCCAAAACCGACATCCATTTTGGTTAATTTAACTAACCCACTAACTAACATTACACTCACCCCGGGTTCCCTTGGGTGGGAATCACTCCTCCCCCCAATCATTCGTTCGCACCATGCTTTCCACATTCACTCCATTGAGACTCGGGCCTGCTGACTCGCGTTCACTCATTGTAAATTTTTCTCTCTCTTCTTTTTTCTTTTCTTCACACCAATACTGACACTCTGCTCGCTATGTCCCCCTAACTAGTCCGTGCCCCTCGTCCTCCATTATTTTAATGCACGTTCCATTGAACTCTATCGCTAAGCCACGTCCCCACGACACGTTCCATGTCTGTCCATGTCTCCAATCCATTCTAAATTCTAACCTAAAATTCACCTATCTCGTACCACTGGGACCCATGGAGGATTGCTCATACCCCATGAGGCCGGTCTAACTAACGCTAAACCCTTCCACTAACTAGTGCTCCTTTTCCCCACGACGAGGATGTTCGCTACATCCTGGCCGGGGACCGGGTACAAATGCAAAGGCTCGTTAGGCCTTCCATCGCCAGGGCGGTGGTTTGCAACTCGCTCGTCCCCTTCGTTCGGGTGATAATTGGAAGCGTAACGTCGCCCCGTCGATCGCATTACACGTCCACTTCCGAGCCATCCACCATGTGAGCCATGCGTTTCTCACCTGGCCTTCATGCTGCGCAATCCCTGCCGACGTCACTCGCACACGGGCGCGGCGTCGTCGTCGGGACACGTCCCGCGAGTTCCACTCGCTGCACGCAGCACGCGGACCCTCGCACACGTGCTCACATGGGGGCACGTGTTTTCCAAATTCACACCATTGCTGCCATTTTAGCCGTCCACGTGGTGGTTTCATACCAATCAAGGGACGTTTCAACGCTGGTTCCCGATCACGGAGTCGTTTGTGCTTGGGCCGTTCGCAAAACACGGAACGGACCTCGCACGCAGCGTCCCGCGGAGCCGGCGCGGTTTCCAAAATAGTTCCGTCCGTTACACGACCCACGTCTCCCGTCTGGGTCGGTCTGTGTCCCATCTCCTCACATGCACTTACACATGCCATATCCTTTGCATTCTGCACACATTTTGACACACACTCTGGGACATTCACATCAGGGGCTCGTGTTAGCCTAAAAGATCCTGGGGTTTCTATACCCCCCAAGCTCGGCATCTGGTCATTCACACCATGCATCCGCTCGACCTCGTACGGACTTACCGGACTCACCTCGTCACGGCCTGCTTCGAGAGAGCATACCGTCTCCCCTCGTTCCTGTGGGAGGTTAATCCGACCCTCGCATTGGATCCCAATACATTCCCCAAGCTCAACCTCGATGTCCCTTACCAGTTTTATTTGTGTGCGCTCTTTAATTACGTGTAACTCGTCTTTGTCTTTAAATTCTTGCGTATGTTATAATTTCTAAATCCTGCGTCTCCCTTATTATCTCCGTCATCCCCTGTTCGAGTTTACGGGTTTCTCCTTTAATTATTGTGGCATCCCTGGGTCAGATTACGGGAGTGTGTGTCACTTCCTCGGAATTGTTTGTAGACCGTTGACAGAGGCTCTTGACAGAGGAGTCTGAAGTGAAGGCCCGCTGGGCCGGTTAGTTTGAGCGGTTGTACCAGGCTGATTCCCCAGCTGTCGAGTTGGACGTCAAGGGTGTTACAATCCCTGTTGCTGACCCTCGAATCAAATCGAATCAACATCCACCAGACGGCGGTCTCCTTGGGTTAACCTGAGGCGGTCCCTTCGGGTGGGTGCCTGGAATGTCCTATCCTCAGAGAGGATGATCACCTGTCTCTGTTGTCCAAACGCTTGAGCTCAGATGATATCAGGATTGCAGCACTCTCTGAGGTTCGGAGACCGGATTGCGGCGAGATAATGGCGGGTGGTTACACCGACTATTGGTCTGGTCGCTCTGATGGTTACCATACCCAAGGAGTTGCTGTAGCTGTGTCCAAGAAGCTGACCCCAATGATAATTGAGGTAAGACCGGTCAACGAGCGTATTATGAGATTAAGGATTCGTCACTCCTTAGGTGTCATTTCCCTGGTCTCTGTTGATGCTCCAACTGAGGCGAGTGATCTCACCGTGAAGGATGCATTCTACGCCATACTCGAGTCTGTGGTTGATCAGTGCCCCAGATGAGATACACTTCTAGTCTTGGGGGGATTTCAATGCATCGACTGGAACTGATAGGAATGGTTTTGAGGTGTGTGTTGGTCCCCATGGGTCAGGAACGATGAACCAGAATAGCACTAAGTTCCTTGACTTTGCAAGAAGTCATGGATTTAGGGTGGCTGGTTCATGGTTTCAGCGCCCACAAGCTCATCGCTGGACTTGGTATTCCAACGCTGGCGGTGTGGCAAAGGAGATTGACCATGTCCTCATTGACGGTCGTTGGAGGATGATCCAGAACTGTAGGGTCTACCGGAATGCTCAGTTCCTCAATACTGACCACAGGCTTGTTGTAGCAACTCTAAAGCTGCACCTTAAATCCTGGAGAATGGTACCATCCCAGCCTAGGCTGGATGTTGGCAAGCTCAGGGATGAGAGAGTAGCTGAGGAGTTTGCGAACAGGCTTAGTGGACACTTGGGGTGTCTGGGTGCTTTGGGGGTCCTGAAGAGTTGTGGAGTGCCTTCAAGACCACCGTCCTTGATGTTGCCGGTGGATGTCTTGGAACTCACCGCAGGGCAAAGAAGAATTTTGTCTCTCAAGGGACACTGGATACCATTGACCAGAGTCACAGGGCCAGGCTGAATGCAGACCTGAGCTGTTCAGGGAGCTGAGGCGTAAAACTGTACGTGCACTGAGGGTGGACAAGGAGGCCTATATGCAAGGAATCTGTGAGGGGGTAGAGCATCACCTGTGGACAGGTGATTCTCGTCCCGCTTACAGGGGAATTCGTGCATTGCGTTCATCCAAGCCCATCCCTCGGAGCACTGCAGTTAGAGCAGAGAGTGGTAGGCTCTTGACAGAGGAGTCTGAAGTGAAGGCCCGCTGGGCCGGTTAGTTTGAGCGGTTGTACCAGGCTGATTCCCCAGCTGTCGAGTTGGACGTCAAGGGTGTTACAATCCCTGTTGCTGACCCTCGAATCAACTGTGGTCCACCTTCGCTTGTGGAAATACGGGCTGCGGTGAACCGGTTGAAACCGGGCAAAGCTCCAGGGATCTGTGGCATCCATGCTGAACTTCTCAAGGCTGGTGGAAATGCTGCACTCATGTCGTTGCATGCAGTTTTGTGCTCTGCCTGGAACACAGGCATCATCCCAACTGATTGGAAGAGGGGCCTTGTTGTTCCTCTCTGGAAAGGGAAGGGTGATCGCCAAGACTGCAACAACTACCGAGGGGTGACGCTGCTCTCAGTGCTGGGCAAGGTCTTTGCTCGGATAAATCTTGATAGGGTTCGCAACCATCTGCTTGAGCACCAGCGTCCAGAGCAGTCAGGCTTTACACCAAAGAGGTCAACGATTGACCGTATCCTTGCTCTTCGTGTCCTCACCGAACGCAGACGAGAGTTTCGGCAGGTGCTGCAAGCAGCCCCTGCCGAAACTCTCGTCTGCGTTCAATTCAGTAAATCGGGATGTCCTCTGGAGGATTCTTGGTCTTCGTGGGGTGCCACCAAAACTGATCGATCTGATGTCTGAACTCTACTCTGGTACTGAGAGTGCTGTGAAGTGTGGTGGTACCATCTCTGACTTATTTCGAGTTGTTTCTGGAGTTAGTCAGGGGTGTGTACTGGCCCCCACACTTTTCAGCATTTGTATGGACTGGATTTTAGGGAGGATGTCGGAGAGATCAAGCTGCTGTGCATCGTTTGGGAATGTCAAGATCTCGGACCTTGATTTTGCAGATGATGCAGTCATCTTTGCGGAGACTTTAGATATCCTTTTGGGGGCCCTCGTGGTGCTGAATGAGGAGTCTGAGCCGCTGGGATTACGGGTTTCTTGGGTCAAAACTAAGATCCAGGCTTTCGGTGACATCTTGGATGCTGCTGTCCTGTCTGTGTCTGTTTCTGGTGAGGATGTTGAGGTCGTGGAGAGATTCACTTACCTTGGCAGTGATATTCATGTCTCTGCTGGCTGCGAGTCAGAGGTCAATAGACGTCTGGGTCAGGCCTGGGGAGTCATGGATTCACTGGATCATGGGGTGTGGCGCTGCCGGTACCTGTGCGGGAGGACGAAAGTCCGAGTCTTCAGGTCCTTGGTACTTCCAGTCTTGCTCTATGGATGCGAGACTTGGACTCTGACCATGGATCTGAGACGGAGACTTAATTCCTTTGGTACCAGGTCTCTTCGGAGAATCTTTGGCTATCGCTGGTCGGATTTTGTGTCCAACGAGCGGTTGCTGAGAGAGACTCGGATGAGATTTGTTACCTGCATCGTCCTTGAGCGTCAGTTGCGGCTGTATGGACATGTGGCTCATTTTCCTGACGCTGATCCTGCTCACCAGATTCTCTCAACGAGGGAGTCTCATGAGTGGAGGAGGCCAGTGGGTCGACCACGTGCCTCTTGGTTGCAGCAGGTTGACCATCATCTCAAGGAGATGGGGATGGGCCTGGCATCTGCCTGGGGATGGCCAGACGGAGGCCCCTGAAGTACCGGCGGAAAGTGGACGCAGCGACGCGCTGTTCTGGCACATGCTCCTATACCTGACCCTGACCTATTGTGGCGTCGCTTGCCCCTTCGACCTTGCCCGTCTTCACTGCGGTCCGAACACCTTTTACACTCCCCCTCGACTCGGTCCTTTCCCCACGTGCAGTTCTGATCTCATCTGCCATTTTCCAATTCATGCTTTGCATTTCAACCTTCACCTTTACCAACTCCGCCTTTATTTCTTCTTGACCCACCTTCATCTGTGCTTGTAAGTGTATCCCCATGCTTTGTATATCCCCCTTCAGTGCTCGGCTGAGCATCTCCACCATCTGGCCCATGTCAAATGGCCCCCGCGAAGCCGATCCGCCACGATCGGGTGTGGATCCGACAGGGATTGTTCGGTCCTCCGAGAGGGAAATTTGATGCAGGGGGTCCTCGGGCATTGCCGCAGTTTCCCCCAACGTTACCTCTGGATTTGGTTGCAGGGAAAGGTCTTCCTGCCCGTTGTTGTCCTGATCCACAGATTCTTTTAATATTAATTCAGAACCCACCTGTACCAGTCCGTCTTGGTCCGCCATGGTCCGTGCTGAGAGTTACTAAAATTTGGATGCTCTTAATTTGGAGGGAAAGGAAGGGTTGCTAAGCACACACCTGGCCCGAGTCCCGTAAATTTCTCTATGGAGGCAGAGGGGTTCGAACCCCGCTCCTGACACCAAACTGTTGTGGATTCGAACCCTGCAAATTTTCTATGGAGGCGGAAGGGTTTGTACCCCGCTCCTGACACCAAACTTGTGGGCCGGGGGTCGGTGGCGAGAACGACCACTAGGTGGGGAAAGCTTGCGTCGTCTCCCACCAAACTCCCCAGAATTGTAGGCCGTCGCTCGGATAACTCCGTGAGCCGGCGGGTCGTTTAACCGACTGTGGAACACCAATATCTCGACCGTGTGGCGTCGGGTTATTTTGTCTTGATCCAATGTACCTAAGTAACCACGCGGTCTCGGCTACCGGGGATCCACGCCCTCGGAACGCCTATCCGAACCGGATTTACTCTACGGGCAGCGGTAAAATTACACCTACCGACTTCCACTCTGCCACCCATCTTTCCGGCTCGGATGCAGTCGTCCTGCCCAGGACGTCCCGGCTACAATTGTCCGATTACCGGGGATAATACCCCGTCTAAACTCAGATCCGAACCATGCTGGACCAATTCAAGAAGGGACGGAAACGGACTGGGAACATTTCTGTGATGATTTATTTACAGTAAATGAAGACACAAAGCAAGACGTAACGCGAATATTCAAGCAAGGAATATTTACAGTGATTCAAAAACACTTATTCAGTTCGACTTGCATGACGGGCCCACACACAGACACACACACAAATGAAAATAAACCCAGAGTTCTTTATTGGATCCTCACAGCCGAGGAGAGACGAGCTGGGGGTCAGAGTCCAGCTGGGTACCTGACCGTCGGAAGAAGGGGATGCTCCGCGATGCGGCACCTGGCAAAGGTCGTTTGTTTGGTCCCCAGTCGCATGTGTGGGACTCGTGGTTCGTGGCGGAGCTCGGGTAGTGAATAGCGGGGTCCATGGAGGGGGGTCAGGGTCGCTCTTTCCTTTCCTTGTAGAGGGCCAGCAGAGACACGTTCACCGCCTTCACGACCTTCTGCTCAACCTCCCGCTTCAAAAGAACTGCACGCTCAACAACCCCCTCAAAAACCTCAGAACAACCTTCGTAACAACCCCAAAAAACTGCCTCAGAGAGTGCTCGGGAATATATGGACCTCCCTCAACGGGGTGGGGCTCGCTCGAGCAGACCTCACTCCCAGCCCTGATTGGGCAGGCTCCCATGGACTCGCCCTTCCTGGGCGGGGTTTCGGCCCCTGCCGGGAAACCCCACCCACTCTTCCACGCGGGTTCGTACTTGTCGAGCAACAGTATCAATGTTGCAAAGGTCGTCGTGAAAGAGTTACAACGTTTGTGGGAGCCGAGAAACCGGAACCGCGAGATCTTTCCTTGGCACGTCAGGGTGCGAGAAGGCAGCTGGTTGGTGGTGGATCGTGTTGGGCCGAGAGGGTCATGCAGATGGGATGGTTGTTCGATGGCTTGTTTGATGGAATAACCTCACTAAAAGAAATCGCAACGCACGCCTTTGAGTCTCCCACTAGACAAAAGGAAAGCGATCTGACCACACATACTTAACGATATGACTGACTTTTGGGACACCTGTATGTTGCATGCACATGGTTTCCAGATCCGTAACAATGTAATACAACTATTTTGTCATACTCAAAAATGTAAAAAAAACAAAAAACATTTCTTCTGTATCTTGTAATCTTTGATTATACAAATGATATACCTTCACCCCAAGATTTGGATAAATCAAAAAATAATCTTATTATATTTGATGATTGTGGAAATGAGAGAAACCAAATGGTTATGGGTCGCAGCTACACCAGAGAGAGACATTCTTCTTGTAATTGTATTTATCTTCGCCTATCATACTTTCAACTCCCTCATCGCCTGACAAGAAATAATGCTAATACTTTTATTTTATTCAAGCCAAATTCAATACATATAAATAAATTTTGGAGAGACAATTGTTCAACATGATGTCATAAACAGGAATTTGAGGATTGTGTGAAACATATTATAACTAGAAAATATAAGTATATTGTGGTCAAATAAGATGAGATACTAAATGATATTTTAAAATAAATAATTACAAAAAATGGAAGCAGATGAAAGAATAAAGGTTTAAGGAATATCAAAAATTAGTTTCAAATGTTGCTCAACAACAGGAAGACATAAACAAGAAATGGAGATAGAAACTAACGGGCGAAGAAGCATTTGAAAGAAAACAAGAAAATTCTTTTTAACCTCTTTTAAAAACTCTTCACCAAAAGATTATGGAAACCCGTTTCTACAATTCCTGCGATAGAACATACCTACAGTGGGGAGAACAAGTATTTGATACACTGCCGATTTTGCAGGTTTTCCCACTTACAAAGCACGTTGAGGTCTGTAATTTTTTTATCATAGGTACACTTCAACTGTGAAAGACGGAATCTAAAATAAAAATCTTGAAAATCACATTGTATGATTTTTAACTAATTAATTTGCATTTTATTGCATGAAATAAGTATTTGATACATCAGGCAAACAGAATTTAATATTTGGTACAGAAACCTTTGTTTGCAATTTCAGAGATCAGACCTTTCCTGTAGTTCTTCACCAGGTTTGCACAGACAGCAGCAGGAATTTTGGCCCACTCCTCCATACAGATCTTCTTCAGATCCTTCAGGTTTCGGGGATGTTGCTGGGTAACACAGACTTTCAGCTCCCTCCAAAGATTTTCTATTGGGTTCAGCTCTGTAGACTGGCGAGGCCACTCCAAGACCTTGAGATGCTTCTTCTGGAGCCACTCCTTAGTTGCCCTGGCTGTGTGTTTCGGGTCGTTGTCATGATGGAAGACCAACCACGCCCCATCCTCAATGCTCTTGTAAATGGAAGGAGGTTGTTGGCCAAGATCTCGTGATACATGGCCCCATCCATCCTCCCCTCAATACGGTGCAGTCGTCCTGTCCCCTTTGCAGAAAAGCATCCCCAAATAATGATGTTTCCACCTCCATGCTTCACGGTTGGGATGGTGTTGTTGGGGTTGTACTCATCCTTCTTCTTCCTCCAAACACGGCGAGTGGAGTTTAAACTAAAAAGCTCTATTTCGGTCTCATCAGACCACATGACCTTCTCCCATTCCTCCTGTGGATCATCCAGATGGTCATTGGCAAACTTCAGACAGGCCTGGGCATGCGCTGGCTTGAGCAGAGGGACCTTACGTGCACTGCAGGATTTGAATCCATGACGGTGTAGTGTGTTACTGATGGTTCATTTTGATACTGTGGTCCCAGCTCTCTTCAGGTCATTGACCAGGTCCTGTCGTGTAGTTCTGGGCTGATCCCTCACCTTTCTCATGACAATTGAGGCTCCACGAGGTGAGATCTTGCATGGAGCCCCAGACCGAGGGAGACTGACTGTTATCTTGAACCTCTTCCATTTTCTAATAATTGCACCAACAGTTGTTGCCTTCTCACCAAGCTGCTTGCCTATTGTCCTGTAGCCCATCCAAGCCTTGTGCAAGTCTACAATTTTGTCCCTGATGTCCTTCGACAGCTCTCTGGTCTTGCCCATAGTGGAGAGGTTGGAGTCTGATTGATTGAATGTGGACAGCTGTCTTTTATGCAGATAACGAGATCAAACAGGTGCAGTTAATGCAGGTAATTCGTGGAGAATGGGAGGGCTTCTTAAAGAAAAAACTAACAGGTCTGTGAGAGCCGGAATTCTTACTCGTTGGAAGGTGATCAAATACTTATTTCATGCAATAAAATGCAAATTAATTATTTTAAAATCATACAATGTGATTTTCAGGATTTTTGTTTTAGATTCCGTCTTTCACAGTTGAAGTGTACCGATGATAAAAATTACAGACCTCTACGTGCTTTGTAAGTGGGAAAACCTGCAAAATCGGCAGTGTATCAAATAGTTGTTCTCACCACTATATGTACCTGTTTCATACCTATTTGGATGATTTCCTCGGAGCACATGCATACTAAGGGAACTCCGTGTCTTGATTTTAAACAAGAAATTAAAACCCCGACAGGGTGAGGGTGAGGGGAAACTGCACAGGAGCATGAGAGCCAGAACACCAGTGGGTAAAGAGGTCTTCAAGGTCTTCAAGAGTCTTGGGGTCTTAAGTGTCTGAGGTCTTAAGGGTCTTTAAGGTCTCAAGGTTCTTACAGATCATTGGGGTGTTTAGGGTCTTTGAGGTCTTTATTATGACATCATAGGTCACGTGGTGTGGCAGCCATTTTGGAAAAACATAAAAACTTTGGACTTCTGTATCTCTGAAACCACACCAAGTAAAAGATTGAAATTTGGCAGGTGGCAAGTTCTCCTCATGAGGAATAAGTGTGATTTTTTTTTCACAACACCAAGCATTATACCATTAATTTCACATCGAAATATATCAAGTGAAAACTAAAGCCAGAGAAGCAGGCACCTCTCCGAGTAACTTAAAAAACATAGGAAGTATGGGCATTGAGCCAGCTGAATTTTTGGCGGAACTCAGTTTCGTGCGATTGTTTAACACATGTGGCATGTTGACTTTATTCCAAGACAGAAGGATTTCTTGTGGTGTGAAAAATTTACAATATCACTGATGTGTTTGATAAAATGTCTTTGATGAGAAGAGATATTTAAGACGAGAAACAAATCCCAACATTATCGATGGTGATGAAAGCCGAAAGAAAATTGAACACTGATGGACAACAAAACAACCAAATATTTATAGGCTCTCTTTTTGAGTTCAATGACCAGAGAGACCATTGGTGTTTATAATTACCCTCGCTGGAGGAGAGTACTCCTCATGAAGAATAAGTGATTTTTTTCCATGATATCATCGGTGCCTTCGTTGTGACGTCATAATTGCATATGTGGAATGCTACATCTGAACAGTACGAAAATTTTTGAGGATCATCTCGGGAAAAGATGGTCCACAGAAAAAAAATTAATGACGTCATCGGTCACGTGATTCGGTAGCCTTTTTGTTTTTTTAAACCTTCAAAAATCTCTGAAGTGGCTGAACGGATCGAGGAAAAACTTTACATGCATGACTGCCTACCCATGAGGAACAAAAGGTTCACACACATGACATCACGGGTCACATGGATTTGGCAGCCATATTGGATTTACCCTAAAAACTATAAAAGCCTCATCGCCTGACATCGCCAGAATGGCTGGACAGATCGAGTGCAAACTTCACACAAATGTTCCCCAAGCCTTGGGTGTTCAAGTTTGTTAAGGAACAATACTACCAATACCACATAACTACATAATAATAATAATTGCATAATTTCACCACCAATTAATTCTTCTGAGCACAATCTTGTGAACATCACTTTACTTACCACCACTTCTTCTCATCCGACTGCTCCGATGAAACGTCATATCAGTATTAGCATTTCAATAATGCTGACTGGACTGGTTTACGAAACTTCTTTTCTGACTTTCCCTGGAAAGACTACTGACTCTCCTCAGGCAATGCCTCTATCTCTGCTGAGCGTATAGCTGAGGTCATTGTTGAAGGAATGGAGGCTTATATCCTGATTGCTCTTTTTCTTGTTAATTATTGTAAAGATTGTAAGATATCAAGTTATGCAAAGATGTCATTATGTCAATATACCAATACAACAATATGTGGGTTGGGAAGTAGGGGGAGGAGGATTAATGTGTGGGGATGGGGAGTAATAGAGGGAAGTTTTTAGGAAGATTGTCAGAAAGTTTTCTCCTTTTCCTCCATTCACTTACATGTAAAAATTGTACTGCACAGGAACTCTCATTATTTTCTTAATAATGAGGAGCTGATACTCTAGGTTCCCCATCTTTTGGGTGAAATGAGGAATAGATGTGTAAGACGAAAGCTAAATTTTGAAGTTTCTAAAATATTACGTTGGCAAGCCAAGTTACTGAGATTATTGCCATGGCAACAGAATTCAGCCAATCATAGCTATGATCAAACCAGGTTGAGATAACGTCATAAGTAATAGTTATCTGCAATATGAAAGCTAAATGTTGAACAGTTTTTGAAATATCACGTACACAAAAGTACATGGACAGATGTTCGGTCGGTTGGTCGGAGCTCATTTTAATGTCCCCCATCTCTGACCTTGTCAGAGGGACGAGGAACCAAAAGGCCAAGTCTGATGGTGATGGGGTGAGTTGCATGAGTTGTATCTCATAAACCAAGGCTGTTCAACAATTAAATGAAGAAAAAGAACTTTCATTTCAAAAACCGAGATATGATTATTATTGTATTTTTCATCTTGTATCATTGTGTGAATGAAACATACCATTAATTATCAAATGTAAGTTCATTTAATTTCTCAGGAATTCATATGGATGCAGCCATGCCTTGCCTTATTCGGTCCCCAATTGGCTGCGAAACACGTTTCTGTCAACAGCCTAAATGTTTTGTATCCCATTATCTGATGTGATTCATCAGCCTGCTTCTTACCAGCTTTGCCATAGCTTTTCTATGCTTTTCTTATGGAGGCTGCTGAAGTGTTAAAAGGGACCTTTCTATTATCAAAGGACAATCTTAATCTCTTTAGCCTGGTGTTGGTGCAGTGGTTAGTGCAGCTGCTTGGGATCCAAAAGGTCCTGAGTTCAAGCCCCGTTGGGCCACTGAATTAATACGCCAGGGGGTTGACTCAGCCTGTCATCCTTCCGAGGTCGGCGAAATGAGTACCAGTGTACTGGGCCGGTGTATACCCCGGTTAAAATAGGTGTACCATATCCCTGTGTCGTAAGAGGCGACCAGGGTTGCGTCAGGAAGGGCATCCGGCATAAAACATGTGCCAAATCACTATGCGGATCATACGGATGATCCGCTGTGGCGACCCCTAACGGGAGCAGCCGAAAGAAGAAGAAGAAGAAGAAGAATCTCTTTCCTGCAAGCATTGAGTTACTTGACTCAATTTCCTTCCCTTAATGGGTTCACAATTCACATGATGGACGAGATGATATTACTGCCAGCACCGATAAAACCATTTATGCTTTTGGAATCCTTCACACCACATTTCAGCTTTGATTGGTTAGAACGCGACTGTTTTCAGGATTGTCTGACACTCAGCATTCCTTTCCAAACTGTTTGCTAATGGTATGCAGCCCCCCCCCCTCCTTGAATGGTTATCAGAATTTCTCCATGAGCGAAAATTCCGAGTTGGTCTTGATGGTGTTCGGGCTGGTAAGATAGCTTGTTGGTGTGTGTAAATTGCCTCTGAGCTGTCGAAGCAAGGTTCGAATCGCGGCCCAGTT
The DNA here is from genome assembly GCF_056783735.1 of Eptatretus burgeri. NCBI lineage: Eukaryota > Metazoa > Chordata > Myxini > Myxiniformes > Myxinidae > Eptatretus > Eptatretus burgeri. The sequence goes on along the minus strand of NC_140964.1, from coordinate 85,890,028 downwards.
GAAATTGTCACCATGGGGTTTTGTGTGGAAGGTGTGCATAATTGTGGGCACGTCTATTAGATGGTGTTAAGCCAAAAGACCTACATACCAGCACTGGTTGTTTGTGAACGTTAAAGATATCCAATTGTGTATTTTGGGAAAATGAGGTGAGTGACCACTGGCATCCTGAATAAATTATAAATTCCTGCACCTTCAGTTATGAGTATCCCTGTCAGAGTTGCAACCCGTTCAGGATGGCTCGAACCAAGAAGCGTTTTTCGACTCGTCATGGTATGCCACATAGCTCTATAAAAAGGAGCTTCCAATTGTCATTATTATTAGTATTACGACGACGACTACTACTACCACCACTTGATGACATTCAATATCGATCTCCCTATTGAGGCTGGTGTCGCTCAAGGCAGTACTTTAGGACAGACCTTGCTCTTGGTCTACAAAAATAATCACTGCTTCCATGCATAATCCTCTGAAGGCTACATTCTGTGGATGCCTCCACCATGTGCGAAACAGTACACCAGGCCTCTGTGGCACCAATCTCTGCAGATATGGGGAAAAAATAAGTCGTTGGTCAACTCCATGGAAGTTGTCGTTCAATGCAGGCGAATCCCATGCTTTTGTACCTGCAATCTACTTTTCTCACCAACCCCTTGAAGAGCTGCAGACGTTGGAGCTCCAAGACCTAACAATCGATCACAACCTGTCTTTGGTGGATGACATCTTCAAACTGGCCTCTAAGGCAGGCTGATCCCTTGGTATACTCCACAGAACTAAAGGCCCAGTCACACCTTGACGTTGTAGCCAACGTATGCCGATTTTTGAATTTTTTTTCTAAAACGCTGGCACACGTTGAATACGTTATGGGTAAGTTTTGATAACATTGAGAGCACGCTGAAAAACACTGCCATACGTCGTTGTACGTTGGCTTTAAACGTTGTACTTTTCGGTTGTCCTCAAATTTTTGCATGCTTGAAATTTCACGACGTATGTCGGCGTATGACTCACACGTTCCGCTTCGCTGGCCACAAGTTGTATGCACGGTCTGCGATCGTTGACAGACGTCAACACATGCTACTTGTAAGTTAATCACAAGTTGAGACACGCCGAGGTAATGTTTAGCGTACCCGAAACTTATTTCTAACCTATGATTAACGCGTTGTTGGCACGTTACGCGATCGTTGCCACACGTCGACAGACGTTACTTTTAAGTTACTCATAGGCTGAAAGACGTCGGTATAATGGATCGTCCTTGCGTCAGCGTCCACGGCCACGGCCAGGACACTTATTTGCAGCATTCTTCAAACTTTTCTTCGGCATGACGAGGATGTTCACACTTCGATGTCGAGCTTGGCTATGATTCCAATTGTCCATCGGCAGCGTCTCTTTAAAATAGTCGAGTTTGAGCGTTTTAACACGTTCAGAAGAAACGCTTCAAATTTCCAAACCCCAGCGTCAAAAAACAAAGGCGAGTGACAGCAATTTAAATCGTTCATTGTAAACAATGAAAATAGTTGAGTGGTACCGTTTCAAAGTCGTTGAGTGTAAAAAAAAATCCAATTGTTGAGCGCAAGCGTCTACTTTCAATAGTGGAGATGCAGCCATTTAAATCGTTGAGTGGCAGCCTATGAATAGCAAACCCCACGTCACCGGCAAAGATAAACTGCCGCACGATATGGATAAGTTAGGCTATCGTTGGGCATAGTTTGTGAACGCCGGCTACACGATAATTATTCGTTGGTATACCGTATCTATAAGTTATCGAAGCGCTCTATGCACATTATTAGTTCATTGTGCATTTGTCCAACCCGTTATGAATAGACCTAAATCATAAAAACAAGCCATAGCTCATTGTTGAAAAAGCCCCAAAAATAATTAGCCGCGAAGAACTTCGAACAATGGTGCAAAGATGTCTCCTACCCGTGGACACGCGGACGCAAGGAGGATCCATCATAACCCACACCCTCCCCCTCACACTCACCTACTACTGCCAACATGAACATACTAATACTAATACTGATACTGATACTGCTGACATGGACATCGACTCAAAAAGGACTCGAAAACAATGTTGGGTTCCCCTTTTATGAACACCATTTTTATATACCAATTCCCAACATCGCTGGGAACACGTCTTTATATGGCAGTTGTAAGTTAGAAACACGTTCATTTATTTTTTTGTCGACTGGAAGACGTCATTGGAATACGTCTACATACGTTAATGTGTGTTGGGACTACGTAAAGAATTGGTTCAAAGCACGTCAAACATAAGTTAGAAATAAGTTTCGCGTAAAAAAGACATTACCGCGACGTGTTTCGACTTATGAGTAGCTTATAAGTAGCCTTTGTGGACGTGTGTAAGCGTCCACATATCGTGTGTAAAACTTATCCCCATCGCATGCGGAACGTGTGTCATACGCCAAGTAAGTCGTAAAATTTTGAACATGTTTAAAATTTCTTGACGTACTCTACTTACTACGACGTATGATAGCGTACTTTAGCGTTCTACTCACGTATACCAAACTTACTCATACCGTATTTGACGTGCCCCAACGTTTTCGACACATTTTTCTTAGGTAGGCATACGCTGGCAAGATCGCCAAGGTGTGACCGTGATGTTGACACTTCCATTTCTACGGCAGTTATGATTCGAATCGTTGTGCATCAGCCTTTTAATAGGCTACGTCACGACATCGTCGGCGATGCGTGCACCGCGCTATGCCTAAGTTAGACTATCGTTGGGCATAGGTTGTGTAGGCCGACAACAGGTTCAGCATTCGTTGGTATAAGTTATCTATAACACAACGAAACGTTCTGTGTCCGTTACTAATGTGTTATACATAAGACCAAGTCGCAATGAATACGTCCGAATCTTTAAAAAAATATATATCAAAAGTTCAACGTAAGCCAGCGTTTTACATACATTTTAATACGTTGCCATCGCTGGCTAAAACGTCAAGGTGTGACTGGGTCTTAAATCCACTTTGAGCTCCACTTACTCATTACTGTGTATAAGGCCTTGACCAAGTGTTTAACGGAGAATGGGTCCCCAGTCTCCACTGTTGGCTGGATGTGCACCTGCTTCCCTTCAAAAAAAAAAAAAAATCACATGGAGGCATTCAAGCACGAGAATTTAGTGTTATTGGCGTCTCTTGGCAGGAATCTGTGTCCCTGCAGGGTCTTCTTCTTGCCCACTGAAGGCAGGTTGGTGGACTCAGTTTTATGTCACTTAATTTCTTGCATGGGCTGGCAGAATAGCCAAAAGGTATGCACACTCACCTTTGAGTTGTCCAGCCTGGGTATGAATTTCGACTTAGTTATAAACTCTCATCTTGGTGTTTCATATGCAGGACGATGCATCAATGTGTGAACCGTCCCTCAAATGGACGTTGAACTGGGTGTTCCATCTGCTCGCATTAGTTGGTGGATTTTAAAGATCCCATGGCCTCTTTCACAAAGGGGAGGAAAGTTATCACCGGCACATCAATCAACTTCCAGATTACTGCATAGACCAATACGGTGGCACAGCCATGCCTCAATATTGTTGCAATTTGTATTCACTGACAACAACTTCTGTCATTGTTCTTCTCATCCTCGAGGCCCTCTGTCATCCCCCATCCCATCAAGGTCGCATACATTCATCGAGAATTTGACACCTTGTTACCCTCACTAATTCTCGGCTGAGCACTTAACTCCCATTCCTTCATTCCTTTCTTATCTCATCTGTGGAACTGATTAATTACCTCCACCGAAGGTGGACCGATATCACACAGACTCTGCCCACAATCAAAATCACGCACTACCATTTTGTGATGCACCATAGGCCGTAGGCCTCGGGGGGGGGGGGGGGTCAGTCCATGGCCCAGTGCAATTGGAATCATCCCAGGTAAATAACCAGAATGAGGCCTGACACCAGGATTTCCCAAGGGAGGCTGCAAATCTAGAACACTGAACAGTATTTTATTGTCCCAGCAATGCAGTGAGTCTGGATGGGGTGAGGCGGTAGGTCGGGTAGGTCTGATGGGTGAGGGGGAGGGGTCCTGTTGTACGTCACTCCCCTGGAAAATTTGAAATTATAGGCTTCAATACAATCATTTTATGCATTTTAGAGACTATTTGGGATTGCATTTTCTTTTGGACTTTGTAAATTTTCAACTGCCTTATCAAGCTAAAAAACAAAATTAATCACCACATTCATATCTGCATTTCTATTGGTATATGTATAACTTGTGGTCACACTAACGTTCATCAAAAGTTCTTTGTTATTTATAGCATGCCGTTCATCCACAATCGTCTGCAATTTGTATGTACAGTACTTGGGTAAATTCTCCTTGACGTTGAACATAATTACATCTGCCACGCCAGGTGGATGGTGGTTATGTTTTTCATCCCTGTCTGTCGGTTTATTTCTTGCGAAATCGAAGATTCGTAAGTATATTGGTTGGTCTGGTCTGTTATTAGTCCTCTACCAGTTTTACGAGAGGGGACTTCAGGTTTGCTCGCCGTTTGTCCGTCCGTCCATCTGTCTGTCTGTTAATCCCACTTGTGCTATTTTTCAGACTTTTTTTTTCTTCATACACTTTAACATATTCAACTGAAACTTGGTACATTCCTTTGTTATGATAAGTTACAGAACAAGTTCGAGTTTCAGGGTGTTTTGTCAATTTTCAGTCATGCCCTTTTTAAACTGAAAATACCACATATTATACACCGTTCAGTGTTCAGCTGCCCTGACTTCACCCCACTGCTTTACACCCATTGGCTGGACAGCTGACCTGACTGCACCCCAATAAAATCATACCCCGCCACTGCATGAAGCAGCACATATTGGCAGGCCTCAATCCTCGGTGTTAGTCCATGACCCAGTGCAATTGGAATGATCCCAAGTATATAACCATGATGTATTATATAACCACGATGTATTATATATGTACATAAGCCGTACGCATGTTTTTGCTTCATGTATGTACATCAAATTATTTTTAATATGAAGTCAGCAAAGCCGAGAGACGAATGAAACATGGTGGTTGAGAAAGGTTGTTCTTCTTCTTCATTTTCGTTCTGGTATCGGCTGGAACGTGTGTTAAAGTAAGCTATTTTTAGGTCATCTCTATCATCTCAGTAGAGATGACCTAATAATAACAGTCTCAAAGTCTGTCCGCCCGCCCGTACGTCCGTCCGTCTACAATCAAACCGAGTGGAGACAAATAACCAACAGTGGAATGGAATAGAGGTCGATGAGACCTGCACAACGATATAACTTTCAAGGTCGTCCAAGGTCGAGGTCAACGTCACGAGGCTGTCAAAGTTGCGAAAATCGTCGATTTCAAATCGTATCTCCTCCCTCATTTATCAAGAGAGATCAAATGTTATTAGTGATTCAGATACTACGGACTATTATCTAGAACAACACGAGCCATTTTTTTGAAATTTACTCTCGTTCCGATTTTATAGCCCTTCAAACTTCACTCTGATTCCCCGTATGGGCCGTTCATAAAGTACATACAAAAAAAGTATTAACTTAAGAACCGGAACTCTCCGAGACAAATATTACATTTGAAGCTTTTGTCAGATTGAACTAAAACAATGGAACACAAGTTTATATGCACACTCACTTTCATTTATGACAATAACATTGTCTTGAATGTCAATTTGTACTTTTATTTTCATAAATGACGTGCTGTGATATTAAAAGAAAAAGGTAAATTACACCGCGAGGGACTGCATCGTCATGGCTTACAAACATCGGTTCATAAGGAACTGCTGGCTTTGCAAGCGATTAGCGATGGATGAGGGGGTTGGGGGTCACTAGCCTGCATACAGAGGGGGGTGGTTCGTTTTGAAACCCAGTAGTAGAACGTACGTACTTTATGAACTGCCCATATTCCAGTCTGGCACAGAGTTACTTTTGACCTGGCAGAGATGACCGGCACTCCCGCTCGGGGGTATTTTTTTCTCCAGTTTTTTTTTTTATCCTCGTTGTCTTTATTGGTTTCTAGTCTACAAAAGATATGAGGAAATGAAAATTGCTTTTCCATTTATTTTGCTGAATAGACCCAAGCACGGTGGGTTATAGCTTATAGGTTTTCTATTTCTTCATTGGGACCAGAAGGGGACATGAATTACAAGGCAATCCTCGCTATTGTAACTTGGTGAAATCTTTTTTGCCAAGTATGTTGATCGATTCAGTTAGTTTGTTATTTGGCAAAAAATGTTTTTGTCAAGTATGTTGATCTGTTTCATTTTTACTTCTTTGTTACTCGTAAAGTCGAAGATTTTTCAAATATATTTGTCAGTCGATTTTGTTGGGTGGTCGCGAGACTACCATTATTCTCAGGTTTTCCGTCTGTCTGTATGTATGTAATGGACAGCTCTGGAGGCCAGAGGAGTCGACCGATTTTGATGAAACTTGACTGGTGGGTTCATACCATGATGTAGTTGTATGCTTTTGAGCACCGTTGCTATGGATGCCACCGTTGCCTAGCAACGGGACTTTGAATTTTTTTAAAAATCCGAAATTTTTTTCCCGAAAATGAAAAATCGGCTTCAGCGCTTTTATGCGCACTATAATCAACCTCTTTGTCAAAATTTTTCAGCCCGATCCGTCAAAAACTATGACTAGTATGCAATTATATAGCGACCACCCATGTCACCTACCGGCTTGTTATTCTGTCTGTCTGTTTGTCAATCGCCTACATGTCACAATTCTAAACCGATCATCATGAAACTTTATCAGGTTGTACAGGCAGTCTCAACTGAGAAGCCTTTTGATTTTGAGATCAAAGGTTGAAGGTCATGTTGAGGTCAAATTTCTATAATTGTCATTTTTTTCATCCGATTGACTTGCAAATTAAACAGGAATTGCATAGTCCATCACTGAAAACTTTTTTTTGAGGTCAAAAGTCAACTCAACGTCAAACTTCTAAAATCATCAAATTTCATCTGAAAAAATTGTCAATTTACATTTTATTAACTTTGTGATTAAACAGCAATTGCATAGTCCATCAATGAATTGGGAAAGCAACTATTTTTGAGATCAAAAGGTCAAAGGTCAACTCAATGATAAACATCTGAAAAATCGTCAATTTATCTCTTAATAACTTGAAAGTTAAACAGGATTTGCATAGTCCATCACTGAATTGGGAAAGCAACTACTTTTAAGGTTAAAGGTCAACTTGATGTCAAACTTCTAAAATCATCAAATTTCATCTGATTGACCTGAGCTTTGATTAAGATTGTCAATTTTAATCTTCATGAAATGGACAATTTGATGTATCCGTGGCAAACTTTGGAGAGAGGAGTGGATTTTGCCTGTATCGTGCTCTGTATGATGTCTTTTTCTTGTTTGTTTGTCTGTATTGTAGCTTGTTCAAATAGTGTGTATTTTCTCACCCCAATTTTGTTTCAAATCACTATTCTAATGCAATAACTAACGTCTGTTTTTCATTGAATTGTGTGTATTTTCGCTTGTTCGAAGCAAAACAACACATTTTACTCATTAAACCTTATTTATGGAAAAACAGTCGAATTTGCCAACACAAATATTTTTTAACAACACAATAGCTGTTCTGACTCCATGTTTTTTGTTGCAAATCACTATGCCAATGCAATATAATGTGTTTTTCAACCAATAGTGTGTATTTTAACTTGTATGAAGGAAAACAACACATTTTACACAAGAAACTTTATTCATGCAAAAACTGTCTACTTTGCCAACACAATCGTTTTTTAACAACAAATTAGGTTGTTCTGACCCAGTTTTTGTTCTGAATCACTATTCTGATGCAGAAATGCACGTTTCTCATCAAATAGTGTGTATTTTAGCTTGTTCTATAAAAACAACACTTTTTACACAGAAACCTTGTATTAGGCAAATTCGATGTTTTTGCATGAACAAATGTTTTTAATAACACATTCGCTTTTTCTAACCTCATTTTTGTTTAAAATCACTCACTATTCTACTTCATAAACACATTTTTCAACAAATAGTCTGTATTTTAGCTTGTTCTAAGCAAACAATCCATTTCAAACAAATAGCATTATTCCTGCAAAAACTGTCTTGTTCATACAAGTGTTTTTAACAACACATTAGGTTGTTTTGACCCCGTTTTTTGTTCTAAATCTCGATTCCGATGGAAAAACGCGTGTTTCTTATCAAATAGTGTGTATTTTAGCTTGTTCTATGCAAAACAACACTTTTTTTTTCAGAAACCTTATTTATGCAAAAACAGTTTCATTTGCCGAATACAAGCGTTTATTTAGAAACACATTAGAGGTTGCTCTGACCCAGATTTTTGTTCCAAGTCAATATTTTAAGCAGAAACATCTGTTTTTTCATCAAATAGTGTGTATGTTCGCTTGTACGATGCAAAACGACACATTTTACATAAAAAAAACTTATTCAAAAACGGTCTAATTTGCCAATACAATCATTTTTAACAACAAATAGCTTTTTCTCATAATTTTGTTTCAAATCACAATTCTAATGCAAAAACGCATGTTTATCAACAAATAGTATGTATTTTAGCTTGTTTGAAGCAAAACACCACATTTTACGCATGAAACCTTATTCATGCAAAAACCATCTAATTTGCCAATGCAGGTGTTTCTAACAACACATGAAGTTGTTCTGACCCCGTTTTTGTACTTAATCACTATTTTGATGCAGAAAGGCGTGATTTAATTTTTTTTGATCAAATAGTGTGTATTTTCGCTTTTACAAAATGAAACAACACATTTTACACAGAAACCTTGTTCATTTAAAAATGCTCTAATATGCCTAATTCAAGTGTTTTTAAGTAACATATGAGCTTTTTCTAACCCCAATTTTGTTTTAAATCTCTATTCTAATGCAAAAACACATTTTTTTTTAAAAACAAATCATGTATAGTTATCTTGTTCAAAGCAAAACAATCCATTTTAAACATGTAACCTTATTCATGCAAAAACGGTCTAATTTGCCTAACACAAGTGTTTTTAATAACACATTGGCTTTTTATAACCCCAATTTTGTTTTAAATCACTATTCCAATGCAAAAACGCATTTTTCAGCAAATGGTGTGTATTATAGATTGTTCTTAGGAAAACAATCCATTTTAAACATGTAACCTTATTCATAAAACAATGGTCTATTTTGCTAATACAAGCGTTTTTAGCAAAACGTGATTGTTCTGATCCTGTTTTTTTGTTCCAAATCATGATTTTTATTGAGAAAAGCATGCTTATCAAATGTTGAGTATTTTGGCTTGTTCTAAGCAAAACAACACATTTTTCACAGAAACCATATTTATGCAAAAGCGGTTGAATTTGACTCATACAAGTGTTTTTAAGAACAAAAAGCTTTCTCACCCCATTTTTGTTTCAAATCACTCTATCCTCATGCAAAAACTGTGTATTGTAGCTTGTACGAAGCAAAACAACACATTTTACACAAGAAAACTTATTCATGCAAAAACTGTCTAGTTTGCTCATGCAAGTGTTTATATCACCACATTAGGTTGTTCTGACCCCGTTTTTGTTCTTAATCACTAGGTTGATGCAGAAACGTGTGTATTTCCTCAAATAGTGTGCATTTTGCTTGTACTAAGCAACACAACATATGTTATACACGAAACCCTATTCCTGCAAAAATTGTCTAGTTTGCTCATTCAAGTGATTTTATCACCACATTCTGTTGTTCTGACCCTGTTTTTTTGTTCTTAATCACTATTCTGATGGAGAAACGTGTGTTTTTCTTCAAATAGTGTGTATGTTATCTTGTACAAAAGAAAACAATCCAATTTACACAAAGTAACCTTATATTCACGCGAAAGTGTCTGATTTGCTAATACAAGCATTTTGAAAACAGATTGTTGTTTTGACCCAGTTTTTTGTTCTAAATCACGACTGTTATGGAGAAATGAGTGTTTCTCATCAAATAGTGTGTTTTTTTTTTTAGCTTATTCTAAGCAAAACACATTTTTCACAGAAACCTCATTTCATGCAAAAATGGTTTAATTTGCCTAACACAAGCGTTTTTAATAACAAATAGCTTTGTCCAACCCAAATTTTGTTTCAAATCACTATTCCAATGCAAAACTGTTTTTCATCAAATAGTGTGTATTTTAGCTTGTACAAAACAACACATTTTACACAAGAAACTGTATTCATGAAAAAAGAACGGTCTATTTAGCTCATACAAGGGGTTTTTTTTATCAACACATTAGGTTGTTCTGACCCAGGTTTTTGTTCTTAATCACTATTCTGATGGAGAAACGCGTTTTTCATCCAATAGTGTGTATTTTAGCTTGTACAAAGTAAAACAACACATTTTTCACAGAAATATTATTCATGCAAAAATGGTTGGCCATTTGGCCTATTTTGACGTTTTGGCTGAAGTTTAGCTCAAAATTAATAGGTGGTTGAAATCATCTCCCTGACATGCAAATTATCTTCAAATTTCAAGTCAATCGGATGAAAATTGAGGATTTTAGAAAATTTGGCCCAAATTGGCCTTTTTGATCTTTTGGCCTCTGTTTACCTTAAAATTAATAGGTGGTTGAATTCAGTGACTGATATGCAAATGCTCTTCAAATTTCAAGTTAATTGGATTAAAACTGAGGATTTTGGAAATTTGGCCAATGTTGACCTTTTGGTCGAGGTTGACCTTATCACCTATGGTAACGCCAAAAACAATACATGGTTGAATTCAGTGACCTGATATGTAAATACTTTTCAGATTTCAACTCAATTGGATGAAAATTGAGGATTTTAGAAAATTTGGCCCAAATCGGCCTTTTTTGATCTTTTGGCCTATGTTTACCTTAAAATTAATAGGTGGTTGAATTCATTGACTGATATGCAAATGCTCTTCAAATGTCAAGTTAATTGGATTAAAATTGAGGATTTTGGAAATTTAGCCTATGTTGACCTTATTGCCAATGGTAACGCCAAAAACAATAGATGGTTGAATTCAGTGACGTGATATGTAAATACTTTTCAGATTTCAACTCAATCAGATGAAAATTGAGGATATAGAAAATTTGGCCCAAATTGACCTCTTGGCCGAAATCTACCTCAAAATTAATGTGTTTGAATTTGGTGACCTCATATGCAAATGGTCTTCAAATTTCAAGTTTCAGGTAAGGAGGAAACTTGTTTGGGATGTCGCTGTAAATCCAACAATGACTTGAAAGATCTGCAAGCCTCTATGTCCCAGAAGGGGTTCAGTGTTCATCAATGAACAATATCCTGTTCCCTTCACAAAGCTGGCCTCTGGAGAGGTGGTAAGAAATAATGTGAAGAAAAATTTTCTGGTCAGACGAGACAAAAATTGAACTTTTTGGTCTAAATTCAAAGCGTTACATCTGGTGCAAGCCAAACACTGCACATCACCAAGTGAACACCATCCCTGCTGTGAAGCATGGTGGTTGCAGTATCATGTTATGGGGCTGCTTTTAATCAGTTGGGACAATGCAAAGTATGGGAGAATTCTTGATGAAAACCTGCTTGAGTCGGCCATGAATCTGAACCTGGGTAGGAGATTCACATTTCAGCAGGACAATGATCCGAAGCACAAAGCCAGTCACACTGGAGTGGCTGAATAAGAAGAAAATAAATGTTCTTGAGTGATCCAGTCAAAGTCCTGACTCAAACCCAATTGAACATTTATGGCGAGACTTGAAGATTGCATTTCATCGACGATCCCCATCAAACTTGGCAGAGCTAGAACAATTTTCATGTGAAGGATGGGCAAATATTTCAACATGTCACTGTGCGATGCTGGGAGAGTCATACCCAAAAAGACACGTAGCAGTCATTGCTGCAAAAATTGCTTCCACCAAGTGCTAACCTAAGGTGCTGAATACTTTTACAACCAGTGAATTTTTATTTGTGCATATTTTCTGCAGGTATTCCTGACATGTAACCTCCTTCAACTATAACAGTTTCATTTGATCTCTTCAGTTATGAATTAAAAAAAGTTCATTTGGAAAAATTGTTTCAACATGATTCATCTAAACGTGGTCGGCGGTGACTACTATGCAGGCCACTGTATATATATATATATATCCCATATTTCTGTGAGTATAATTTGCATTCAGAAACATAACAATTATGATAAACTCACTGACATTGTCACTCCATTGTCTAAACGGTGAAAATTATATTTAAACGACGATTTGAATAACAGATTTCGTGTTAGCAACGGCAGATTAAAAGTGTCCGGCAAGCAGAAATGAGCCAGTGTAAACAAACACACGGCGCATGTGCAAAAGGCTTAATTTAGCATTCCTATGTCATTTCGAACATCCCATATTGTCTGCACTCAACATACAGGCAAGCTTTCGGTAAAAATATTAAAATTCACTAAAATTACTGAAGCAATGTTCCATGGTGCTGTTCCCTGTAGCTGCCAGACTCGACTGTCTCTTGCACTTGAATGAAAATTCAATCAGCCACAGATGGAAGAATGATCAAATTAATAAAGGTGGTTGTTATCCTTTTATTGACATTAAGTCATTAAATATAAATTCTCAATCAAATAAGATGATAATTAGGACAGTATTTTATTGACACAATTTTGGTACATTCTATATTTCATTCAAAAAATATATAAAAGAGTAAAAATTCATTTAACTGGTAATTGTATATATTTTTTTCTTATGAACAATGCAAATTGAGAGATCTGTAAAGAGCGCTTGCAATCTCTGCATTTTGCTCCATTTTGGGGGAGATCACCATGGTTTCACCGACCAGCATGAGTTGGAACCTCTTTGTGTACATAACTGGGTGATCACATTTCTTTTCTTACCTTTGACAAAATAAGATGAGTGGTGAAAAGAAAGAACATTTTGCTGTCATGTGCTAGTCGGTTTTTATTTTATGATTGAGAACCATCTGATTCAGACCGGAAGTATTTTTTAGATGTTTGGGAAGGTCAGTCTTTGAATACATGTCTTCTAAGTGAACCCATGACATGGCAATGTGAACAGACATGTGAATTAGACATCGTTTGATGTAATTTGCACAATAGACATCGAAAAATGACAGAATTATGTGGATTCATTGCATAACTTTTTGGTAAATACACGGACGGCATGCGTATCTCTTATGATTTAGCACCTTTAAAAAAAAAAAATGCATTTCACATCACCTGGATGGTGGTGAGATCTGGAATATTTGCAATGATCATTATTAATCATGGTAAGCAGAGTGTACTCACTATTCCACATCGTTTCATGTAAACTCAACAAGGATAAGGATTTTTCATCAATTTTTGGTTGCTTTTTTACTTCGTACAGTATTACCAACTGAAGCAATTATTCATGATGAAAGAACCCAGGTTGTAATTGCATGACAGAATTATCCTTGTAATTCACATGAAGGCATGACACCTTCTTCAGTCTTTGTCCTGCATGTGATTGCTGTACAAGCTCCACTATGAGTATTAGATTCCATATTTATTTTAAAAATTGCATAAAAAAATCTAAATAATCTTGCGCTTGTAATTGTTCGAGTGGTGATGTTGACAGTAAAGATCCATTTTGTTTGTGAATTAACCATGTATGGGTCATTGACTCAATATTATTTTCCCCTCTTGACAGACCCTTATTCCAAAGGATGCTGAAAGTTTATGACTTTTGTTTCAAATATTCACTGGCAAAGTGCTAATGGCAAATCACCGAATAACGGAATGGCCTTTGAAAGGTCCTTTTGGGTTCCTTTGCAGAAATGTTACAACTGAATATTCGGTGCCATTTCCTTTGCGAATCTCTATAAAGGAGATCACTTCATCAGATAACAGTAGCTGTTGGACTGATCGAACAGCATAGGTAGTGTCCTCAACTGAGAATAGCCTGTGCCCTTACCTGGCTTTGTTTGCCCGATAAAAGAGCACCCAACTATAAACGTATCCTACTGTTTCGCAAACAGTGTTGCATCGAGTGCACTCTCCTTTGCAAGGGGGTGCTAAGCTGGTTGCCTCATTCGCTGCTACCCACTTGTGAATGTGAAACTTCATGTAAAGAAGTTGCAAATAGCAAGCGGTGCTATTGTGTGCCAGTGTTTTCCAGATTTTCAAAATCCCACCCCTTGGTTTCCATAAAAACTCAAATTTGCTCGTCACGATCGCCATATATGCCAAGCATTGCTGAGGGTGGTTGGCAACTTCAGGGCTATGGAAATCCGCTTACGGCAAGGCTGAGTGTCATCTGTCCAAAGGGATGCTCATGTGTTGTTTCAAAAGAGAAACAACACAAAATACTGCAGTAAAGCCTTTAAGCTTAAATTTTAATACAAATAACTTAAAGTTATCTTTTGAAGCTTTGTATCACTTTCAGTCAGAAAAATGTTCTGCAAAAAAGATTAAAAAGCAGATATAATCTGGGGATTGAAAGAGTATAGTTTTTTTTATCCCCCGCCGCGTGGCGGAAGGGGGATATTGTTAAATGATGCCGGCATCCACGTGTAATTGTGTATTATACATTTTATTGAAAGTGCATTATATTAGTTATATCAATTTTATCTAAAAGCTGTGCAGCAGATTAAGGCTGTGGAGAATGGAAACAACAATTAAAAAATCTTCATGCATTACAAACATGCTTGTGTGCAGTGAGATAAGGTAAGGTTAGGAAAACCGAAGTTGAAGGTGACCCGAAGGATCCTCGTTCACTGGCTTCTACCACTTGGGTAGAGGGGTGGGAGGGGGGAGGGCACTGCTCTCCGCAGATCAACCGTTATTGATCTCTGACCCCCAGCAAGCTGTTGCTCACTTTGCCGACCTCAAAAGGATGACAGGCTGAGTCGACCTATCTGTTTTTATTTTGGTATGGCTGGGGCTTGACCTCAGGACCCTAAGATCCAAAGCCAACCACCTTAATTGCTAAACCACCATCAGGCATGGCAGTGAAATAACCTGATGATAGATATTCAATCTTCATAGGGAATTGTATCATTTACAAATGTGTTTCTCATGGATCATTTTTGTTTTCTGTGAAATAGTTCATTGCATTAAAATCAAAATCTGTTCACATTTGAACTGCCTAAACCAGACATGCTTTGTTATTGCAATTAGAAGTTCAAGTTGTCATCAAATCCTCACTTTCACAAACAACTCATTTAACTTCATGATATCATTAAGGCTGTGGTTGCAAACAATTCAACTTTGCCCATAGCGTAAAGTATTTTTTCTTCTTTACATGAAGTGACCTATCATTATAATATCAGATTATAATGATCATCTCTACATATTGTTTCTTTTATGCTCTGTAGAGGTCATTGTGATCAAGACAATACAGCACTGTCCATACTCAGCAAAAGATGAAATAACATGAATCTATATAAAACTTGATGGAGAAAAGAAAAGAAAATGAAGTTGAAAATCCAGATTTTTTTTTTTTTATGAGAACTTTCAAATTCCAAATTTGTCACATCTTCAGTGCATTTCATGAAGAAGTGGGGGAAAAAATAATGTGGAACAAACGCATCATGAAAAACATGAAAGGTATATAGCCAATTTGATTTCACTATCGCAAGGCATAAACCAACTGCGCCCTTACATAATTCAATGAAAACCTAATTTCACATGACATCGTTGGTGTATTATACAATGCCAGGTTGCTCAATTAAATTTAAGAAACCAATTTTAACTAAGGTTAAAAAATTTTTACATTTTTTTTAAAGTCACCAAAACTTTATTTTGCAGAGGATAACTCAAGAAGATTTTCATTTGGGAGGAGATCTCAGGTTTGTGCTGTAAGTGTTTTATGACGCCATCAGATGGATGTCTCGAACAGCTGCAACAACAAATATATTTGAATGGATTGTGTAATTGACAGTCAAAAACAAAAATATGACGGTTAGTCTACATAATAGAGATTGGAGGGATTGAGAAAGAAAAAAAATTGTTTTTGCAAAAAGTGAAGAAAAAGACAATGAGAGCTAAAGTGGCTGTGGTTATGCCAATGGCTGCAGTAGTGACAGGCTGTTAATTATAAAGGGATTGATAGTGCAATGGATGGTGACACAATATATTTATTATGACAGAAGTTGTGATTCTCCCATCATATTTGCATTCTTCCTAACTTCCCTTTTTCTTTTTCATCAATCCATCTCTCTCGCTCTTCTAATTTTCCCAGTTTACCTGCCACCCCCACACACCTCCCCCAATCCGGACCCAACCCTCCTTCCTTTGTGTTTAAATAATAAATAGGTGGTGTATTACTGTAATGGGCATACAGTGTAAAAGGGTGTGGATAAACGACTTCCAATTGCAACAGATTGTGAGGTTTACAAGCTGCTTGACTTACCATGGGGCTTTTCGTCCGACTGGGATGGATGGGCACTTCATTGGGCAAAGGTGGTAGTGGATATGGCTCTCTGCGAGACGTGAATGAGGCAGATGAACCTGACAGAGACTTGCTGGGTGAAGCATTTCTATGAGGAATAACAATGCAATTGTATCACAAGCCAATAAGAGGAAAACTCGTATATCTACCATTCTTTATTCAAATCGATGTCAGCCAATGTCTAAATGGAGACAGTTTGGGCAATTTTAACATTTAAGCGAGCCTCAAATGGACAGCAATGGAAGTTAAATATAAATAAAGGGCAGACATATGCCACTCCACTCCATTTCTCCTTACTCCACCCCCCTCCCAACTCTACCCCCCCACTCCTCATCAAATTAAGTAAGGGGTACATTGGGTTAGCATTCCAGATGATGAAAGGAATTAATCGATTGAATTGATGGAATGTAGATGATCTGATTTCCTCGTTTTTGATGTGATATAATACGTGATCACCAGCCACAAACAGGAAGTATTAAAACCGACTAATTTTCATCTTCAGGTTATATGCAGCATTAGGCTGTTGCCTTAGGGTGCAGCTGTGCTGCTGATGCAGTGCTCTCTGCTGGTTAGGGCAGGAATTTTGAATTTAGCCATGGTGTTGGCGATGGCATCTCCAAGGTCAGGCATCTCTAAGGAGGAGTTAATTCTTGCAGAAATTTTTCGTTTAGGCTCACTTGGGTGCGCCTGGATGGGTATGAGAGTTGTGGAGTAATGGCTGAAACCTGAATCCGATCCAGGTTGTTCCTGATGACTCCATCTTTGCTCTCTACTTCTTTGGGTCCCTTCTTGGTCTTCTGTTTCATTATGCTTGTACCATACACTGATGCTGTGTGGACTGTGCTTTCCTGCTGATGGACATGTGATAGCTTGTACATGTTGCTGCGTTTGAGCATGGGGAGTAACTGCTGAATTAGATCTGTCTGGGGTATTCCCGACAGTTTTGTTCTTTGTTCCTTTTTAGGTCATCTCTTTGAGCATGACCTAATAATATTGGTGTTGAGAGGAGAGGTGACGATCCGTCTGTCCGTTCACAATGAAGTTGAAGCGGGAGATCTGGTCATTAGTGATCCTGATAGAGGTCGATGAGACGTACACGATGGTATGACTTTCAAGGTCACCGAAGGTCAAGGTCAAGGTCACGAGGTCTTTGAAGTTGCGAAAATGACGATTTTCAAATTCTATCTCCTCCGCTATTTCTCAAGCGATCTTGAATTTGATTGTGGCATATGAATCTATTATATGGGACAATATCTAAATTTTGATCGGGCCGGATTTTCGATATTCGCTTTCGTTTTCGTGTCACATGACTTCAAAGTTGGCAAAAAATGCGAAAATGACAATTTTCAAAATATATCTCCTCCTACATTTCTCAAGCGATCTTGAATTTGATTGTGGCATATAAATCTATGGGACAATATCTAAATTTTGTCAGGCCGGATTTTCGATATTCGCTTTCGTTTTCGTGTCACGTGACTTCAAAGTTGGCAAAAAATGCGAAAATGACAATTTTCAAAATCTATCTCCTCCTACATTTCTCAAGCGTTCTTGAATTTGATTGTGGCATATAAATCTATGGGACAATATCTAAGTTTTGTCAGGCTGGATTTTCGATATTCGCTTTCGTTTTCGCGTCACGTGACTTCAAAGTTTGCAAAAACTGCCCTACCTTCAGGAGGCTATATATTTTCTCGCAGAGATGACCGTCACTCCCGCACGGGGGTAATTTTATTAATTTTTTTGTATACCTTGACGAGGCTTGTGTGAGAGCGAACACACAACGCACAGCAACGGGAACATGAGACAAGAGGGGCAGGAGTGGGAAGGAGTGGGAAGGACAAAACAGTAGGGAACAGAGACATTAGGAGATCTGTGGAAGGGAGAGGGATGGGGCGGGGAACATGGGGGAATAGAAGATGGACATTACAGGGACTTTCAGGAAGGAAAGCAGGGAATTTGAAGGAGGTGGGCTTGGGTGGATTATCGGGGGTAAAAAAGATCGAGGATTTGGATGGGGGATGATAAAAAAGATGATAGGTGGTGGTGAACAGCTGTTTTGAAGGCCTGGAGGGAAGAATGGGATTGAATAGAGTGAGGGAGTGTATTCCAAAGCTGGGAAAAAATAGGAATGAAAGAGTGAAGGTGAGCAGTGATTCGTGATTTTGGTAGTTTTACCAGAAAGGGGTTGTTGGTGGACCTTGAGCGCCCTGCGGAAATGTGGTGGGGACAAATCGCAGAGAGAGCAGGGGGGGGGGCAAGGCTGGAGAGGGGGCTGTCGAAGACAGAAAGACCACCGACCAGCCTGCGGTGAGAGAGTGAGAGGCCCAAAGACAGCGTCATTGCGGGAGATGCCAATGATCTGAAATCCCTTGGTTTCCACAGCATGAAGCCGAGAAAGGTGGGAGGTAGGAGCACCAGCCCAGAGGGGAAAGCAGTGCTCCATCACGCTGCGGACGAAAGCTTTGTAAGTGGTCAGGAGCTCAGGTGGGCCGAGGAAGGACTTTGCACGACGGAGGATTCTCAATCTTTCAGGAGGAGGAAGGACTTTCACATTTCCTTCTAATTTTTAGCTTATCTGGAATTTACATTCCAGGTAAGGTATTGTCATCGTGTACCGTCTGTCCGTCCGTCTCCTTTTACGACTTCTCCAGCCAAACTGCTAGGCCGATCCAGCTGAAATTTTGCAGCAACATTCCTCACTTGACTGATAACAGGAATTGCAAAGCTCGTTCCGGTCACATGACTTTAAGTATGTCAAAATAGCCAACTTCGTAAATTTCTTGAAAAATCTTCTTCTCCAGACCCACCAATCAGAATGATAAAAAATTTGGGTTACAACATGAGGCCAGGACATGGATGTTAAATTGCGAAGGTCATGCTGATCACGTGACCGGAAATGTGTCAAAATGGCCGACAGTGAATTTTGGAAAAATTGCATAAATTCCTTCAAAAATCTTCTTCTCCAGACCCACCAGTCAGAAAGTTACCAAATTTGGGTTACAGGATAAGGACAGGGTCCTGATGTTACATTGCGGAGGCCATGCCGATCAGTTGACCAGAAGTGTGTCAAAATGGTGGTCCTGTAAATTCCTTTCAAAATCTTCTTCTCCTGATCCACCAGTCAGAATGGTACCCAATTTGGGCTGCAACATTCGGCCATGGTAGGGATGTTAAATTGTGGAGGGCATACTGATCACATAAACAGAAGTGTGTCAAAATAACTGACCGTCAATTTTTGTGAAAATCGCATAAATTCCTTCAAAATTTTTCTTCTCCAGACCCACCAATCATGATCCGACCAAATTTGGGTCACAACATTAGGACACGGTCCTAATTTTATATTTCTGAGGCCATGCTGATCACGTGACCGGAAGTGTGTCAAAATGGCTGACTTCGTCAACTTTTGGGAAAATTGTATTAATTCCTTTAAAAATCTTCTTCTCCAGACTCACCTGTCAGAATGCAACCAAATTTGGGTTGCAACATTATGGTAGAGTAGGGATGTTAATTATATTGTGGAAGTCGTGCGGATCACATAGGTGATCTCTTACCCCAAGCAAGCTGTTACTCACTTTGCCGACCTCAAAAGGATGGCAGGTCATGTGATTTCCTTTGTACACAAATGGTAAAAATATGCCATTTGTGTACAAAGGGCATTTGTATACAAATGGCATATTTTTCATGCGATCTTCATATTTCCTTTAATGACAAACATCACTCGTGCACATAAGCAGTTCATTTCATGGCAGACTTCGTCAACTTTTGGGAAAATTGCATTCCTTTAAAAATCATCTTCTCCAGACCCACCTGTCAGAATGCCAACAAATTTGCATTGCAACATTATGGTAGGATAGGGATGTTAATTATATTGTGGAAGTCATGCGGATCACGTGACCAGAAGTGTGTCAAAATGGCCGACCGTCAACTTTTGGGAAAATCGCATTAATTCCTTTAAAAATCTTCTTCTCCAGACCAACCCATGACAATGCGACCAAATTTGGGTTACAACATTTGGACAAGGTCGTGATGTTAAATTACGGAGGTCATGCCAATCACATGACCGGAAATGTGTCAAAATGGCAGACTTCATAAAAGTTTTGGATAATCTCAAAAATTCCTTCAAAAATATTTTTCTCCAAACCCACCTGTCAGAATTCTACCAAATTTGGGTTACAACATTCGGCTAGGGCCCAGATTAGCTACAGGTCCAGTGGTCTTGGTATTTCTATTTTATTTTATAATTCTCTTTATTCATTCTAATTCTTGCTTTTTTTTCTCTTTCATCTCAAAATTCCTCCTTTTCACTATCTATCTTTCTTAGGAGAAATAAATTCTTGCAGAAAATTTTCTGGAAGGCTCATTTGGCTGCACCTGGATGGGTTTGAGGGTTGTGGAGTAATGGTTGAAACCCGAACCCGATCCAACTTCAACCCGATGACTCCATCTTTGCTCTTTACTTCTTCGGGGTCTTTCTTGGTTTTCCGTTTCATTTCTCTTCACGAAGGACACCATGGGATCTTTATCATCCACCAACGAATACTGTCAGACGGGACTCCCGTTTAACGTCCATCTGATGGATAGCACACATATTGATGAACCACCCGATTATAGCTGTGTTGAGATTCAAACTCAGGCGAGGCAGCGTAGAGGTGTGTGTGTGTGTGTGTGTGTACCTCGAGTTAGACCATCCTGCTAACCCTTTCGTGATACAGTATAGTGAAAGGAAATCTCATCTTCATTTCATGATACAAGATATCATCTTTCCTCTCATGCCATAAAGCCATTTGTTGAGATCATTATTATTATTTTCATTATAATTACGTATTGTTATATCATATATTTAGAGGTTATCCTGCTGGTGTTCCCATTGGAACCCCTCGCTTATGAAGTAGGAAACCAATCCGATACGTGTCTGTTCACTGTCCACCAATGTACTAGTAATTAATGGAAATATACATTGATGTCCACGGACATCTGTGTCCTCCATGCTCCTCAAAAGGTCTTAGAGTCATGTTTTAAAATAAAAACTTTAAACAAACCAATACATTCACTTCAATGGAAGTGTGCCTCAACCGTGGTGTTGCGATTGTTTTCTGTTGCATCTCACGAAATTGACCATCCGGAGGTTAATTTATTCATTCACATCGAGTAAGCAATGCTTTATTTGTGGGACAATGATGCATAAGCACCTGTCTCAGAGGAAGAAGCATGTAAGCTTGGTATGAAAGGTTGAGATTTCCGGCCATGGAGACCCCATCATTGTTGAATGATCCTATTATTTTTGAAAAGCCTGAAGTTTACTTCAAAGTGATTGCATTGGGGGTGATTCCATCCCTGGACATAAAGGACCACAATACATTTCATGGGAGTTCTTGCAAAGTAGATGGTTCCCTAAAGCAGTGGTTCTCAACCTTTTGGAGCCATGACCCCCCCAAAAAAATTAAGTTGTGGTTCGCGACCCCCTTCCCGACTCACACTTGAAACACACTGCAGTGATGTCACGGAGCGCATAAAAAAATCCACAGTGCCTGGAGCACATTGGTCAACGCCAAGGTACTACCAGCTGTTAAAACTAAACAGAACTAAACGAAACTAAACTGGCATCACAAATTAATTATTTACACTCTGATGAATAACACAGTAAAAACAGTCAGCCACATTCATAAAAAAGGCTTCTGTAATTGCAAAGAGCGGTATGTAGCCTATTTATGCACGGGACACAGACTGGAAGAATGAGCGACCCTCTGCTGCAGACAGAGGTTACGATCACACATGACAGCTACCAGACAGACACAAACCTTGCATTACTGACCAAAAATATACAAAAAACAAAATAACAAAAAAAAAATTAAATCAATTTGGCTTTTAAGTACAGTTTTAAATTTTATTCAAGATCCGACAGCACAACTCATTGTG
>NC_140964.1:85829125-85867293 GCF_056783735.1 Eptatretus burgeri | reverse complement strand
GAAAGTAAATGATGCTGTTTTCTATGTTAGGTTAGAAACATTGTTTATAAATGCTGAATATGTAAATTATGCTGAATGGTCTTGTTTAATCATCAGAAAACTGGGATACATGCATACAAAGATGTTTTGCTTGATGCATAAAAGAGAATAAACAAACAATACCTAATGCAGTAGCCTTGAGTGTTTCTATTCACGTCCTCTATCCATTTGGCTACATTGTACTCCCTTTTGAACCATGGGTTTAAATACCTGCAAGTGTAGTAATGGGTCCAGAGAATGGGTGTAGTAGGGGATAAGGAGGGAGGGGGAAGGAGGAAAGAGCAATGAGATAATGAAACAACAGAAATATTTCATCATGGAAGCTTCCGAGAGAACACTAACCCCTCCATGCTTAAGGCTCCACTCATTTTCTATTCCTTTTATTTCACTTTATTTTATCTTTTGCAATAGTTTGAAAGATTGATGCATTACTGCTTTGAATTGTGTAATTTCTCATTATCTGTAACAAAGCATATAAAATGTGTTCCTTCTTGTTGCAGCAGCAAGACAAATATGTAAATACCACTAGTATTAATATAGTGCAGAGGGGCTTTAGAGACTTATTGACACAAACAGCTTATAAGTAAACAATATGATAATGCAATGAAAAAGTATACATCAAAACAATGATAAGCACTTTTATTGCATATGGTGGACGAGTAAAATTTAAAAAAAAAAAAATATATATATATATATATATATATATATATATATATAAATATATATAAAAGGAGTCTTTACTTACTCGTCAGAGTTAGAAGGTTTAAATTTGGATTTTCTAAATACTGTTTCTGCACCTGAAACGAGAACAATAAAAGAAGTGTTTCTTCATCAATCCTTCAGCTGCATAAACTCATTAGAAATTTTTAAAATGCATTATATTCTGGCAGTACAACACAATAAAATCAATAATTTTAGTGGAGTATACAATATAAAGGTCATTCTTCCCACTCACTGAATGATTGATTTAAAATGTTTGGTCTCTTCCGAGAGATGTAAAAAGCTGAAATTTCACGTGCCGATGGAGATCGAAGCCAATACACCGGGAATAATCACAGAACCGTCAGAAAGCATCCACAAATGAAAACATACACAGATGAAAATTAATAAATGAAAAAATAAATGCAGGTGAGCGACCCGAGACAATGGGGAAGCACGGTCATTTTGCTTGCCGAGAGACATCAAAGCTGATACAACGGGAAAAATCATAGAACTGTCAGAAAGCGTCCGTAAATGAAAATATAAAAATACTAGAAGGGCACTCAGTAGAGCGCACACCTCTGCCTGATCAACGAGAACATACCGGGCCCATTACATTTTTGAGATATCGTGCAAAATATCATTTTTAGCCCCATCTCGCAATGGTGAAGAATCACTTTAAAATTAAATAATTCTCGTATCCAGATCCGGATTTGGATCTTCATCATAATCAAATCAATTCGTTCTTGCGACACACCCAATGTGTCTACCAAGTTTCGTCCGAATCAGTCCACAACTTTTGAGATATTATGTTATATATCGGTTGAGCCCGATCTCTCAATGGTGAAGAATCACTTTAAAAATTCCAGTAGTCGGATCCAGATTCAGATCTTTACCAAAATCTAATCAGTTCGTCTGTGAGGGGAGGAAAAGGCAGCACGAGGTGGGGGAGGCAGCGTAAGAGCAAGGAAAGGAAGTGTGAGGGGATGGGGAAGGAAGGCAATGTAAGGGGAGGGGTAGGCAGCGTACCAGGGCATTACCGGGGCGATAAAATGCGCTCAAACAGAAACATTTTATTTTTAACTGCTGTGTTCTATGTAAAACCAGGTGGGAGCATTTAAAAATTAAAACCCATGTTATTTACCTGGCAAAGGCCTGCCTGCATGCCCCAACACGTATGTGTTCCTCCAACCTGCTCACATGCAGGCATGCACAAACCCCACCACATCTAACCTCTGTTTTCAGCCACTCGCGACGATGAATACATTGCAGAAACTATGAGTAGATTTACATTAATATTCTGTTATGAAAGCAAATCACAGAAAACGGGAAAAAGTAACCTGCGTATATAATCTCTAAAAAAACCAAAAGGACCCCTACTGATTCTATCATCATCAATTGTAAAAGCAGGTTAAAGAGCAAGGCGTTGCGCTCAATGAAGTTCTACTTTCTGCGCATTCCTTAATCTTTTCTTCACTAAATATAATTGTCCGAACAGTAGAGAAAGTTAAGTTTAATGCTTTTGCTTAAATAAATACACTTCGCTCTTTGTGGAAATTTTCAGATTTTGTCCAGATTTCGACACATTTAATCCATCAGATGCGATTTTCAAATCAGATCTATTATTTTGATTATATACGTTAATTCGTCCATGAGAGTAGATTGTGTTTCCAACGCAAAGCATGTTTGAATAGCCCGAACAAAATGGCGATTTAAGACGCTGACAGAGGGCTGACCAAGGATAATGTCTTGGTAAAAGATAATTACATAAGGCCATTAACTTCAAAAGAGGTGTTTTCATTCATGCATGCACTCCCTTGGTTTTGGAGCGAGGGGGGGAGACACACACACTGACAGACACTGACAGACACACACACACACACACACACACACACACACACACACACACACACACACACACACACACACACACACACACACACACACACACACACACACACACTTATTAAGACAATGTCGTTTTGCTCAAGTTGCCAGATAGGCACCAATGTAGAATGACAAGACCAATCTTGTAGCCATAACTACAAAATGATTAGCTCATCCCCCATGCAGCGGAGGATGGGGTTTTGCAATCGTGTGTGTGTGTGTGTGTGTGTGTGTGTGTGTGTGTGTGTGTGTGTGTGTCGGGGCTGTAACTTTTTACATTTGACTTAGGCCTCGGTCACATTTGCCACGGCGGCCGTGGGGTCTCCAAAATATACTGCCACTAGCAATTATACGGCGGCCGCAGTATTTCCATGGTCACACAATGTTGCAGTCACATGTTTTTGTTTTTCGGGGAGCCGCACGGCGTATTTCGGCCTAAGTCACATTTGCCACGGCGGCCATGGGGTCTCCAAAATCTATGGCCACGAGCAATTATACGGCGGCCGCAGTATTTCCACAGTCACACAATGTAGCAGTCACATATGTTTTTATTTTTCGGGTAGCTGCACGGCGTATTTATAAATTGTGGAGACCGAAAACGTGGGGTTGCCTTACGGTCTTTGACTTGATGTCGCACGGTGACCTTAGAGCGTTCCTGCAGCGGCCATAGAATTTTCAAGGCAGACGCAAGGTGCCCCAAAGGCGACCGCAGGGCGACCGCAGGGGGGCCCTAAGGCGAATGTGCGGCCAGACTGACGGTAACGAATGGGTATTTATTTTCTTCTCCGTACATATTTTGTGGATCATCCACACCTCCCAGTGGTTCCCTGGTTCTCTTATCAAGCCACTACCAGGTGAGCACCCAGGAGTATTGCCCCAATTTTTACCTCCGCCACTGAAGGTGGAAGGAGGTTATGTTTTCACCCCTTTCTGTCTGTTTGTGTTTGTTTGTCCATCTGTTTGTTTGTGTGCATATCTCAAAAAGTTTTGGACGGATTCGGATGAAACTTGGTGGACATATCTGGTGTGTGACAAGGAAGAATTGATTCGATTTTGGTGAAGATCCGAATCCGAATCCGGGTGCGAGAATTATTTAATCCTGAAAGTGATTCTTCACAATTGAGAGATATAGGCCGGGGGCCAGTGGGACCGACTTGCACGCCCCTCCCACCCCCCCCCCCCGCGACAATTTTTCACTGATACAACGGTGTTCATATCTATCCCAAGTATCAGAAAAAAGATATTCCCAGAAAAATAACTCATTTGCACTATGCTTTATTAAGCTGTTTCCATTTTTGCATGTAATTAAGCCATCCAAACATTATTCTACATCTCTGACAACAAAGGAAATATGTTCGTTTTATTCCTTGACCCTCCAAACATATGTGTAGATTCCTCATTTACAAATTTCCATGTATCAGAAGTTGAGATATTTACGAAAATGAGAACTCCCATAATGGCGGATCCTAATGAGCATATCAATGCATTTAAAATTATTTCCACAACTTTTACTCAAACAGAAAATAGTTGTGTTTCCCTTAAACACCAACAGACATCATAAGTCGCAGTTATGTATTATATCAGGCCCAGGTAATTAATTCTATTGATTAATCTGATTTCGCCTGATTTTCGAACGATTCATTGTGCTTTGTATTTTATGCTAATTAGCCTACTTAAAAATATTCAAAAATTTTAATATATTTTTTGCCAACCTGGCTTGTACCTGGCAACACTGAAGTAATGTTTTTTTTGACAAAAACTCACATGTGTGGTAATTACAAGGAAAGACGAGAGGGGGAGCACTCGGTAGAGTTCAAAACCTCCACCACCAATATTGCTGGGTCAGTCAAGTGAACCCGATATCCTATTCATTGTAGGTCAAAACGGATCACTCTACTGAACCACGATTGAATAAACTAAACTAGATCGACGCGCATGTAGAAATTCCAAAAAAATAAAATCGAAATTTTTTTGAAAAAAAAAGGTGCAAATTTTTTTTTTCTCCAACAAATTTTTTTTGGGGGTTGGAAATCACTTTAAACATGTAGAAATGTAAAAAAAATCAAATATTTTTCAAATAAAATCGAAATTTTTTTGAAAAAAAGTTGCAAAATTTTGTTTGTTTGTTTTTCTCTACCAAATTTATTTATTTTTTGGTTGGAAATCGCTTAAAACATGTAGAAATGCAAAAACAAAAATTCAAATATTTTTTCAAAATGGCCACCATAGCGGCCATATTGGACTTTGGATAATGTCCAAAATGTAATGGCATGATCCTTTAATTTGATGATCGTGACATGATCCATGATCCTAATTTAAAGCTTTAATTTGACATCAATTTTGTGATTTTATGTTTATATTTGACAGAGACATTGACATTTTGCCGATCTTTGTGAGATTCGTCTATTTTTGATTGGTTGCCATGGAAACAGCTCAATAAAGCATAGTGCAAATGAGTTATTTTTCTGGGAACATCTTTTTTCTGATACTTGGGATATATATTTGAACACTGTGGTATCAGTGAAAAATTGTCGCGGGGGGGGGGGGGTGCAAGGTAGGGCCCACTGGCCCCCGGCCTAATAGGGACAAAAACGACATATAACATGACATTTCAAAAATGTATTGGGCCCAATATGTTCTCGTGGATCAGGCATTGTGTGGTGGAGTCATGCACTCTACTGAGTGCCCTTCTACTTATTATTGTTATTCTTTGACCCTTTTTGGCCTTTTTTGCTCCAATATTTTTTAAACATGTTTTTTCTCAGCAGCCACTTGTCCGATTGACACAATTTTCAGGGTAGGAGAAACCCACCATGGAGAATATTTTAATAATTATGACGTCATCGGTCACGTATTATGGCAACTATCTTGGATTAAATGCAAAAAAGAAAACATCTCTCTGACACTGCTGATGGGAAAAATTTGAAACTTGTCACCTCATTCCATTCCCAATGGGGAATAGAGGATTGTAAGGATGACACCATTGGTTAAGCAGAAGATCAGCCCTAAATGTTTTAATCAAAATCCTTGCTTCCCATTGAGATTCAGTGTGTATGTCCAGGCCGTAACATTTTTACCAATTGAGCGTTTGTCATCAAATCTCAACAAGCCTTTATTATGAGATTGTGGAGAACACAAATGAATAAAATGTAGAATATATTTATTTAAATGTCGTTTTTATCAAGTTTAGTTTGGATACGGACAGATGTCGATTTGCATTTTGAGGTGCTTTCCAGTTTTCTTTATTTTCTTGACAACAGTCGAGTCTTTACACGCAGACCACAAACTTTCATGAAGTTGAGCACGAAAGTTGTGAAATTATGAATTTAATGGACAAGGGTTTGTGTCACAGAGTAAAGAGTAATTTTATAATTTGCTTTGAGAAAATGCAAAGGCAAAAATAGGGGTCACGGTGAACATGTTGTTTATGACAACGAAATCTCTGAAGAATATTTTCATGAATCAGGTCAGGTTAGGAATGGGAGCATGTGCCAGAGCAGCACATCACTACGTCCACTTTCCGCCGGTACTCCAGGGGTCTCTGTCCGGCCATCCCCCAGGCAGATGCCTGGCCAATCCCCATCTCCTTGAGATGCTGATCAACCTGCTGTTACCATGAAGCACGTGGTCAGCCTATTGGCCTCCTCCACTCACGTGGCTCCCTCGCTGAGAGAATCTGGTGAGCAGGATTAGCATCAGGAAAACGAGCCACATGCCCATACAGTCGCAGGTGACGCGCTTGGACTATGCAGGTAACAAACCTCATTTAAGTTTCTCTAAGCAACCACTCGTTGGACATAAAGTCCAAACAGCGATAGCCAAGGATTCCCTGAAGAGACCTGGTACCAAAGGAATTAAGTCGCCATCTCAGATCCTTGGTCAGAGTCCAAGTCTTACATCAGTAGAGCAAGATTAGAAGCACCAAGGACCTGAGGACTCGGACTTTCATCCTCCTGCACAGGTACCGGCAGATCCAGTGAATCCATGACTCCACAGGCCCGACCCAGACGTCGATTGTCCTCTGGCTCATAGCCAGCAGAGACATGAATATCACTGCCAAGGTCAGTGAATCTCTCAATGACCTCAACACCATCGCCGCAAACAGGTACAGACAAGATGACAGCATCCAAGATGTCATTGAAAGCCTGGATCTTAGTTTTGACCCCGGAAACCCATAATCCCAGCGGCTCTGACTCCACATTCAGCACCTCGAGGAACCCCAAAAGGATATCTTGAGTCTCCGCAAAGATGACTGCATCATCTGTGAAATCAAGGTCAGAAATATTGACATTCCCAAACGATGCGCCACAGCTTCATCGCTCAGACATCCTCCCCAGAATCCAGTCGATACAAGTGCTGAAAAGTGTGGGGGCCAGTACACACCTCTGACGAACTCCAGTAACAACTGGAAATAAGTCAGAATTGGTATCACCACATTTCACAGCACTCTGAGTACCAGAATATAGTTCAGACATCAGATTGATCAGTTTTGGTAGCACCCCAAGAAGACCAAGAATCCTCCAGAGGGCATCCCGATTAACTGAATCGAACGCTTTACAGAGATCAACATAGGCTGCAAGCAGCCCCTGCCAAAATTTTTGTCTGGGTTTGGTGAGGACCCGAACAGCAAGGATACAGTCAATTGTTGACCTCTTTGGTGTAAAGCCTGACTGCTCTGGATGCTGGTCCTCAAGCAGATGGTGGCGAACACTGTCAAGAATTATCCGAGCAAAAGACCTTGCCGGGCACTGAGAGCAGCGTCACCCCTCGGTAGTTGTTGCAGTCCTGGCGATCACCCTTCCCTTTCCAGAGAGGGACAACAAGGCCCCTCTTCCAGTCAGTTGGGATAATGCCTGTGTTCCAGGCAGAGCACAGAACTGCATGCAATGACACGAGTATAGCATTTCCACCAGCCTTGAGAAGTTCAGCATGGATACCACAGATCCCAGGAGCTTTACCCATTTCAACCGGTTCACCGCAGCCGGTGTTTCCACAAACGAAGGTGGATCACAGTTTATTGGAGGATCAGCAATCGGGATAGTAACACCCCTGACATCCAACGTGACAGCTGGTGGATCAGCCTGGTACAGCCGCTCGAAGTAACTGGCTCAGTAGGCTTTCACTTCGGACTCCTCCATCAAGAGCCCATCACCCTCTGCTCTAACTGCAGTACACCGAGGGACGTGCTTGGACAAACGCAATGCGCAAATTCCCCTGGAAACCAGGACAAGAATCACTTGACCACAGGTGGTGCTCTTCCCCACTCACAGATTCCACGCACATAGGCCTCCTTGTCCACCCTAAGCACGCATACAGTTTTATGCCTCAGCTCTCTGAACAGCTCAGTTCTGCCATTTAGCCTGTCCCTGCAACTCTGGTAAATGGAATCCAGTGTCCCTTGAGAGACAAAATTATTGTTTTCCCTATGGTGAGTTCCAAGATATCCACCAGCAACATCAAGAACCATGGTCTTGAAGGTACTCCATGGGAGGTCTTCACACTCCACAACTCTTCAGGTTTCCCCAAAGCAACCAACCCCCCGAAATCTCCACTCAGCCTGTTTGCAATTTCCTTAGTTACCCTCTCATCTTTTTGCTTGCCAACATCCAGCCCAGGCTGGGATGGTACCATTCTCCCAGATTTAAGCTGCAACTTCAGAGTTGCTACAAGCCTGTGGTCGGTATTGAGGAACTGAGCACTACAAAAGACCCTGCAGTTCTGGACCATCTTCCATTGACCACCAACCAGCACATGGTGAATCTCCTTTGCCACACCACCCAGCATTGGAATACCAAGTCCAGCGATGAGCTGGTGGGCATTGAAACCATGAACCAGCCACCTTTATTCCATGACTTCTTGCAAAGTCAAGGAACTTGGTGCTATTCTGATTCACAGTTCAATACCCATGGTGACAAACACATGTCTCATAACCATCCCTATCAGTTCCAGTCAATGCATTGAGACCCCCCCAAGACGAGAAGAGTATCTCGCCTATACAGAGAATAGGGAATCGACACCCAAGGAGTGACAAATCCTTATATTAAGCCGCTGTCACACCTTGACGATTTTGCCAGCGTATGCCGATTTATGAAAAATTTGTCTAAAACGCTGGCACACGTCGAATACGTTATGGGTACGTTTTGTATACGTTAAGAGCACGCTGAAAAACACTGCCATACGTCGTCGTACGCTGGCTTTAAACGTTGTACTTTTGGGTTTTCCTCAAATTTTTGCATGCTTGAAATTTTACAACATATGCCGGCATATGACTCACACGTTCCGCGACGCTGGCCATAAGTTGTAGGCACGTTATGCGATCGTTGACACACGTCGACACACGTTACTTGTAAGTTACTCATAAGTCGAAACACGTCGAGGTAATGTTTAGCGTACCCGAAACTTTTTTTTTGTATACCTTGTCGAAGCTCGTATGAGAGCAAACACTCAACGCACAGCAAGGGGGCATGAGACAAGAGGGGCGGGAGTGGGAGGGACAAAACAGTGGGGAACAGACACATTAGGAGATCTGTGGAAGGGAGAGGGATGGGACGGGGAACATGGGGAAGAGAAGATGGACATTACAGGGACTTTCATGAAGGAAAGCAGGGGAATTGAAGGAAGTGGGCTTGGGTGGATTATCGGGGGTAGAAAAGATCGAGGATTTGGATGGGGGATGATAAGAGGTGGTGGTGAACAGCTGTTTTGAAAGCCTAGAGGGAAGAATGGGAAAGAATAGAGTGAGGGAGTTTATTCCAAAGGTGGGAAAAAAGAGGAATGAAAGAGTGAAGGTGAGCAGTGATTCGTGATTTTGGTAGTTTTACCAGAAGGGGGTTTTTGTTGGTGGATCTTGAGTGCCCTGTGGAACTGTGGTGGGGACAAATCGCAGAGAGAGCAGGGGGGGGGGCAAGGCTGGAGAGGAGACGGTAGAAGACAGAAACACCACCGACCAACCTGCGGTGATTGAGTGAGAGGCCCAAAGACTCAGCTTCATTGCGGGAGATGCCGATGATCCTAAATGCCCTGGTTTCGACAGGGTGAGGCCGAGAAAGGTGGGAGGCAGGAGCACCAGCCCAGAGGGGAGAGCAGTACTCCATCAGGCTACAGACAAAAGCTTTGTAAGTGGTCAGGAGCTCAAGAGGGCTGAGGAAGGACTTTGCACGACGGAGGTTTCTCAGTCGGCGACTGGCTTTGGAGGCGAGGTTGGAGATGTGACTTTCCCAGGAAAGGTCATGGCAGATTGTGAGATCCAGAAGCTTGAAAGAATAGACTTCTTCCAGAGCATTGTTGAGGAAGTGGATGGGGGCGGGGGGGGTTTCTAAACGGTCCTTTCGAAGAGACATAGTGAGAGTGTGAGATTTGTCTGGATTGAAAGACATGTTCCACGTGTTGGACCAGTTTGTGATTTTATCCAGAACTGCAGTGAGCGAAGAAGCTGCTGCTTGCCGGTCTGAGGGATGACAGATAGTACGGCAGAAGGTGGAGTTATCAGCAAAGAGATATAGAGGATTTTCCAGAGTCGGAGAGATCATTGATGAGAACCAGAAAAAGAACAGGGCCCAGAACGCTACCTTGAGGAACTCCAGCCTGGACAGGAAGAGGGGATGAAAGAACTCCATTTTGGGCCACACGTTGACTGTGATAGGAGAGGAAGTCTGCGAGCCATGAGTGGAGATGGCCTTGAATACCATGGGAAGAGAGTTTTGTGAGTAGTGCAGGGTGCCAGACTGTGTCAAAAGCATGTGATATGTCCAGGGATACGGCTCGGATTTCCTGTCTGGCATTGAAGACCTCCATCCATTGATGGGAGAGCAGAAGCGGCATATCCAGGGTAGAGTGACCTGGTTTGAAACCAAATTGATGATTGGAAATCAAGCCATTGGAGAAGAGGAAGGATTTCATGTCTGAAGCGATGATTGATTCCATCACCTTGCTGAAGATTGGGAGAAGGTTGATTGGTCTGTAGTTGCAGGGATCTGTTTTTGCACCTTTTTTATGCAGGGCAGTGATGTTTGCAGATTTCCAAGCAGATGACAGATGACCTTGAGCAAATGAGAGGGTGAATAGAACAGAGAGAGGGTGAGCAAGAGCAGAAGAGCAGGCTTTGAGGACACGTGGGCTGATGCCGTCTGGACCGGTTGCAGAATCTGAGTCGAGGTTTGAAAGCAAGCTCTCCACCTTGTGAGGAGAAAAGGACACAGAGTCCCGGGACAGTTGGGTGCGACTGGGTAAGGTGGGTAGAGAAAGTGATGGGTTTTCGACACAAGATTTAGCTGCAAACACCGAGTTTAGGCACTCAGCTTTTTCACGTGCGGTATCAGCAGTGCGGCCATTTGAGGTAAGGGAGGGGATGGAGGGGGAACATACACCAGCAACAGATTTGATTAAATGCTACCACGATTTTGAGGAGGGAGAGAGGTTTGAGAGTTCAGACTTGAGATGAGAAAGATGATGTTTTCTGGCTCTCCTGAGGGTTGATACACACTTGTTCTGAGCTTTGTGGAAGGAACTGAGATTGCCCTCAGTTGGGTTTGCTTTCGATGAGGCAAAGGCAAGTTGTTTCAGGACAACTGCCTCACCACAAGCTTCAGTGAACCAAGGGCGGGAGGAAGGGTAGGACAACTGAAGACGAGAGCGGATAAATCTGTGCATGAGGGAGAGCAAGTTTCTTTGTTCTGTGCCTGTTTTTTTCACGAAACGTTCTGTGCCCGTTTCTAACCCATGAGTAACATTTTGTAAGCACGCTACACGAACGTTGTTCACACTTCACAACACGTTACTTGAAAGTTCCTCATACGTCGAAACACGTCAAAGTAATGTTTTCGCTACCCGTGACGTTTTTATAACCTATGAGTAACGTGCTTGGGAATTATTTGTAAAGCATGTCCTACCCACAAATGCGTATTTGACGTCTTCAGGACGACCACAGAACTTACTGAACACGTTTCTAACCTTCAGATACCGTATAATGGCGTATTGGCAGCGATTAGGGGGATTGGTTTATAAAAAGGGGCTTCGCAGGAGGAACCAGTCTTTTTTTAGACTTCGTGGTGAGTACATGTCCATGTCATTCCAAGAGATGGAGGATACGGCAGGCTGAGACGACAATACCTACCTGTCCTTGAATATCAACATGACCTCATCGAGTTGACACTGCACCAGTTGCGTGCCAATTGAGCCGGGAGAAGAAGACGTGAACGGAGGAGAAGGAACTGCGTCAGACCATGGATCGGGAGGCAACGCCATTACAGCATATATGACCAGCTCATGGTGCAACTCCAGAACGAGGACCATGCATCCTTCATCAACTTCCTGCGAATGCCCCCCAGCGATGTTCGACGAGCTGTTAGCCAGAGTGGGTCCAAGGACAACCAAGCAGTACACCTTCTACAGGGATCCACTTGAGCCTGGCATGAGGCTGGCACTGAGCCTGCTGCTGTTGGTGCCGTGACTGCAGTGCTGTGGAAGCGATTTAACTCGTTCAATGAAAACGATTTCAATTGCCGAGCACCAGCGTCCAAAAACAACAGGCGAGTGACAGGCATTCATTAAAAGTGAAGTTGCAGCCTATGAATAGAAAACCTTACGTAATCGTCGACGATACGCTGCCACGCTTTGCATACGTTAGACTATCGTTGGGCATAGGTTGTGGACGCCGAAAACACGCTAATCAATCGTTGGTATAACTTATCTATAAGTTATCGAAGCGTTGTGTTCATTACTAGTACATTATGCATTTGTCCAAGTCGTTTTGAATACTTTAAAAACTGAAACAAAAAAATAGTTCATCGTGGGAATGAGAAAAAAAATTAGCCGAAAAGAACATCGAACAATGGTGCAAAGTAGTCTCCTATTCGTCGATGCAACGAGGATCCATCATCACCCACACCCTCCCCATCACGCTCACCTACTACTACTGACATGGAGCTACTACTACTACCAATACTACTACTACTACGACTACTGACACGCTCACCTAATACTACTACTACTGATACTACTGACATTGACTCAACATGGAGTCTGGAACACTGACGGGTTCCTCTTGTGAAGCCCATTTGTATATACCAATTCCCCTAAACGCTGCCAAATCGCCATTATATGGTATATTAGTCCGGGAGCCAACCTGTGTACGAGGCTGTTTTAGGGTTGGACCTTACAGCCTCTGCTATAAAATTTTACACCCCCAGGATGTTTAGATATATGTTTGCAGTTCATGAAAACCAATGTTGGCAATTCATAAGCTCTTGCGAAAAATTTTGGCGGACGTTTTTGTTTGAGGAAGATTTGAAAAATTTGATAAAACAGCAATTGTCAATAAAATTTCTAAAAAAATTAAAAAATCACATTCATGAAAAATAAATGTGAACTAAATGTAAGAATTCAATCAGTGCATTGTAAAATGACAAAAAAAAATTGCCTTTGTGGAAGTAAACCTCGTAAAAGTACATAATTTTGTGAAAAATGCCTTAAAAATAACGTTTTTTGAAGATGGCCTTTAGAACTTTTCTTATCATAGGCAGATGCTGCATTAGAATACTAATTTCTCTTAATGTGATATGAACATGGTATCCATGGCTAATTAAAACAGCAAATTTGAGTGAGTTCTATCAATTTTTAAAGAGAAAATTAACATTTTTGTCAACCAAAGTTACCCCTACCCCCAAAATCCTCTTACTCTATTGAACACAGTTCGGTTAAGGTTTGCTGGATCCAGGTTGGGTACTTCACAGTTCACTCTTCCAAAGGAAAATTCAATGGTGTTTGGAGTGACATGGCCCTGGAGCAGACATACAACAATGAAGGGAAGACATCTCTGTTCAAAGGCATATCTCAGGCACCAGCTGATCGAGATAAATATGTGAAGACAGCACCATTTCTCACAGCTGTATCAGAGAACATAAAGTCTATGGCTAATCTAGGCCAACAGGAATCTACTCATCATGGAGAAACACATAAGCAGGCAACAGAAGAACATATGCATGTTGAGGAGATCAAGAAAGTGATATGCCAGCAGATGATAAACCCATTCCAGTGTAACAACCAAGTGGATCTGCTCAATAGAGCAACTGGTGAGAAGGATGCTTCAAAAGACTTGGTCCATGCTCAAGCTAAGGGCATGGAAGCCATTATGAAAGCAGAAGAGGTGGTCTCTATTAAGATTGAACCACTGAAGCTGGTAACTTTCTCCTCACAGAAGAAATCAAACCCATCAAGGAAACAGAGTTTAATCAGGATCTATCAAGATGAGACTGCAACTACACGTGTGCTGTGTTTCTATCGCGATGCCGACCCAGTCACAAGACAGATTGCATTTTCCCATGAGTGGACAGACTATCCATCATCCCTGTTTGAGGTTGATCCACGCTTAGCACAGGGGTTTGTAATGCGCAAAGGCAACAAGTCTGATTTCGTGGCAGTGCTAATTGCTGAAGCTGAGCAGGATGTTGTTTTACAGCTGCCATCATTACCACAGAGTGACCTATACACAGTTTATCTGGTAGACACAATGGCATTTGTAAATAAATACCAAAAAATGGGTGCAAAAACATTTGGTGAACTTCCCCAGCTGTATCTTCGCAAGCTCCTGCAGTTGAAACCTGAAATGTGCAACTGTGTCAACATCATTGGTGATCAGTATGATTTTGATGATAGCCATACTTTGAAGGGTGATGAGCAGCAGAGGAGAAACCAGACAGACCAGGCAAGACAATTCTCACCATCCAAGAGTCTTGAAATTCCGGACTGGAATTTACTCATGAAGAATCCAAGAAATAAAGGAAATCTTCAGAACTTCATTGGCACTTCCCTTTGTGAGAGTCCTGAAGCTATTCCGGATGGAGTGACCATCATTCTTGGTGGTATGATGGAAAACAAAGGTCACACTCTTTCCATCACATCAGCATCAAGTTCAGTTCTGGACTTACCTTGTGAAGAACATGAAGAGGCAGACACAAGGATTATTGCTCATCTTGCATATTGTGTGGAATATCTTGATCACCATCGAGCTGTTGTGCATGCAACAGATACAGACATAATTATGCTGTGTATATATCACTTCTGCTGCTTGAACACATTGCAAGAACTCTGGATACAACGGCAGAATCAATACCTACCTATTCATGAGCTGGTAGAAGTGTTGAGCAAGAAGTACCAGAAAATCCTCTTGATGTCGCAGCTACACTTCTGTGCACATATGTGTTGTGTGGATGTGACACAGTGAGCTACCCATTCAGAAGGGGAAAAGAAGAGGTCAGGTCAGGTATGGGAGCATGTGCCAGAACAGCGCGTCGCTGCGTCCACTTTCCGCCGGTACTCCAGGGGCCTCCGTCTGGCCATCCCCCAGGCAGATGCCAGGCCCATCCCCATCTCCTTGAGATGATGGTCAACCTGCTGCAACCATGAGGCACGTGGTCGGCCCACTGGCCTCCTCCACTCATGAGACTCCCTCGCTGAGAGAATCTGGTGAGCAGGATCAGCGTCAGGAAAACGAGCCACATGTCCATACAGCCGCAGCTGACGCTCACGGACTATGCAGGTAACAAATCTCATCCGAGTCTCTCTCAGCAACCGCTCGTTGGACTCAAAATCCGACCAGCGATAGCCAAGGATTCTTCGAAGAGACCTGGTACCAAAGGAATTAAGTCTCCGTCTCAGATCCTTGGTCAAAGTCCAAGTCTCGCACCCATAGAGCAAGACTGGAAGTACCAAGGACCTGAAGACTCGGACTTTCGTCCTCCCGCACAGGTACCGGCAGCGCCACACCCCATGATCCAGTAAATCCATGACTCCCCAGGCCCGACCCAGACGTCTATTGACCTCCGGCTCACAACCTGCGGAGACATGAATATCACTGCCAAGGTAAGTGAATCTATCCACGACCTCAACATCCTCACCACAAACAGACACAGACAGGACAGCAGCATCCAAGATGTCACCGAAAGCCTGGATCTTAGTTTTGACCCAAGAAATCCGTAATCCCAACGGCTCCGACTCCTCATTCAGCACCTCGAGGGCCCCCAAGAGGATGTCTAAAGTCTCCGCAAAGATGACTGCATCATCTGCAAAATCAAGGTCTGAGATCTTGACATTGCCAAACGATGCACCGCAACTTTATCTCTCCGACATCCTCCCTAAAATCCAGTCCATACAAGTGCTGAAAAGTGTGGGGGCAAGTACACATCCCTGACGAACTCCAGTAACAACTGGAAATAAGTCAGAGATGGTACCACCACACTCCACAGCACTCTCAGTACCAGAGTAGAGTTCAGACATCAGATCGATCAGTTTCGGTGGCACCCCACGAAGACCAAGAATCCTCCAGAGGACATCCCGATTCACTGAATCGAACGCTTTACAGAGATCAACAAAGGCTGCAAGCAGCCCCTGCCGAAACTCTCGCCTGCGTTCGGTGAGGACACGAAGTGCAAGGATACGGTCAATCGTTGACCTCTTTGGTGTAAAGCCTGACTGCTCTGGACGCTGGTGCTCAAGCAGATGGTGGCGAACCCTATCAAGAATTATCCGAGCAAAGACCTTGCCCGGCACTGAGAGCAGCGTCACCCCTCGGTAGTTGTTGCAGTCTTGGCGATCACCCTTCCCTTTCCAGAGAGGGACAACAAGGCCCCTCTTCCAGTCAGTTGGGATGATGCCTGTGTTCCTGTGAAAAGAAGAGCGGCACAGGTTTCTCTGGGACTGATAGGAAACCTTCCCCACCTTGTTGATTTTGGAAGAGATAGTGAAATGGCAGCAACAGAATGTGTCATTGATGAGGCCAGAGTATACTGGACTGCTCTGCATGGCCAAAAAGGGTTCAGCTGTTTGGATACCCTCAGGCAGCATATGTTTGTCTCTTCAAAATTAGACCTTAGGTCACTGCCAGCAACAGAAGATGCGTTTTACTTCCTTGTTTTAAGAGCATTGTATCAATTGCTTCTGTATAGACGTGCACATCTCAGTGACCGAGCACTTCCCCCAGCCACAACATTTGGCAGAACCCTTATCAATGGAAAACTGGTCCCAATTCTCATGTCTAAGCCAGCCAAGCCAAACAGACAAAACGGTGTCTTGCATGTGCAAATTATCCAAATGTCTGAAACGATGTTCATGCAAAAAGGCTGCTGTGCCTTGCTGAGTGACATGCATATGCCTTGGTCAGAGAGGTTCATGTGGTGGAGTTGTTTCAGAGTGACTCTTCCTCTGAAGAGGATGTTTCATGTCACAATATTGTGTTAATCCATTTCTAATTTTATCTTCCTTAAAACCATGGCATGTAAAAGTATGTTCTTGTTCCTGACCCCATTGATAGTCAAGCATTTCTGAGTTACATAAATCTTTTGTTGTTTGACATATAACCTTGTCAATTGTAGGTAGGTTAAATCTACACCAATTGTGATATAGGAAATGAACTCCTCTTTAATATGAGGGGTCATTTGTGTATATAGGTTTAGTGGTTATGATTTTAGGACAATATGAATTACCCCTACCCCCATCCTACATCTTCGCTTTTGCCAACATTTTGTTATCAGAGGGGGCTCGCAAAAGTGTTGACTGTGTTGTTGCGCAAGAGTTTCACCATTGCCAACATTGGTTTTCATATACTCAAAGGGTGTCTCTTTATGAAAATCAACACAAAAATTTTATAGCAGACCGGGCAATTTTTTTTTTTAATTTTGATCGGTTGGCTCCCGGACTATATGTAAGTTAGAAACACGTTCAATAAGTTCTGTGGTCGTCCGGAAGATGTCAATCAAATTCTACATTCGACAATGTGCGTTTGAGATACGTTACACATAGGTTCAAAGCACGCTACACATAGGTTAAAAGCACGCTACTCATAGGTTCAAAGCACGTTACTCATAGGTTAAAAATTAAGTTTCGGGTATGCTAAACATTACCTCGACGTGTTTTGACTTATGAGTAACTTAGAAGTAATGTGTGTCCGACGTGTGACAACGATCGCGGAGCGTGCCGAGAACTTATGTCAGCGTATGCGGAACTTGTGAGCCATACGTCGAGTACGTCGTAAAATTTTCAACATGCTTGAAATTTCACGACGTACTAGACGTACCACGGAATATGACAGCGTACTTCGTTGTTTTCAGCGTGCTCCTAACGTATACACAACTTACCCATACCGTATTCTACGTGTGCCAGCGTTTTAGACACATTTTTCATAAGTCAGCATACGCTGGCTAAATCGTCAAGGTGTGACTGCGATGTTGACACTTCCAATTTTCAGGCGGTTATGATTTAAATCGGCGTGCGGCAGGTTTTTAATAGAGAACGCCATGAGTTCGTCGGCGATACGTGCAGCGCGCTATGCCTAAGTTAAATTATTGTTGGGCATAGATTGTGAACACCGACAACAGGCTAAGCATTCGTTGGTATAAGTTATCTATAAGACAACGAACCGTTCTGTGCCCATTACTAATATGTTATGCATACGACCAACACGTTATGAATACGACCAACACATTATGAATACGACCAAAACTTTTTTTAAGAACCTCAAAACTTCAGCGTACTCCAATGTTTTACATACATTTTTATACGTTGCCATTGCTGGCTAAAACTTCAAGGTGTGACAGCGCCTTTAGTCTCATAATACGCTCGTTGACCGGTGTTACCTCAATTTTCATTTAAGTCAGCTTGTTGGACACAGCTGCAGCAACTCCTTGACTAATAGTAGGTGTAACCACCCGCCATTATATCACCGCAATCTGTTCTCCAACCCTCAGAGAGTGCTGCAATTCCTGTGTCCAAACGTATGAGCTCAGATGATAACAGAGACAGGTGATCATCCTCTGTTCGGGATAGGACATTCCAGGCACTCACCCGAAAGGACTGCCTTTGGTTAACTGAAGTAGACCACCGTCTGGTGAACGACACCTCAGCACCACCCTGACACACTACCGCAATCTGACCCCGGAAGGTTACCCCGTGGTTTTCCTCCCATCATCAAAGTGTGGGGTCCCGAAGGCTTTGCTCAAATTCTGTCACCCGGTGCGCTGCCCTGAGGAGGGCAGCTGCACAGGAGGTACTCCCATGGAGTCTGTTTTCAGATTTCTTTGTCGTACATTTTGCGGAATGAATAGTTTTACAGTGGCCGGAGTGCAAATGCTGCCACCAACCTCTGAAAAAAAAAAGTAACCCAACTGCAGGTGGATGTCCGCAGACACAGCTGGGCACGAGATATGGATGGCTGTTGGCTCATAAGGAGCTCTTCCTCCCTTTGTGAACCCCAGCTGTCACAAATAACTTAAAGTTGCTGTTTTTAGCTGTCGTGTTATTGCCCATCATCCCAAGGACTTTTGCCATGCTGAACCATAAAGAACAAGAAAGAGCTATGAGAAATTGCAGAACCTCACCAGAACTTGTTTTGTGTGGTTATTTTGTGTGGCAAATAAATGGAAGGATGTACTAAATGAAAGGTCGTTGATTGCAAATGAAAGGTCTGCATGATCTTGTTGTAAATATGTAAAGGTCAATGGTGTGAAAAGTTGTAAAGGTCAAATGGTCTGAAGATTGAAAGGTGGAAAGGTCTGAAAAGGTCTAAATGGGTCTAAAGGGTTAAAATGGTCTCAAGGTTCTTCAAAGGTCGAAGGGGTCTAAGGGGTCTAAAGAGTGCACTTTAAGGTTTAAAGGGTTGGAATTGTCTGAATGGGTATGAAGGGTCTTAAAATGTCTAAAAAGGGTCTAAAGGGTAACAAAATGTCAGAAAGGTGTGAAGGTCTAAAAGGGTCTTCAGGGTTCTAAAGGGTCCAAGAAGATCCAAAGGGTCTTTGAGGTCTAAGGATTCTAAAGGGTGTAACAGGGTCTACAGGGTCTTCGGTGTCTAAATGGTCTGAGGGGTCTTAAAAGGTCTGTAGTATTTTGGGTCGTCAGGGTTGTTTGGGTCCTCAAATCCTTGGGGTCATTGGCGTCATCAGGGTCTTAATGGGTCTTTGTGTTGTAAAGGGTCTGGAGGGTCTTAATGCTTTTAAGGGTCAGATGTAATTCATAGACATACTCACGCTCTGTGCGGACAAACAGACAGACAAACAAACAAATGAAAAATCACTCAGAGTGACAACTTGGCAAAACAGCACAAAGTAGAATGGCACTCGGTAAAGCGCATACCACTGCCAGATGGAACAGTTTATGTTTTGTATCCCACTGATGGGCTGGATCCGAACCAAAATCCAATCCGCTTGTTCTTGTCACCTATTCAACTCATCCACCTTGTTTTGTCACAACTCGTCCACAACTTTTTGAGATATAGTGATATATTTAGTTTTTGGTCCTATCAATTTTAGAAGTTCGGCCTGTGTTGACCTTTTGACCTCAAAATTAATTGGTAGATCAATTCAGCGACCTGACATGAAAATGCTCTTCAAATTTCAAGTCAATTGGATGAAAATTGAGGATTTTCGAAAATTTTGCCCAAATTGGCCTTTTTGACCTTTTGGCCGAAGTTTACCTCAAAATTAATGTGGTTGAATTCAGTGACCTGATGTGCAAATGCTCTTCAAATTTCAAGTGAATTGGATGAAATTTGAGGATTTTAGAAAATTTGGCTTAAATTGGCCTAAGCAGACCTTTTCGGTCGACCGAAATTTTACGACACTTCAACGAGGTACCATCGCAGGGTCGGTGGCATTAATCTCTGAAAATTTCAGAGCGATCGGTTGAGCAGTTTGGGCTGCAGGTGAGCGGACAGACAGACAGACAAACAGACAGAGACAAATGGAGGTGATCAACATACTTGTCATTTTTTTTTCTTTTTGCCAAGTCACAAATGAACCCAAATACAATGCTCTTTCCTCTCGCGAGGGTAATAAGCAGAGAGCTTTACTCTCGCTGGCAGCTGGATGACTAATTGTATGTTGTACCATTAAACCTCTCAACCATGGAAATGTACAGTTCACATGTCAAAGGAATTCAAACACAACAATTATTATTATTATTGTTATTATTCACACCATAGATCTGCTCTTGGCTTAACGGTTAAGGTGGCTGACCTATAATCCGAGGGTCTTGAGTCCAAGCCCCTGTTGGGTCGTTGAATTAACACGAGGTATGGATGACTCAGCCTGTCATCCTTCCGAGGTCGGCGATTTGTTGTACGAAAAGCGTACCAGCTTGCGAGTAAACAGGGGCACAGCCACGCCCCTCAAAAATGATGCAGCCAAGCATCCACAGGCTGCATACGAATAAATAAATAAATTCCCACCATGGCCGCTAAAGGTGGACGTTAGCGATAGAAACCAGAGTCTCTTTAAATAGTATTATATAGGGAGCTCACCAACAGTCCAAAACTTCAAATTATTCACCCAAGTGGGATGACCAATCCTGTCCTTCCCCTCCATAAATTCTTCAATAAAAGCTAATACCACATGGCCAGGTCTTCTCTTCCAGTGGCAATATCTTTCCACCTTCCTCCTTTGGATGACATTTAGGAGACCATCGTCCTCCCAAACTCCAATTCGACCACGAACCCATTCATTTGTTTTATGCTCCATCCAGGACACTCTCAGCATTCTCCTCCAAATCCATAGTTCAAAAACACTAATATACCTTTCATCTTCTACTTCAAGAGTCCAACTTTCGCAGTCATGAAGTACAATACACCAAACAAGTGCTTTCACCAGCCTTTTTTTCAGATCTATTCCAATACATTGAGACTTCCAAACAGCAGACAAATCACTAACTGCATCTCAAGCCAGAGCAAGACTGGTACTAATCCCCATGAACGTAGGTTCAATTGATGAAATTACTGAGCCAAGTTATTTAAAATGTTCCTCTGGTGTCAGTTCTGATGTGCCAAAATGCACGTTTTCTCCATTTGCACCATTCCAAATCATGATTTGAGTCTTATCTTAATTTATATGCAAGCCAAATAGCTCACTCTTCAACTTGACTTCCTCTCCCATCAGTTCCAACTCCATATTTGATTTGGCCAAGAGGCATAGCGTAGATGCTAAATGTCACGGCCAGGAACTGTGCATCCCACTCGTTCTGGTAAGATACACTTCACATCTCTCATAATCCTCTCACATAACGACATTGAAGAGCATAGGGGACAGTGAACAACATTGATGTACTCCCTTTTCGAAATTAAATTTCTATGTCAG
Source organism: Eptatretus burgeri (assembly GCF_056783735.1). Lineage (NCBI taxonomy): Eukaryota > Metazoa > Chordata > Myxini > Myxiniformes > Myxinidae > Eptatretus > Eptatretus burgeri. Next base: position 85,845,556 of record NC_140964.1, on the reverse strand, counting down.
CCCATTGTCCACTCAAACAACTCTGACTGCCTTTATATACAAGCATCTAATCAACCAAACTAGATGTTTTGGCACTCCAAATTCCAATAAGGTTTCCACATCACTTTGTGTTGGACATTCTCGAACGCCTTGGCATCGTCGATGAACATTGCCCATAACTGTGTCTCGTTTTTGCCCTTCACCTTTTCAATCAAAGTTCTCAAAATAGCATCTATAGTGCTTTCACCACATGTGAAACCAAAGTGCTCCTTAGCAATAACCTCTTTGCCTGATGATCTCGAACAGAATCTTCGATGCATGACTTATTAAACTGAGCGTCTGATGTTTGGAGCACTCCTGTGATCTTGCAACCTTAGGCATCGTAACGATCTCCGATATTACCCATTCATCATGCCCAATCTCCGATTTTCCAGATGTTGTCTGATACTTTTCATAACGTCGATCACTGTTCCACCACCAGCTATGAGTGCCTCAGCTAATACACCATAAAGTTCCATCGCCTTATTGGTTTTGTTATTTTATGGCACATCTGATTTTTCCTTTCAGAACTTCTGGCTCTTCTTCAAAACCTTCAAAAACCCAATCAGATCGATTTATGAAATGTGGATCCTTGCTGAATAGCACTTTATCGTACCGTACCGCAGTTATACCATCTCTGTTTGATCTTACATTTCTCAATCAATAAAACACGATCTGCAACTTCTTATTCGTACGTTGTTTGCCACTCAATTCTCTAACTAGATGAGATATCTTTTTGCTGTGACTACTAGCAAATGCACTTTCTGTATCCACAGCCTTTGCTTCTAACCACTATTTCTCAGCTTTCTTCACATATTTACACAACTTATTGCACTCTGGACTTAGTGATCCTAAGGTTTTCGCCTTTCTTCTTTCTTCAATCAAATTTAGATATCACTAGTGCATGCCCGTAGGTGCTTGCCCGTACATGCGTGGCCGTACGTGCAAACAAAACAAACAAAAAAAACTTTCAAACCGCGTGCCAGAAACAACAACCACACAGGCTGTTCCTTCGCTCTCACGTGCCCGTACGTGCATGGCCGTATGTGCAAAAAAAAACTTTCAAACAACCAGACAGGCCGTTCCTTCGCTGTCGTAAACGACGACTGGATTGGGGCATTGTGTTTAAGAAAATCGAGAAAGAGTGAATACAGTCAGTCGATAAATCAAGAAAAAAAATCGAGAAAGAATACAGTAATCGTCACTGACTGGATTGGGGCATTGTGTTTAAGAAAATCGAGAAAGTACAGAAATCGAGAAAGAATACAGTAAATCGATAAATCGAGAAAGAATACAGTACTTGACACGATCCGGAAGTTCGCATATCGCAGTTATGATTATTCGCAATTTAGTTTTAATGGCCAATTATTCAATTAGCGCCAACGTATTTTGCCTTTTCGCAAGGAAAAACATGGAGAGGAGAGGAGAGAAAAAACCCGTAATGGCGAACGCGGCTGAGTTTCTCTTCACCATCGACCACAGCTACGCAGCAACGCTTCCTGTCATTGGTTGATATAAAATGGCCGCAGCAACGGTTCCTGTCATTGGTTGGTAAATAAATGGCCATAACTTGGGAAGCACTTGTCCGATTAATATCAAACCTTGAAAAGGCACATTCTCAGGTCCCCAGCAATATATCTGGCAAGTTTCAATTAGATCGGACCAGCAGTTGTCGAGAAACAGCGGTCACAGACACACACACACACACACACACACACACACACACACACACACACACACACACACTCACACACACACACACACACACACACACACACACACACACACACACACACACACACACACACACACACATTGCTGGAATTATAGATAGATTACTGATCCAAGGTTTCCTCTTTGGACGGTTGCTTGGGCAATGTTCTTCAAACGCACCTTTCAGTGCATCAGCAAAGTTGCACCAATCGTGCTGCTTGTTTTCCATGGACGCTTTAATTAATAATTAAAAAGCACTGCAGTTTTCTAAAGCCTTGCAAAAAAGCTGGCGAGGTGCTTTCTTTGACTTTTTCGTGTTCCAACATCTACCTTTGATCTTAGCCTAGACCATTTGATGGTCACCACCACAATCTGCACTGGATTGTGCATTGGATTGTCTTGAGTCCATACACTCACGTCTATCTCTTTGTCTAATGGTCATAAAGTCTATTTGGTTATTGTATCTGTAGACCAGTGACGTCCAAGTATACCGTTGATTAGCATGATGCCTGAAGCAGGTATTGAGCACAAGCAAATTGGCTTGTAACCAATCCAAAAGCAGCTTAAGTCACTCACTTACCTTACCCAAGCCAAATCGTCCACAAGCTCCATGATCTGTGTTTCACAAATCTTTGCATTGACATTGCCAATTACCACCGACTGTTCTCTCTTGGAGCAACTCTTGACAACTTTCTGTACCTCAGCATACAAAGAGATAACTTCATTCTTATCAGCGTCAGTGGTTGGCATGTAGACTTGAATGATGTTAATCACTTTTGGCTTCAAATCCACTCTAATCGTGATGATCCCAGCTCTTACTGGATCGACAGCAGCGATAACTTTTGCAGTTTTGGGGGAGACATCACTTCTCCCATCCCACTAGCATCGGCCAAACTCTACAATCCTTTTTATCTCTTCACAGTGGTAAGATTGAGGGTAGAGCGGAATGCACAGGGGTGTATTTTCCCCCTTTAAACCTGCCATTTCATCTCTCCTCAGCTGAGTCAACAGATAAAGAAACTAAAAACAAATACACATTGTGAGCTTGGACTCTTCCCCCAGGGCACCTGCAGTCCAGAGAGCCAAGATGGAGGCAAAACCCCACGTCCTTTCTATACAGTTCCAAAATAGCCAGCGCAAAAGACATTGACAGTAGACATTTTCTATGCACATATAATATTAATCAATTAAAGGTTATTGTAAGAATATTTAATATCCATAAATTAAATGCTAAAAATTATAATGCTTGTAAGAGAAGTGTTCATATTTGCTGAAAATATTATTGCTCGAGAGAACAGCAACATGTGGAAGTATGTCATTGACATTGTACAATATCAAACTCTGAAGTGGGTTATCCTGAAGAAAAACCTGAACAACAACAACTGAACGTCTACACCATAATTTGGAGAGGACAATCGATGCATTTAGCATAAACCAGGCTGATGAGTTTGAGCACTACACCCTTTAGTTACCACCAAAGGCATTGATTATCATACATGGTTTATGGGTGGTGGATTAGCAAAGCGGTGGTTAGCATTTCATACATCCCATACTCAAAGTACCACCGTAAGCCAAATAATTAATCAACAATGAACAATTAAACATTTCAACAGTCTCACCTTGCCAGGAATTGCTCCGAGGCCTGCCATTCCCCAAAACATCAGCTTTGGTACGTGTAATGCGTTCGCTCCATGCACGTGAATTTCCATTGGACCTGAATGGAACAAACAGATCAGGCATGTTTTCTACTAAAATCTGGGCCAAATGAAAGTTTGTTCATGTGATCCCCCACGTGAAACCCCCACGATCAATGTGAAAAGTTCATGTTTTGTTACTTCACAGATGTAACAATATGCTGATAACTACATGAATTTGAAGTGTGCAATGAAAAGTGATAGTTGACACACAAAAAACAACTTGAACAACAAAATTGAAAACCTTTTTCTTGAGACGGATGGAGAGATGTTGGAACTTAGGGCTCCGCTGTACACCGAGTTGGTGTCGGTGCTCTTCTGCTGACCCCTGCAGCAGCACACGGCTCCTCAAAATGGAGGTTTGACTCTTTGTTCCATGTAAGTACCCCGTGGAAATCACAGCATTTACCTTTATGACATCTTAACTGCAAAATAATCTGGTACTTCAGATCATTCATTTTGGTCAGTTGACTGGGTCAACCAATTTCGTATGGGGGTTAGGAGGGTGGTTCACAAAAATATTCTGAGATGACGAATTATATTTCTTCCATACTGTTTACCATTGAATATAATGAATTACTTATGAATGTATATCATTGAGCAGCATGGTTTTGTGTTTAAAAAAGGTCAATAGAAAAGCAAGATGGCAGATAAAATACAGCTCAAATAATCATCTCTTCCCTGATTTTTAGGGACTGCAAAAATGGCATTCTACATAATATTCTTCATGCTGCATCTGCAAACAAAGATTTAACTTTTTATGCACATTCAGCCCAATGACATGCTACCTAAATAATACATATTGAGGAGAGCAAAAGATACAACGAACCAATTATTTAGTCAAGTGGACAAAGGCTCACATCTAACTTTTTGACTACTGTATAATCTTTAACTTGTTCTATGAATGCCTTTTTGGTGATAGAAATTACAAAGTTCTTATGCCATTTTTTGCAGAAACATGCCTCAATCATAAACACTCTTCCCTCCCCCTAATTTTCCCTCACAACCACCTTTTTTTTTTCCTAACTACTAATACTCACCATCTCTCTTCCCCTCTCTCAAGGAGTATGTTAAGGCTTGGCAAAAGTAACATGTGTAAACACAGTTGAAGACTACTATGTGATTGAAATGTACAACCTTTGCCTTTGTCCAAGTAACAAATGAAGTGGCCGTATTGCCTTCTGTTTTCTTAAGGCCCGGTCACACCTTGACGTTTTAGCCAACGTATGCCAATTTTTGAAAAATTTGTCTAAAACGCTGGCACACGTTACATACGTTATGGGTAAGTTTTGATAACATTGAGAGCACGCTGAAAAACACTGCCATACGTCGTTGTACGCTGGCTTTAAACATTGTACTTTTTGGTTGTCCTCAAATTTTTTCATGCTTGAAATTTCACGACGTATGCCGGCGTATGACTCACACGTTCCGCTACGCTGGCCACAAGTTGTATGCACGGTCTGCGATCGTTGACAGACGTCAACACATGCTACTTGTAAGTTTATCATAAGTTGAGACACGCCGAGGTAATGTTTAGCGTACCCGAAACTTATTTCTAACCTGTGATTAACGTATTGTTGGCACGTTACGCGTTCGATGCCACACGTCGACAGACGTTACTTTTAAGTTACTCATAGGCTGAAAGACGTCGGTATTATAATGGATCGTCCTTGCGTCAGCGTCCACGGCCACGGCCAGGACACTTATTTGCAGCATTCTTCAAACTTTTCTTCGGCATGACGAGGATGTTCACACTTCGATGTCTAGCTTGGCTATGATTCCAATTGTCCATCGGCATCGTCTATTTAAAATAGTCGAGTTTGAGCGTTTTAACACGTTCAGAAGAAACGCTTCAAATTTCCAAACCCCAGCGTCAAAAAACAAAGGCGAGTGACAGCAATTTAAATCGTTCATTGTAAACAATGAAAATAGCTGAGTGGTACCGTTTAAAAGTCGTTGAGTGTAAAAAGAAAATCCAATTGTTGAGCGCAAGCGTCTACTTTCAATAGTGGGGTTTGAGCGATTTAGCACGTTCAATAGAAACGATTAAAATTTCCGAGCGCCAGCGTCAAAAAACAAAGGCGAGTGACAGCAATTTAAATCGTTCATTGAAAACAATGAAAATAGCTGAGTGGTACCGTTTAAAAGTCGTTGAGTGTAAAAAAAATCCAATTGTTGAGCGCAAGCGTCTATTTTCAATAGTGGAGATTCAGCCATTTAAATCGTTGAGTGGCAGCCTATGAATAGCAAACCCTACGTCACCGGCAAAGATAAACTGCCGCACGATATGGATAAGTTAGGCTATCGTTGGGCATAGTTTGTGAACGCCGGCTTCACGATAATTATTCGTTGGTATATCGTATCTATAATTAATCAAAGCGCTCTATGCACATTATTAGTTCATTGTGCATTTGTCTAACCCGTTATGAATAGACCGAAATCGTAAAAACAAGCTATAGCTCATTGTTGAAAAAGCCCCATAAAAAATTAGCCGCGAAGAACTTCGAACAATGGTGAAAAGATGTCTCCTACCCGTGGACACGCGGACGCAAGGACGATCCATCATAACCCACACCCTCCCCCTCACACTCACCTACTACTGCCAACATGAACAAACTACTACTAATACTGATACTGATACTGATACTGCTGACATGGACATCGACTCAAAAAGGACTCGAAAACACTGTTGGGTTCCCGTTTTATGAGCAGCATTTTTATATACCAATTCCCAAAACCGCAGGGAACACGTCTTTATATGGCAGTTGTAAGCTAGAAACACGTTCATTTATTTTTTTTGTCGACCGGAAGACGTCATTGGAATACGTCTACATACGTCGATGTGTGTTGGGACTACGTAAAGAATTGGTTCAAAGCACGTCAAACATAAGTTAGAAATAAGTTTCGCATAAAAAAGACATTACCGCGACGTGTTTCGACTTATGAGTAGCTTATAAGTAGCCTTTGTGGACGTTTGTAAGCGTCCACATATTGTGTGTAAAACTTATCCCCATCGCATGCGGAACGTGTGTCATACGCCGAGTACGTCGTAAAATTTTGAACATGTTTAAAATTTCTTGACGTACTCTACTTACTACGACGTATGATAGCGTACTTTAGCGTTCTACTCACGTATACCAAACTTACTCATACCGTATTTGACGTGCCCCAACGTTTTAGACACATTTTTCTTAGGTCGGCATACGCTGGCAAGATCGCCAAGGTGTGATCGCGATGTTGACACTTCCATTTCTACGGCAGTTATGATTCGAATCGTTGTGCGTCAGCCTTTTAATAGGCTACGTCACGACATCGTCGGCGATGCGTGCAACGCGCTATGCCTAAGTTAGACTATCGTTGGGCATCGGTTGTGTAGGCCGACAACAGGTTCAGCATCCGTTGGTATAAGTTATGTATAACACAACGAAACGTTCTGTGTCCGTTACCAAGTGTTATACATAAGACCAAGTCGCTATGAATACGTCCGAATCTTTAAAAAAAAAAACAAAAGTTCAACGTAAGCCAGTGTTTTACATACATTTTAATACGTTGCCATCGCTGGCTAAAACGTCAAGGTGTGACCGGGCCTTTAGATATCTTTTCTGAACAATACAAGATTCCTTTATACCTGAACAGCAATTTTTTTTATAACTATTTCCACCAAAATGATACTAAGGTAGCAAATGCATGTTTAAGTACGTTTGCAGCAAATGATGTATTCAGTTGAAGTGATACTCTGTAATGTAAGACTGGTATTACTTTGCAATAAATTCCACTTCTGACACCAATAACAAACACAATGTTGTTCCACTGAGAGATGTCAAGCTTCAAAGCTATTTAGTATATTTGGATTCTCATTCTCTCCTGAGGTCACAAGAATGCTTAATTTAGTAGTGCACATCTGAGCTGTCTGGGTCTAGATTTAATCCACAGTCATCTTCAACCGAATGATGTTTTAGCATTGTTTGCAAAGGGTGATGAATACTGAAGTACAGAAGGAGGTGTTTAAACTGGCTATCACATGCAATTACACGAACACAAATATCTCACTATATTTCCGAATGATTTGCCTCCATACTGGTGCTGTACACACTCCACTATTAAATCAATAGTATGTGGGTGAAAAACAAGTGGTCTCCCATCCCCTCAGTGACAGAGATTGACAGTGCTTGGTAGTACTTGCACAATTACATTCCCTCATACCTCCAGAAATGCTGTCCAACATGACATTCATGGCATACAGAAGCTTGTAGTCAGACAATCGGGAGAAAGCAGTTTTCCTTCTCTGGCTGGAAGGTTAATCCTTCCAGTGGAAACCCACAGATATGTCACAAGGTGTACAATCTGTGTGTGTCTATCCTTAGAAGACCAAGGATCCAAAAACAAACTTGTCTGAGATCAGACCTATCAATCCTTTCTCAATCTTCCAAATTTTGGTGTCAGTTGGTAAACACTGCCTCAGTAACATGCTCTTCTTCAGTCTGCTCAAAGGAGTCATGATGGATACATCTCATGATAAAGTGAATACCCAAATGGTACCTGTTAAAAAGGCTCGGGTTCCCAATCCCTCTTTGTAAAACCCTTAATAATCACTGAACAGATTACTCCACTCTGTGTGAGAAAGTGCACCACAAAAATTGAAGGCAAGCTGCAAGTGCATCCGAGTACATTGATATAAAGAAATCTGGAATATGGACATGCCATCAACCAACTCAAAGTGCCACATACTCACGATCTCTTTATCCAAAGACTGCATGGCGAACACTCCAATTTTCATCTGCAATCAACCTCTGGCATAGGTACAGCCTTTGGATTAACAATCTGCCTGATTTTTCCTGGACTAATCAAATATCTTAGCCAACCTCCAGGGAAGGCAGGTGTCTTAGAATTCCTGTAGATCCAAGTCATTTCTTAAAAAGCTAGTCTAATGTCAGCGTATGCTGATGAAAAATTTTTTTTTTTGCTTTGTAGATGGGTTCACACCTGTAATATCACTTCAACTTTTTCCCCACGGCAGATAGCATACCTTCCCAAACATTTGGGAGAGAAAATTAATTGTCAGCAAGTCATTTTTTGGTTTCTTCAGCACCAAATAGTTTGCAAGGCCTTCATTCATTTCTAGTCCCATTAACCCTCCCAAAGCCCATCTCTTGTTGGGTTAACTTTTCATTTCAATTCTGTATTTGAGAGTTTGTGGTTGTATCAATCTTGTTCACCTTGTGTCCTCCCCTTGCTGAGGGAGTCTCCCTCTTTGCCCAACTTTCTCTTTCTCCAAGTCTCCCTCTGTTCCTCAGCTCTGATGTTCATGTCCCCCCACCTCCTCCTCTTCCCCTCTTTATACTGTTCTTTCCGTTCTGTTACATCTTGATCCAGTCTGTGTTCTAGCTACTCCACAAGTATCAACATTGTATACAATTTTTTTCACATTAAACGCCTTTAAGTATGGCTCTCCTCTTTGGACTGGTGCTGTCAGATCTCACCATGTTCCCCTGCATAAAAGTGGAACCCAAGGCGCTGATGGTTGAGACCTAAACAATTGCATTTGCTTCACCAAAATAATCCCTCCTATGTTACCCTCCCCAAATCAAAGACGAAATGCTCCCTTCTACTCTTTTGTCCTCCTCGCTTCCCAATTGTGGAATTGACTCCTCGAAACTGTCCAGTTGTGCTCTTCCCTCCACTTCGTTAAGATGGTGAGGCATTATTTCTCTAAACATCCCCTAAACAGATTTTCTTTCGACATCCCATATTTTGATTCCTGATCTCTTCTCTCATTGACTTTCCTGTCCTCACCTGTAGTTTCCTCACATTTACCAGGTCAGTCTGCTTTACTGTCTCACATGTCCTTTGTCATGTCAGTGCATCTCTACTTATTTTGTTGTATATCGGTTAATTCCTTCCCTCTCCCTTCTTTGTCTGCCACTTCCCTAATGCTCCATCATTGATGTGTTGGCCTCTAATCCCTCTGTCATCAGCTCTTCCATGAACCTCATTAAACAAGTACAAGTTTACAGAAAGAGTATATAAATTGCTAACTGTGCTGTATAATATTGTAAAAGAGAGAGAAAGAGAGAAAGAGAGAAAGAGAGAAAGAGAGAAAGAGAGAAAGAGAGAAAGAGAGAAAGAGAGAAAGAGAGAAAGAGAGAAAGAGAGAAAGAGAGAAAGAGAGAAAGAGAGAAAGAGAGAAAGAGAGAAAGAGAGAAAGAGAGAAAGAGAGAAAGAGAGAAAGAGAGAAAGAGAGAAAGAGAGAAAGAGAGAAAGAGAGAAAGAGAGAAAGAGAGAAAGAGAGAAAGAGAGAAAGAGAGAAAGAGAGAAAGAGAGAAAGAGAGAGAGAGAGAGAGAGAGAGAGAGAGAGAGAGAGAGAGAGAGAGAGAGAGAGAGAGAGAGAGAGAGAGAGAGAGAGAGAGAGATATTGAATAATAAAATGGAACCTTGTACACAGAGAGCATAGCTTTGATAGGCCAAAGGGCCAACAAATTTGTTTGTACAGTCATACCCCAGTTTACATCACCTCTTTTTATGTCATTTCGCAAGCATGTCATTTTTCGCAATATGTCATGTTATAATTACCACTCCTCGATAGTCGTCGTCTCAACTCACACTTTGTTTTAAAAGCTATACCTTTTATTGTCTAGCGTTTTCAGAACTTACAAGACTGATAAAGATGCCAGAATACATTGCTGAAGTACCAAATTGGGAGATCGCAAAATCTCCAAAAGTACAATTGCACTTTGCTTCACTCATAAAGAAATGTACTGCACTTTAGATTGACTAAGATGCAGTGTAAAAGTGTTGCTGGGTTATTAAGTTTGCATCCGATCGATAAATATGCCAACGCTCATTGAAGGAGGAGAAATAAGATGTAGCACCAACTTTGACAGCATCCAGAAGAGGTTTATTTTCATTTACATATATCTGGTAAATGTTTTTTATTTTATTTATATGTATGTGTACTTGAATATAACTATCATTAATCAAAAAAGGATAATATTATAGGTAAAAAAAACCAAATTTTATACCTGAAGTGGCAATGCTGGGAACGCATCACTGGATATTCCATTAATTCTTATGAGAAAAATTGCTTTCATTTTTGTCGTTTCGATATTTGTCGCACTTTTCAAGAATGCATCCACGACGTAAAACGGGGTCTTAAAGTATATCCTTGTTTATTTAAAGTCAAATATGGTTTTCTTCTTCTTCTTCTTCTTCAAAAAAGCAATTTAAACAGAAGACTGAAGCTATACTACAAGAAAATATTTGCATAAAGTTTTTTGAAGGAGAAATGTTTGGACAGTTCAACAAGAAATAACTGAACAAAGTATCTTTTTTGCACTATTTTGATTTATTAAGCAGTTTCTTTCTCCATACTATTGAGATAACAGATTATTGTCTACCATAATATTGTAACAAAACATTTATCAAAACAGTCCTAAATTCCACATTCCAGGAAAGTTCCACTTGATAAAATGGATCATTTATAGAGAAAGATGGAATTAAAATTAAAATTATAATATATCTCCTTTTCAACAAATGATCGTCTCAAATTATATTTATACTGTATGAGAGGGAGCATATTTCTGATGTGTGTGTGTGTGTGTGTGTGTGTGTGTGTGTGTGTGTGTGTGTGTGTGTGTGTGTGTGTGTGTGTGTGTGTGTGTGTGTGTGTCCATAATATACCCATGTCACGTGATCTGCTTTACATTGTATCACATGGCAGCCTCCGTTTGTTTTATGATTGTGTATCATTGTCATCAACGATGTACAGAATGAAAGGAAACACCTGAGAGATCCAGAACCCAGTACTTGCATACTTGCAATCATTCTGGGAATCATGGCATCACTGTCACTTTCCTCTTGAATTGGTCTTTAAAATATGGGAATGATTCTTGTGTGCAACTAAAAGTTGTTCTTGTAATACTGCATTAAACTATTTAAAGTTTCATAGTTTAATTGGGTTCTGTGAAGAATCATGAAATTTTGGTACTGCAATAACGGGATAGTAGAAAATGTTTCCGGTCTCACAGAAGGAATATCTTTGCAGTCTCCCAATACAATTTCATTAAATGCATGCTCTGTAAAATCTAAAGTTCACTTTTTTATAGAAAGGTGCAGCCATATCATTGGCACGGAGTGCCCAGCAGGGTACGCAAAAAAAAAAAAAAAAATGAAAAAAAAGTCAGAGTTGTCTTGGAAAACAAATTTATTTCCATGCAAATAATAAAAAGAGAATTGGCAGGGTACAATATAAAATAGCAGATTGACTATTTTGAGAAGGTATTCACAATGTTTTGATCCCATATTTCTACAGAAAAAGGTAGCCATCTCATTCAGTTTTCGACAATTGTAAATGGGTTTTAACCTCCAAATGAGGAAGACGTAACCTCAAAATAGTCAATCTTTACATTGGATTTGGGCTGAAACAGCCGCTACACAATGAAAGCATACATGATTTAAGTCCAATAAACACCAAGTATACGCACTGAATTTAACAGAGTGCTAAAAATGTAACATATTCATGATAGGTAATATTTAATACTCTTCTCCCAATTCATTCATTTCTAACTGCGGAAAATAAAAACAATTGGAAGACTTGCATTTACGAACCGTATAACTGCACATGCCAAAAGCTTCTCAAAATAGTCAACTGGCAGGGATAACAAGGGTGAAAACAATGAATGGCTCGAAGAAGCAGAGGCTCCGCCGACATCTACGAGCTGATTGCGAGATGGAATCCAGCAGCAGAAAGCAAGGACATGAAAGCACACACGTGTTCAAAACACCCATCAGAAGAACACATGTGTTTGAGATGCTCATGCATCAGTAATTGGTCATAATTAATTTACACTTACATCTTCACACGGTTTGTATGTAATGTAGAAACCCTTGAATGTTCAAGCGGTGAAATGGAACATTCAAAATTCCGTGCGTGACATGCAGTAATTGTTTTCATTCTGGCTTACATGATTTTAACGTCTTTTGTTTGGAACGAAAAAGGTTAATTGGATTTGTTGTAATATATTTTTACAAAAATGCAACAAGCACAAAATGTATGAGTGTGTGTTTGTACAGTTAATCAGGCTCATACTTTAAGTAAACAACCGTTTTGAAGCTTATGGTCAAGATTAATGAAGTTTCGGGTGGTGTAGAATTACGTAGTATCATTTACAACATCCTTTAAGAGTTAATTTAATGCTCGAGGAATAGCAGTTACTGTTTAATAAATTATTAGATTTGTGAGGAACAGATTGTGAAAAATGGTGTGTGTGATATTGTGCATGAGTGTGTGTACATGTACGTGTCTTAGATGAACGGAGACCTATCAGGTCTCAAAATGTGTGTGTGTGTGTGTGTGTGTGTGTGTGTGTGTGTGTGTGTGCGTGTGTGTGCGTGTGTGTGCGTGTGTGTGCGAGAGAGAGAGAGAGAGAGAGAGAGAGAGAGAGAGAGAGAGAGAGAGAGAGAGAGAGAGAGAGAGAGAGAGAGAGAGAGAGAGAGAGAGAGAGAGAGAGAGATATTATGCATATATGTATACTGTATATATGTGTGTTTTTGTATATATCCACTGATTAACAGGAAATGATAGGAGCTCCACACTTCACATCAAAAGATATTTCTCGTATTTACGATATTTTCTTGAGTCCGATTTGCATCCAGGAACAAAACAATTATGGTTAATCATTTTAAAATTGCCACTCTTTCCTATAAACACTGAAAATTATGTTTTAAAGTATATTTTAATTACAAATTTCGCACTAGCAACGGCAGGTGCCCCATCGAGCAGAGGTGAGTCGCTGAAAATGCACACACCGCGCATGCAAAAAAAAGCTCCATTGGCATCCAAATGTCATTTTGAAAATCCTGTACCATAGTCCAAGAGCATTAGGTCAAAATAGGCCCTAACCTGGACATTTTTGGTAACAAGCTGATTTTTTCAGGATAGGTCCAGGAATATGTCTAGAATAACATACTAAAAGTCCTCATAAATCCTCCTTGAGCGTTTTCCGCAATCCAAGATGGCGTCCAAAATGGCCGCCTCTTCTGTTTTTCTCATAACTTTGCAAGCAGGTTTCCCCAAAACACACTTTAAATGTCTAAATATATGTTTTGAAGTATAAGGAACTCGATAGAATACATTTTAAGAGATGTTGAAGCACGCAAGTACCAATAAAACTGTTTGAGCTCTTCCAAAAATCCAAAATGGTGTCCAAAATGGCCGTCATTAACAATTTTATCTCAAAATTGTTTAAATATTTATCATTAATTAATTAACTGTGATATTTCATCCTGAAAATATTCAACAAACATTTCAATTATAAATGTGGTTGCTGTGCATACAGTATTCAAATCAATTTGAATGTTAAAGTCTAGAAGTGTGCCCTTAATCGCTTATGACATTACGAGGGAAACATTGTACCATCAGTTTGATGCGAAACAGACAGGGCGACATAAATTTGCCATGTGGTCCATTTTCGTCACCTAAAGCTCGGAAATTGAAAACTTGGTGCTAACCTTTTTTTACCAACAAGATGCAGTTGATGTCTACCATGAGGTGAGTTCTATTTGAAACATTCCGTTATCATTAAGGAAGTAAAACTATTATTTTTGGTACCCAGACTAAATGCATGATCAAAATTTGTGTCTTCATGCATGTACTACACAGTACTGTGTAATATCACTTGACAGGGAATTTCTGTGGAGTAGTCTATCGTTACACCTAAAACATTGTATTGAATCATTTTATTTGTTTCATGCAGATGAAAAGAATTATAGTATGATAGAAATCAGAGAGTGTATGACACTCCTTCCTATTGGTACATGTATGCTGTATTTGTATAAAAGGTTCCTTTTTTGTGTGTGTCATGTCATTCCTATATTGTGATATGCTAGTATACATTCATGATTAATAATAGCAGACATTTTAAAGTGCCTTTTCCATTGGATACAAAGTGCTATGAGATGTCATCCCTGGTTGTCATAGGAGATAAAATATATTACCAGGCTGCGACAGTACAAGTGCAGTGCACATCTAGGGATAACAAAATAAGTTAGTCTTCAAGTCACCTATTACATGGCAGTGAATTTCTGTGGAGTAGCCACTATCTTAAATCATTTTCCTCTCGGGTTTCCTTGCGAGATTTTCTCTGCCCAAAACAATTCCTACCAGACATTCTGGCACCCCACAATGAGTTGATTCATCCGTAATTTAACTTCACAGGTATCAATATGTAAACATGCTATAGAGTACTGTGATTGTGATGTGTTATAGAAATTGCAGAATCATGTGATGGCAATCATGTGATGGCATTGGCACTTGTGTGCTTCTACATCTCTTATAATGTATTCTATTGAGTTCCTTGTACTTCAAAACATATATTTAGACATCTAAAGTGTGTTTTGGGGAAACCTACTTGCAAAGTTAAGAGAAAAACATGAAATGGCGGCCATTTTGGACGCCATCTTGGATTGCGGAAAACGCTCAAGGAGGATTCATGAGGACTTTTAGTATGTTATTTCACACACATTCCTGGACCTTTCCTGAAAAAATCAGCTTGTTACCAAAAATGTCCAGGTTAAACCCTAATGCTCTTGGACTACCGAGGTTACATTACGAACTGGTTGATCATGATCCACAAATAAAAATAAAAAACTCATTAAAATTAATGGAAACAAAATAAATATAACTATCCAAGTGCACTGAGATCACATCACAATGCAAAACCACAGTTATGCATCTCATCAAAAGAAACAATGTCACCATGGCAAAAAAAATAATAATAATAAAATCTGGTTGCAATGAAGATGCAAATATCAGGAATTAAGCTGAAGAAACAATGACTGATAAAAATGTGACAAAACTAAAAATGGAATAATATAATGTGAACACAAGAAATATTTAGTGTGATTTCTTTGTACAATATATATATATATATATATATATATATATATATATATATATATATGTATATATATATATATGTATATATATATATATGTATATATATATATATATATGTATATATATATATATATATGTATATATATATATATATATATATATATATATATATATATATATATATATATATATATATATATATATATATATATATATATATATATATATATATATATATATATATATATATATATATATATATATATATATATATATATATATATATATATATATATATATATATATATATATATACATATATATACATATATATATATATATACATATATATACATATATATACATATATATACATATATATATATATATATATATATATATATATATATATATATATATATATGTATATATACAGTGGGGAGAACAAGTATTTGATACACTGCCGATTTTGCAGGTTTTCCCACTTACAAAGCACATAGAGGTCTGTAATTTTTATCATAGGTACACTTCAACTGTGAAAGATGGAATCTTAAACAAAAATCCTGAAAATTACATTGTATGATTTTTAAATAATTAATTTGCATTTTATTGCATGAAATAAGTATTTGATACATCAGAAAAACAGAACTTAATATTTGGTACAGAAACCTTTGTTTGCAATTACAGAGATCAGACGTTTCCTGTAGTTCTTAAGCAGGTTTGCACAGACTGCAGCAGGGATTTTGGCCCACTCCTCCATACAGATCTTCTCCAGATCCTTCAGGTTTCAGGGCTGTCGCTGGGCAACACAGACTTTCAGCTCCCTCCAAAGATTTTCCATTGGATTCAGGTCTGGAGACTGGCTCGGCCACTCCAGGACCTTGAGATGCTTCTTCTGGAGCCACTCCTTAGTTGCCATGGTTGTGTGTTTCGGGTCGTTGTCATGCTGGAAGACCCAGCCACGCCCCATCTTCAATGCTCTTGTTGAGGGAAGGAGGTTGTTGGCCAAGATCTCGCGATACATGGCCCCATCCATCCTTCCCTCAATACGGTGCAGTCGTCCTGTCCCCTTTGCAGAAAAGCATCTCCAAAGAATGATGTTTCCACCACCAT
>NC_140964.1:85804125-85809125 GCF_056783735.1 Eptatretus burgeri | reverse complement strand
CAATCCTGACAAATCTCACACGCTCACTACCTCTCTCTGAAAGGACCATCTGGCACCCCCCCCCCACCTCACCCCCATCTACTTTCTTAACAATCCTCTTGAGGAGGTTCAGTCAATCAAACTCCTGGGTCTCAGTCAGCCATGATCTTTCTTGGGTAAACTACTGGGCATCCTCCATCATACAAAGTCCTTCCTTGGCACTCATGAACACCTATTGACCTACAAGGCCTTCATCCACAGCTTGATGGAGTACCACTCTCCCCTCTGGGCTGGCTCCCCTGCCTCACATCTTGCTCTTCTTGACACTGTGGAAACCAAGGCCTTCAAGATCAATGGAATCTCCCGCACTGAAGTTGAGTCTATGGGCTTATCACTTCGCCGCCGCAAACAGGTCGGTGGTCTCTCTGTCTTTTAATCGCTCCCTTTCTGGCCTTGCACCCTCTGCTTTTTCCATGCTTTTATTACCCCCAGGTTTCTGCAGGGCTCACACGGTCCACCATCAACTCTCTTCCGGTAAAACCATCTAAATCCGGATCACTGCTCACCTCCACTTATTTGTTGCTCTTTTTCCCCCCACCTGTGGAACCAACTTCCACATTCTCTTCAATCTCATTCTTCCCTCGAGGTCTTCAAGACAGCTGTTCACCATTTCAGATCATCCACAATCTAAAACCATTATATATATTTTTAACTTCGTTAAGCAAACCCAAATCCCTCCCATTTTTCCAGTTTTTCCTTCTTGGAGTTTTGTTCTCAGTGCATGCATGTTTTGCATCCTGTTTTTGTCTGTTCTGTCCTGACCCATTCAGTATACTAGCTCTTCAATGAGCCTCAACTAAAAAAAAAAAAAGAAAAACGGAATCATCAGATAAAGCAGTAATGAGAGAAACTCGCAATAAAAATAAAAGTCGGAAGGAAGAACAATGTAGAAAAGGAGCATTAAAAATGGAATTTTTTTTTTTTTTTAAAAGATGGATTTCAATAAACACACCAGTACAAAAACTTTACAACAGGGAGTAATGTACACATCATATAAGCAATGGGTTATTCAATCAAACAGACTAAATCAAGACCAATAACATGACAATTTTTTTTCCCAAATTCTACTATTAATTTGCAATTGGTCACAGTTTCAAATGGAGCACCTTGCTGCCATGAGAGCATTGAAATTGCATCACATATGGCAATAAATGTGAATTGTTGCTCCCAGCTTGCCAGCTCAATGGCAGAAGACACCATTTGCATTTTTGGGGAAAAAAAGGGTTTTCACTGACAATGTAGTACTTCATGAATTCTATCATAAGAACACTAAGTAATGAATAGAAAATGTGTCAGTGACTTGAAATGACACAACATATGAATAGAAAATGTTGATATAAATATAAAATATGTCCGTTAAAAATGTGTCTGTTCCTGACCAGTGCATGAAATATTTATTTGAAAATATTAAAAGGCATGGATTGCCTTAACATGCCTGTGACTGTGATATTTGAAACGAGAGTACTATTTTATAAACCATAGAACACAATAGGAGCCTCCATCCCAACACCATTTAGAATACCACACAGAATACCATTTAGGAACTTGCTAGGGAACTTGCTAGAAAGCAAATAAAAAAATTAAAAATCACAATTACAATTTCAGTCCTGAGTCTAAATGTTTACATTACGTCAAACGATAACCTATGAGCTTTGTGTACCAATTTTGCAACATGAAAAATTGTAGAATTAGGGCAAACAAAATCTGAACATGAAAATTATTGATATTCATGATTTGAAATCAAGCTAACTCTGAGGGTTGTTCAAGGATGACATGGACTTTAAGAGGGTTGATAAAACATCACCCAGCTCTCAAGGTATTATCCTACTACAAGTACATGCCTGTCCCATCGATGTGATGGCTCCTTGACCATCACATCGATAATCATGTGGAAATGTTTGGGACAGGAACACCACCGTTTGAGGACACGTGCTTTGCCGTCTTCGTCATTCATAAACTTAATGTCACGTAGTAGTTCTTGGGTGGTCCAAGGAGATGAAAATCTCGAGGTGACAAATTTGGACAGTATGGGGGGATGATTTAGAAATTTCCAACTGATCTCCTCTCCAATCGTGGTCACATCTGGCATGCAAGGCCGAGCTGTTCCCAGCTCAGTAAAGTCAAGCCCCGAGACAGCTTTCCAGGCAGTCCATTATGTGAATGCTTTTCTCACTTCATGGCGTTAATAACTTATTGTGGTACTGTGCTGTAGCTTTCACACACTCAATAAATTCCACATTAATTCAACTGCTAATGTCCCAAAACACGACTGCCATCAGCATCTGTCATTGATAGCTGAGCCCTGAATGAATATTGTTTTGGTGGTGAGGATGAAGAATGTTTCTGGTTCATGACGCTTGTATTGACTCTGGCATGAGATGATGAAACTCAGTTTCATCACATGTCACAACCTCCTTCCAAAAAAAATAAAATAATAATCTCCCTCAATCTGGTGGAGATACACAAACCAACCACATGAGTTGCCCCTTGATCAAACTTGAGGTTTTTTTTAGGTCAGGGTTTAGCCCTGACCTTTTTGAATTTTTATTTTACATTGATCTAAGGCTCATCGTGGAACTTAGTCATAAATCACATGCAGGACAAAGGAATTGGTGTGTCAACATCGGTGTATGTACTTTCATGTGAATATTTTTTTGAAAGGTTCTAATGCTCAAGGAGTTAGAACACAAAACATGGACACACACACATGCAGACAAATGCAAAGGATAACTCCAGACGAACAAAAGTTATTGAACTTGGGGGAAGTGACATAATTTCTTAGAGCATTTTGGGTGCCAGTGATGCCTTTTTTTTTAAAAGACATCACTTTTCTCCCCGGAGTCAGTGGGGCAATCGAGGAGGAATTTCTTCCTTCCCATGGATGCCAACCTGTGGTTGTTTGTCCATCCTTACTATAATTCACGTATCGGTGTTTTTTTGTCGCGCTACTCCTACAGTTCTGGGCTGATTCCATCCAGATTTGCTACATAGGATCAGCATGACTCCAATTGATGTATCGGGGTGTTTCTATCATTGCTGGTGGTGTTGGAGGGGGGGGGGGGGAACAAATTCTCTATTTTAATTTGTATTGTGTAGTGCCACCTCCAGGTGGGGGAGGGTATCACAAGCCTCCACCATTTACAGTACAGTATTCCTGTCCCCATGCTCTCCTGTGTAGTGAGGTGTTTTCAATTATACCCAGTAGGTATGTTTTTGATTCATTCATGTTATCCAGTTGTTGTTTTTTGCCTACACAGAGCTGTCAGTTGCCTATACACCGTCCAAATAAAGGTATGTGTCAGGAGAACGTGTCACATGCTTGGAACAAGATCGCCCGTGGGGTGGGTACTCTGCGAGTGGTATTAAATGTGTAAAGCTAGGAAGTAGCACATCGTGCTTTTAAGGCCTTTTGTGTAACTCCACCAGAGTTTGAACTGCCGACCTCACAGACTCAGAGTGCTCAAACCATGACGTCACCGAGTCTAGTAAATTACAAGGGCCTGAGTAGATAATTAAAATGGATTAATATTTATATGATAGGTGGTTTCAATATGGGTTCTGAGCTGCATGAGCTATCTATTCAGATAGGAATGCAAACAGGCGAAACAATACACCAAATGAGAATGAATTATTATTTTCATACTTCCAAAACTGAGATCCAATGAATGATTCCACAATTCCATATTTAACTAGAAGAGCACTCGGGAGTGCGCATACCTCCCCCACGTAATGCCTGATACACAAGAACATATCGGGCCCAATACATTTTTGAAATATCATGCTAAATATTGTTTTTGGCCCTATCTCTCAATGGTGAAGAATCACTTTAAAAATTAAATAATTCTCATATCCAGATCCAGATCTTTGCCAAAATTGAATAAATTATACCTTTTCGCACACCCAATGTGTCCACCACGTTTCATCCGAATCAGTACAGAACTTTTTGAGATATTGTGCTTTATATTAGTTTATCCCTTTCTTTTATTGGTGAAGAATCACTTAAAAAATGATCGGATCCGGATTCGGATCTTCACCAAAATTGAATCAATTTTTCCTTGTCACACACCCAACCTGCCCACCAAATTTCATCTGAATCTGTCTGCAACTTTTTGAGATAACCTGCACACAAACAAACACAGACGAATAAACAGAGAGGGATGAAAACATAACCTCCACGCTTCAGTGGCAGCGGTAATAATCTAATAGCAATTCTCCAAAATTATCTGTTCGGCACATTAAATTTTCACTTGAGCGACAGCAGTTGATTGCATGTAAGAATGTTTAAGATCACTCACCAATTCATAGCCATTTTTGAACTCCTTCACATGGAACATAATGAGACACTTCTGTTCCGTAGCGCATGTGACTGTGCTCGTCTCCATCTTGGTTTTACTCGCAATGGTTTGGCAAGCATTGATGTTGCTTTCTGTACAACTTGCTTTGGGTAAACAAATGTTTTGGTATTAAAAAAATTCATTTTACTTTAGACAATAAAAAGTCTAGTCAACTTTAAACCACCCTCGTATGTTCAGATGCATGTCAGTGTAACGTTGACGTAGCTGTGATACCTATCCGAATATAAACATGAGATTCGTATAGGTGTTGCACACATTTTTTTTTTCAGCAACTGCTTCATTATTGCAAATCATTAACATAAGAAGAAACAGTACCTCGTCTGACCCACCCCACTCCAAAGTAAAATAGAATTCACAAACCTTCCACATGATGAACAGGAGGTCGTTTTTTTTCTTTGATATTTAATCCTGTGACATTACTCGATGATCCATGAGGCTTATCAAAGGATTTGTACGAGTTGAATGAATGTGAAGAAGAGGAAAAAAAAATTCGAGAGTTGGCCAACTTGAACTTTTGTCTGAAAACATGCGGAGTTTCATCTCCCAACTGCAGTGTGACTTTAATGTAAAACTACCTGAGACACACGTTTAAAGTCTTAATAATAT
>NC_140964.1:85785987-85790987 GCF_056783735.1 Eptatretus burgeri | reverse complement strand
CACCAATAGTGGGAAGCCATGTCCCATGACACTCCAGTTGAGGGATTGATGCACTCTGTCAAGGTGAGGATGGTAGAGTCGCACTGCCAAGGTGTTCATTGAAGACAAGCCAGACGGCTTATATTGTGTGACCAGACGGCTTATCACTGACAGTGAAGCCAATGAGAGAGCTCCAGAGACTGTACCTCTCCTCGAGGCTGACCACAAAAATAAATTTGGGGATTTGCCTGCCAGTCCTTTCCAGTTGGGGTTCCTTCACAACAAGTGACCATCTTCTCTGCTCCAAGAGGTTGACTTTGATAGACACCTCTTTTGGAAGTCTTATCATCCCGCCCCCCCAGAGGGAGGGAGCGGGATATTGTAATCATCTAGATTGTTACTAGATTTCGTAAATGTATTGATGACTTCGTCATCTATTTGTGTGTTTGTTTGTGTGTGTGTGTGTGTGTGTGTGTGTGTGTGTGTGTGTGTGTGTGTGTGTGTGTGTGTGTGTGTGTGTGTGTGTGTGTGTGTGTGTGTCTGTGTCTGTGTGTGTGTCTGTGTATGTTCGTTTGTTTGTAGGCACGATAACTCGAGAACAGTAGAAGATGACGAAGTCAAATTACACCACGTGATTCAGGAGGGTGATGGCTAGCGCTGATTAGATTTTGGTCAAAGTCGGTAAAAGGTCAAGGTCACAGTGAGGTCAAACATTCGATTTTTAATGGTTTGGTACAGAATCATCGCATAAATTTCTGGTTTGCGTCGCTACCTTCTCAAGAGACAGCTTTTATTAGACCAGGTCAGAGGTCAAGTTGACGATTTCGTAAGTACCAGTCTATGACTGCTTGTGTGTTTGTTTGTAGGCACGATAACTCGAGAACAGAAGAAGCCACCAATGTCAAATTACACCACGTGATTCAGGAGGGTGATGGCTAGCGCTGATTAGATTTTCGTCAAAATCGGTCAAAGGTCAAGATCTCAGTGAGGTCAAACATTCGATTTTTAATGGTTTGGTGCAGAATCATCGCATACATTTCTGGTTTGCGTCGCTACCTTCTCAAGAGACAGCTTTTATTAGACAAGGTCAGAGGTCAAGTTGACGATTTTGTAAGTACCAGTCTATGACTGCTTGTGTGTTTGTTTGTAGGCACGATAACTCGAGAACAGAAGAAGCCACCAATGTCAAATTACACCACGTGATTCAGGATGGTGATGGCTAGCGCTGATTAGATTTTCGTCAAAATCGGTCAAAGGTCAAGGTTACAGTGAGGTCAAACATCCAAAACATTCGATTTTTGATGGTTTGGTACAGAATCATCGTAGAAACTTCTGGTTTGCGTCGCAAACCTTCTCTTGAGACAGCTTTTGTTAGACAAAGTCAGAGGTCAAGTTGACGATTTCGTAAGTACCAGTCTATGACTGTTTGTTTGTGTGTTTGTGTGTTTGTTTGTAGGCACGATAACTCGAGAACGGAAGAAGCTACCAATGTCAAATTACACCACGTGATTCAGGAGGGTGATGGCTCGCGCTGATTAGATTTTGGTCAAAATCGGTCAAAGGTCAAGGTCCAAGTGAGGGAAAACATAATTCCGTAAATTCATGTGGAGAAATGGAGTATTTTTGCTTCGGTCGACGT
Organism: Eptatretus burgeri; assembly: GCF_056783735.1. NCBI lineage: Eukaryota > Metazoa > Chordata > Myxini > Myxiniformes > Myxinidae > Eptatretus > Eptatretus burgeri. The sequence continues at coordinate 85,789,369 of NC_140964.1, read as the reverse complement.
TACGAGTTCGTTTTAACTTCGATTTTAATTTTGTCTTCGGTTTTTGCGATCGCTTAGGACGCTTAACACTCGGTTGTCGAAATTCTGGTAAAAATCGGATGTTTTGGAGACATTTTAAGATTGTATAAAAATATTTCACTCGCCACATCACGGCTCGTCACGTGGTGCAGCGCGCTCGAGCAGACGCGTCGAGTCACGTAAAGGTTTTGCATGTGCGCGCTGACAGTGTTTTCGATAAAGATGGTGTTTAAAAGTCATTTTTTTATCCCAATAAAGGTTATCGTCGCATGCCTGACTCGCTAAGCCGTCAGATTATGTAAAGATTGTTGGTGAATGGCCGAATATTACGGTTTTGTGACTTTGATAAAATAAATATTAAATAATTGCGTGGAGAAACGCAGATTTTTGCTTCGGTCGACGTTACGAGTTTGTTTTAACTCGGATCGCAATTCTTTTTTCACTTTTGGTAATGGCTAAGTATGCTTAACACTCGGTTGTCGAAATTCTGGTAAAAATCGGATATTTTATGAGATTTATGTCGGGTGTCATATCTGGGGCTTAACTGAAGATTATGCTAATGAGGGGGATTGTAACACATGGCATTACGCGCTCGTTTTAAAGTCAATTTTAATCATGTCTTCACTTTTGGTAACGGTTAAGTATGCTTTATACTCGGTTGTCGAAATTCTGGTAAAAATCGGATGTCTTATGAGATTTATGTCGGGTGTCGTATCTGAGGCTTAACTGAAGATTATGCTAATGAGGGGGATTGTAACACACAGCATTACGCGCTCGTTTTAAAGTCAATTTCAATCCTGTCTTCAATTTTGGTAACGGTTAAGTATGCTTAACACTCGGTTGTCAAAATTCTGGTAAAATCGGATGTTTCATGAGAGGTTTGGTACAGAATCATCGTAGAAACTTCTGGTTTGCGTCGCTACCTTCTCCAGAGACAGCTTTTATTAGACAAGGTCAAAGGTCAAGTTGACGATTTCGGAAGTACCAGTCTATGACTGCTTGTTTATTTGTCTGTCTGTCTGTTAGCAACTTTACGGCAAAATGGCTTTAGCAAACACTATCAAATTTAATCCACAGGTGGGCAATGAACCTTGGACGACCCCATTAACTTTTGGGTCCAATTGGATCAAAGGTCAAGGTCACGAAAAGATCAAAATCGTTTTTCGCTCATAACTTCGTCAACAATGATCTGATTTACTTCAAACTAAGCTTATAGTGAACCTTATTCTATTTGTCACTTATAATCCTACCCATTCCTATCGTGAAAAATGCATATTTGTGAAGATCCGTAGGGTCCGAAGTTTTGGGGGTCATGGTCATCGGTCAAAATTACAAAGTTTCCATCAAAACTAAAACATGGTTACGAAAATACAACTTTACGGGAAAACACCTGGCTCAAACACTGTCAAATTGTATCCACAGGTGGGTAATGAACCTCGGACGACCCCATTAACTTGTGGGTCCAATTCGGTCAAAGGTCAAGGTCAGGTCACAAAAAGGTCAAAATCGTTTTTCGCTCATAACTTTGTCAGAAATGATCCGATTTACTTCAAACTAAGCTTATGGTGAACCTTATTCTATTTGTGACTAAAAATCCTAACAATCCTATCGTGAAAAATGCACATTTGTGAAAATAACTATGTCCTAAATGGGTGGGATTTGTTGTGCCTGGCACCACTTGTATTTTAACAGTTTTTGTTCATTGTTTGTGTAAATTACAACATCACATAATTATATTTGCCATGAGTGGTTGTTAAATATAGCATCATTATATGATATATTTTTGTTTTCTTTGTACTGCTACTGGTAATGTATAATTTAATCAACTGGTATTTTGATTTAATTCTGATGCACTTCCAGTCATTAGTCCGGGAGCCAATCTCCAAGAAGGGCCTGGAAATCACTTCCGTTTACTTTCTCTTCTGGCAAAGGTTTGACTGTTTTATATGAGAGGCCTATCACCACAGTTTATCACCTGGGTGGCAGTACAGAAAATTAGGTGGGCACAAGGTAGCTACAGCTTGACAAGAAACATATGATAATATGCATCAATGGCTTAACTGAAGAAATAAATTGGGGAAGGGGTATGTCTTTCTTTTGTCACTTTATGAGTTTTAACAGTAGAAATACAAATGACCCCTGAAAACATTTCTCAGACATTCATCTTTTTAATGTATCGAAGCATAATGACCTTTGACTTTCATAAAGATCACAGAAAGGTCACTAAGTGCAAACTCAGTGCCTCAACGGAGATAAATAGAAAATGTTCGTTTTTTTCCATTTAAAAAAATTTAAAAATCCTCCGACATTTGTAAGTGTATTTGTTAATAATATTTTATATTTCAAAATTATGTGATGCTTTTTCTATTAATTATTGCATATTTGTGCTAATAATTATACATGGACCTGTGTATATATCTTGGGGTTGAAATAATGGAAATCTTGTTAAACTATTAGCATATAATATTGTCTGTTTTTTCAGGTCTGACTGTCCTGAAGAAGAGCTAACCCAAGTAGATGCATGAAGAGCAAGATGTAGTATCCCACTGATGCAGCATTAGACATTGCTTCAGAAGTTCTTCGATAGACTAACCCCACACCTAATGACTCGGTAGATGTAGTCTAACCAGGAGTGCTTTGCTTCATAGTATAGACTGTAGTGCACAGGTACAGATCACAGATTCAAAATGGACAGCAGTATAAGCAGGAGTCTGGGTATAAAACTTGGACTTAGGAAAAGCAGAATATCAAGTAACCTCAACAAATGTATAAAATGTCAGAGACATTGAGAGGCAGAAGCTGCAAACGGCATCTCAATATTCCATTTCGAAGTTCATTGAAGCTTCAGGTTTGAGACATGATGAAATCTCAGCGAATTGAGCCTGAAGTGAATCAGAACTTGCTGACTGTTGGTAATGTGAAATGGCACAAAGCATGCTACGCAAGTTATCCAAGTGGCAGAAATCTTACGCGTACTGAGTGCGGTTTTACTGGTGAAGACATCGCAGATCCATCATCAGGTGCTCAGACCAGAAAGTCTGTTACCTTAACAAATTTATCCCTGTGTCTGATCTGCCAACAGGCCAAATGTAGAGGTGAAGGGGTAAAATCACAGGTCCTTACAACTCAAGTGCATGGAACTTTATCAAAAGCAGCCCAACATAGAAAAGACGAAATGATGATACCAAGAATTGTTGATGAGGATCTTATTGCACTGGAGGCAAAATATCACAGAGGTTACTACTAAAAGTACATATCTGTGTCATCATGCAGCCAAACAAGTGAACCGGCAGCCAATGTACCATATGACAAGGCGTTCAACAATCTAGTTGATCAGATTCAGGGTAATATCTTCAGGCAGCAA
>NC_140964.1:85748487-85780987 GCF_056783735.1 Eptatretus burgeri | reverse complement strand
CATCATAGGTCACATGGTATGGCAGCTATATTGGATTGAAGGAAAAAAATTGGACATTTTCTCCAAAAACACTCAACGAAAAAAATTGAAACCATATCTCATCAACTCCCCATGGGGTATATCAGGTGATAACGATGACGTCATCGGTGAAGTGGTATTCCAGCCATCATTGGTTGGATTGAAATCTTTATCCAAAAAAATCAGTTTCTTCTTATATATGATCGATGACTGGATGTGAGTGAAGACTTAAATTTCTGACGTTCATAACCCATGTCAAGAAACGATGTGACACAATCAGGTGCATGGATGATATTGGTATCTGGGTCATAATAGCGGTGACCGTTAATAGCAGCTTGTTCTGTTAAGGATGGTATTTTTGTTCAGAATGAACGTGCGCAGTGAGACTATGCACTCTACAAGTGTCATTCTAGTTATGTACAAAAATATTGCAGTCCACCTCAATCCACAATCCAGCCCTCCAGCCCCATATTCTTATCTCCTCCCAAAATGTATTTACCTCTTCTTTCTATTCATCCAATGCACAAAACATGAGGCCAAATGGTCAACAGATAAAGTGAGGGGAAGGGGAAACTGCTCTGCAAGAACACAAGGATGCACACTACAGCAAAATTGGAGAAGTTGCAGGTGAAAGAGATGACAAGGACTCAGTGAGCGGAGTAAAAGCTCAGAGGTACATAAAGGAAAGATCATTAGTTGGTGCGAGGCAGCAGACTTAATTTAATTTTAAATGGGTATTGAGGCTCATGGAAGAGCAGAACAACAGAGTAAAAGAGATCAACAGACAAAATGGGGCCAAAGAAAAACAGTGCAACAACAACAACAACAACAACAAGAAATTGCTTCATCGAAGTACTGGAAGAATTGCAGGAGAATGATGGGAACAAGGACTCAGCAGGTTGAGTAAGTTTGTCATAGAATTGGGAGAAAGCATGAGGTGGTAGTGAGCAGGAGACCTGTTTAAGAAAGAGGGAAGAGCTCAAGACAACGTACTCAGGAAGCCAGTTCCACAAGCTTGAAAGGGGTATATGAAAGCATGTAGGTGGAAGTTACGGATAGATTTGGGAGGGAAACAAGGAAATGCATGCCCGTACGTGCAAAAAAAACAAAAACATTTTTTTTTAAACCGCTTGCCAGAAACAAACATACAGGCCGTTCCTTCGCTCTCGCGTGCCCATACGTGCATGACCGTACGTGCGTGACCGTACGTGCGTGACCGTATGTGCAAACCAAAAAAAAACCTTTCAAACAAACACACAGGCCGTTCCTTCACTCTCGTAAACGACGACTGGATTGGGGCATTGTGTTTATCTATAAATGCGGATAAGAAATCGAGAAATTATTAGAATACACTAAGTCATCACTATCCGGAAGTCCGTACGTTGTAACCTGTAATTACAGGCTGAGGTTCTCTTCCCCATCGGCCACGCCTACGCAGCAACGTGTCCTGTCATTGGTTAGTAAATAAATGGCCGCAGCAATGTGTCCTGTCATTGGTTGATAAATAAATGGCCACAGCAACGTGTCTTGTCATTGGTTGGTAAATAAATGGCCAGAACCTGGGAACCACTTGTCCGATTAATATCAAACCTTGAAAAGGCACATCCACAGGGCCCCAGCAATATACCTGGCAAGTTTCAATTAGATTGGACCAGTGGTTGTCGAGAAACAGCGGACACAGACGCACAGATGCACATACGCACGCGCACGCACACGGACACGCACACACACATTGCTGGAATTATAGATAGATATATCCCTTTGACCTTTTTGACCCCTTTCGACCATTTTAGACCCATTGGACATTTCAAGACCTTTTAGACCTTCACACTCTTTAGACCGCTTTGACCCCTTGACCATTTAGACCCATTTAGATATTTTAAGACCGTTTCGACCCCTTAAACTCCTGAAAATCCTTACTCACTTTAGACCACTTAGACCCCTTGACCTGAGATCTTTCAGACCTAGGAGACCCTCTTTCGACACTTGAGACTCCTTAAACCCTTTATACCTGTAACTACTGTTGGAACATACCCTTTATACCTGTAACTACTGTTGGAACATACCCTTTATACCTGTAACTACTGTTGGAACATACCCTTAAACCTGCTTAGACGTCTTGAGACTTTTTAGATCTCTTTGCACCTATTTCTTTACATTCTTTAGACCAAATATACCCCTTAACCCATAGACCTTTGGACCCATTAGACCTTCTGTTAGCCCTCTTTAGACCCTAATATTGGAAACTATCCTTTATATTTTAAAAACCCTTTAGATCCATAAATTTGCATATTGGGTCACTGAATTGGTTCACCAATCAAAACCGAGAGGCATATTGTTTTTGAGGTAAAAGGTTCAAAGGGTAAAAGTTCAAAGTCACATAGAAGTAACAATTTTCATCCGATTGACTTGAAATTTGAACAGGGTTTGCACATTGGGTCATTGAAGCTTATTATTTGAGGACAAAAGGTCAAAGCTCAAGCTCACCAAAAATTAGAGTGAATCATTACACCATTCTGACATGTCAATGGTTTCCATGACAACAATTTCACCCCCTGATATAATCAAATAGGACTTTTTGTGAATTTATTATTACCATACCTCAATAATTTTTCAACATATCAAATTGAAACTTATGGTGCTTATTTGTACATACATGTAGTACATGCGAGTAAAATCTGGTCAAAATTAGTCAAAGTTCAAGGACATCCAAAACACTTATTAGGATGCAATTGTAAAATGTATCAGTCAAATTTGTTTTGCATAACAATCAATCATGTAAGACACATGATAGGACAAATTTTCAAAATTGCCAAATTTCTGTTTCCATGGCAAGAATTTTTGTTTGGATTTCATAAGTATTGTGCTGTGCACAGCATCTTTCTTGGTTGGTTATCTGTTTATGAGAAAGATATCTCGAAAAGTTATGGACGGACATGGACGAGACTTGGTAGAAATGTTTGATGTGTGATAAGATTTTGGTGAGGATGTGGATTCGGATACGATAATTACCTCTGCCACCGAAGGAAGAGGTGGTTATGTTTTCACCCCTTTCAGTCTGTTTGTTTGTTTGTGTGCAGGTTATCTCAAAAAGTTGACGACGGATTCGGATGAAATTTTGTGGACAAGTTGAGTGTGTGACAATGACGAACTGATTAGATTTTGGTGAAGATCTGAATTCGAGAACTATTTAATTTTTCAAGTGATTCTTCACCATTGAGAGATTGGGCCAAAAACGATATATAGCATGATATTTCAAAAAATTATTGTGCCCGATAAGTTCTCATGGATCAGGCATTGTGTGGTGGAGGTATGCGCTCTACCGAACACCCTTCTCGTTTTTTTTTTAAGTGATTCTTCACAATTGAGAGATAGGGCCAAAAACAATATACTGTACTTACTGTATAGCATATTTCAAAAAGTTGTGGACAGGTTATGACAACACTTGGTGGATCAGTTGGGTATGTGCCAAAAACATGTTGATTAGATTTTGGTTAAGGTCCGAATGCAGATCTGGATTCTAGAATTTTGGGATACAAAATATGATCCCATCTATCAGAAAGATGCAAAATGTAAACTGTTAAGCCTGTCAGAGGTATGTGCTCTACCGAGTGCTATTGAAATTTTTTTTTGACTAATGGCTATAACACAAGTTATCTATTTTATATCTCCCATTGATTAATCTGCCCACATCTTTTAAGATGAAGAATCACAGTTTGACTGATAAAATATGCATTTTCATTGTTCAAAAAAACTCATACTTCATTACGTGCACCAGCAAATGGCTGGTGGATGAGGGACTTTCAGCGATTCTACTCGCCTCTCACCTGAAAATACTTAATCAATGTGTGTAAATTCAATAAAAATCATCACAAAATGAGCCAAACATATCCATCCAGATATCTGCATTTCTCTGTCAGGATGGCTTGCATGGAGAAGAGAGACAAACCCTTTACAGGTGCTTTGGTTGTCTTCACTGGACTGGGCATCGTGATGGGGTTGTAAATGTTGCAATCATTGCCGACCCAATTCCGTCTGCACACACACTTTCCTTCCTGGCTGCACAACTGCAGAGAACATGGAAATACATGGAAAACACACAGTCGGCATCATATTTCACTTTAATAATGCTGCCTTAGATACAAATTATCAAATAAAATAGAAGGAAGAACCATCAACATCTCATCTTTGGCCTGATAAAAAACATAGTAGTCCTGGAATGAGCAAAATATCTGTACTATAAGAGAGTCGTTTGTCTGGGTGTGTTACCATTTTTCTTAGAGATGGCTGAATGGATCTTCAAGATTCATCAGTGAGCTCTGGGGAGTGTTTTAGGCAAAACTTTTGAAAAAAAGAAAGAAGTTGGATTATTTATTTATTTTAATATCTCTATCGTGCCTTAGCCTTTGTAGCTGCATGAAAGGTAATATTAATTGATCCCTGACCCCATTCCTTATTGGGTATAGGGAAGTGTTTTGGACCCACAAAAAGAAAAAATAGTCCGGGCAACACCGGGTACCCCTGCTAGTCTGTTATAAAGCAATAATCAATCAGGTACAATCAGAATAGACTTTCCCAAACATTCCAATGAAAAAACTTTTTTGGTGTTGAAATGTGTAAACATTTTTTAAACCCACAATTTTTTTTTAAATGAGCAAAAACAAAAATATATGACATCAAGTGGCACCAAAACCAGCTGGACTATACAAATGTAATAAATAAAATATGAGAGAATGTAAAGATTCAGATATACGAGTTAGAGTTGATAAAAGCCGAACATTAAATAATCCCACACCTGTTCAAAAAAGTGAATGAGGAAGTAAGGAAATATATTTACATTTTTGCAATGTTTTAAAATTGCCCAGTCATGGAGAGCCAATTCTTAACTCGTTCTGATTTGCTCCAAGCAAGGCATCAGCAGAAAAGAAGTTGTGACTGTTAAGCTCTATATTGACCAAGGTTTAAGCCAAACAGCATAACCCAATGAACTGGTGGAACTCTGGCATTTGGAAAAAGATAGCAACAGATTGCTAAAAGAGGCAAAAGTGATTAACGCGACTTAAGGATTTCAAAATTAACTGGAGTGAAAAACAAACATGCATGGAGGAAATAATGTCTCACCAGGCAGGCAAGCTCAGAACATGAGGACATCTGCCGAGTGTGCTCGCGTTCGCAAATCCTGTGTTGGCCTTCTGAGCCACAGGAAAATATACGTGTACTTCTCAATTAACAAGCTAAAATGCATTATTAACTTGACTGATATGCATGATGAGAATGGGGTGCTTTGCTTCAACATCTTACTGGTGTAGTTAGCTGTCAATGGGGCTGGCAGGAGGAGAGCCAAAAGGTATGTGCACTCAACTCTAAGCTTTCTAACCTGGGTTCAAATCTCAGCCCAGCTATAAACTGTCACCCTGGTGTTTCACAGGCAGTGCAAGGCATTAACGTGTGTGCCATCACTTGGATGGAAGTTAAATAGGGCATCCTGTCTGCCAGCATTAGTTGAACATTAACGATCCAATGGTGTCCTTCATGATGAGTAGGTGAGCTATCATCGGAACCCTGGCCAAATTCCAACTTCATGCTCTAACCTAAAGGGCACACTGCATCAGCAACAAAGCTGTACCCACAGCAAACTATGCTACCCACAGCTAACGATAACACCCACAGCAATGTTCTGCATACAAAAGAAGCAGCAGCAGCTGACTTTTACTCATTCACATGACTAAGGTACCAAATAAATCTCTGAGCTGACTACTCTGGCAGGCCTGTAGCCAGGGCTCAATATTAAGGGGGGCACATGAACTGGATGGGGGGGCACAATTATTATATTTAATTTTTTAATAACCCGGTATACTATTGTATTCATGCAGCATTGACGCATCTATACTGAGGTTGCCGTCACATACTAACCAAATTGATCTCAGCTAGATTTAATATGTTCCGAAGTTTTTGGCCAAAAATTATTCGAATGCAGGAGAGCCGCAACAAATTGGCACATTCACAATGCAGATATTCAATGATTAGACAATTGGCACCAATTCAGGTGTACTTATACAAGGTGTTGTCAAGAATTGGCATTAGAAAATTAATATACCAGAGATACAATGACTAAACGGGGGAGGTTGGCACCGGAATCAGTGCACTTTCAAATAATATACAGTAGGCTATGACCTGCGATCATCACGTTAAACTATCAACAGCAAATACGATCAGCCTGAAGATACCACAAGGTCCGCATTTAAAGCAGTCAATTACACAGAGGTAAGGTTATGCACAAAGCACTAGATATGGGATATGCAAAGCACCAAACACAACATTTAACTTAAACATCAGAAGTACAAAGCAGCCGACCATGGCGGGTGCTGACCACAACCACACTGCAACCACAACCACACACGCATCACCAGCAGTCACACGCACAATCTGAACGCCTCGTATAGTTTTTATACCGCTGTACTCGCTGTCAGAAGAGCTGCAGGCGACGCGTCTCGGTGTGGAATCTTCTGAGGACCTTCTCCTTCCATTCATTCAGGCATTTACGTGTGAGGTCTCTCTCGAAGGCCAGCTGTTCCAGTTGTGCCTTGCGTGCATGGCGCATGGACCGTCGGTGGTCAGTGAAGACATTCCTCAATGTTGAGAATGAGTTTTCACACATGGCAGTGGACGCACCAAATGTTAGTCCAAGTCTCAGAGCAGTCACTACACTTGGCATGGCTTCCAGCGCTTTGTGGTATGTTGAGAGGAGTTTTTGTGTTGTCCATCTCTCGTTTGGCTGCTTTTCTGTCTGTGAGCGAATAAACTGCTTTGCAACCACACACTCTGTTTCACTGATGGTTGACTTTGTTAATGTCATGATGTGCTCGAGCAAGTGGGGATCCAAAAACGTGCCATTTTCAGGATTCAAGGCAGCGAGTGAACGGGCGAGTTGTGTGTTGCGCTCACTGAAGCGCTGAGCGATCTCGCCAAGCACAGTGTCAATTGCGCTGTAAAAAAAACCCTCTGCAGTTCTGTCTTGTCATTCTCGTTGTTTTGTCCCGTCGTCTCCAAAACTACAAACTGTTCCAAGTTCTTATGCATTGTGCGTCTCCGTTTTGGTGGTGCAGGTGTAGAAGTGCGAGCATCGTTGGCCTTGTTCCACAGATCAGTGAACTCATCCTCAGAGCGGAGTTTCTTCACGCATTCTGTAGCACTCGCCACCAGTTCCAACCCGTTAGCAAGTCCATGTCCTCTGCCTGCAAGAGTCTGTTAGGGCCATCTAACAACATCAGCAGTTTTTGTACAAAGATAGCAATGAACATGAAGGCAGGCCCAGAGACTTCCCGCAAAAGCCCAATAGCCTCCATCCTCATCTCTGCACCGTAGGCGCGCTCTGCATCAATCTCCGACAGTAAGGATGTGATATCCTTAAAAGATCCTATGATCACAGACATGGTGGCTAAATGTCCCGTCCACCTTTGATCAAGAAGTCGTTTTAACCGCTCCCCTTTATACTGTGCAGCAACAGTGGGCTTTCTGAAGAATTTGTACAGGCAACAACAAACCTCGAGGAAATCAGTGACAGCTTTCTCTGCTGCCAGTGCGTGGATAACTACCAGATGGAGTTGGTGATTGAAGCAGTGCACATAGGGGATTTCTCTTTCCAAGATCTCTTGCAACAACTTTTGCACCCCACCGTGCTACCCAGCCATTATCGAAGCCCCGTCGTACACCTGACTTAATATTTTTGACGTGTCAAGTCCTGTTTTTGTCAGCTCTGCAATTATTAGGTCTGTCAATGTTTTTGCATCTCCAGCGTCGGCTGTAGCTATTGTGAGTAGACGCTCTGTTGCTTCATTTGATGCTGATACAAAGCGAGTGATGAATGATATGTTCTCACATTCAGTGGGGTCCCTCGTCTCATCCACCTTGATGGTAAACCACGATGTGCCTACTTCTTCCACGATGGCATTTGTCACAACATTACTCAATGTGCAAATCAGTTCATTCTGCATTTCTGGATAAGTATAGCTTGCGTTTCGTGGGATATGCTTTATTATTTCGGCTAGCTCGGTGTCTTTTTTGAGTGTGTAGTTTAAAAGCGAGAGAAAGAGCCCACTGTGCTTGTCTGACATATCCTCAAAATTATCAAGGCTCTCTCTAAAAGGTATCTGATTTTCGGTGAGAAATCCCACAACATCTGTAAGAGCAGACACATAGTACCGGTTTCTATTTAGCTGGTCAGCATTGAGGAGTGTGGAAATCTCCTTACCACAATCGATGCGCCTCTCATTCTCCTTCCACCTCAAAACACAAGTTAAATGTTCCTTTGAAGTTGCGTGTTTGTGAAACCCCCTGCCTTTCTCAATGGCATGTTTCCAATTCCGGTAGCCTCGCACTGTGAAAGTAGAGTCCACTGGGCCGCGTGCAGTGTTAAACTTCCTACATGGATAGCAGAATGCTGCATCTGTCTGCACACTGTATTCCAGCCATTCATTAGTCTGGTACCACGAGGATACAAATGAGCGACTTGTTCTGCAACAGATGGCTAGGGTACCGCTGTAGAACAACTTGATTCGATCTCTCACTTCCAAGATCATCGGGAAGCGGCTTGATAGTCACAACCGATCCCGAGGCCGCCGCCGAGCGTGGCAACTTAGCTGCCTGCACTGGGGCTCCAGCTGCAGGGCTAACGTTGCTGGCTTGGCCAGGTTGGCCAGCTTCTATAGATATTTCATAGACATGATCGTCTCCTCCTCCTCCCACAACTGGTATCAGGTCAGGTTAGATCTGTGGCCTGCTACAGGTACCATGTAAACCTGTACTAACCTGTTCCATGGTCGGGTTGCCGGCGACTAAACCGTCTCCCCCACCAGGTTTTCTGGTGATGAGGGTGTTTGGATATGGACACCCAGCAGGATAAAAAACAAAACCTGTCAAAGGGCGGAGGAGCTCCTTGTGAGCCAACGGCCGGCCATCCATATCTAGTGCCCAGCTTTGTCTGCGGACGTCCCACTGCAGTTGGGTTACTTTTTTATTAGGAGGTTGGTGGAAGGATTTGCACTCCGGCCACTGTAAAACCCTTCATTCCGCTAAACACAAAAACACAAATAAATCTGAAAACCCACTCCGTGGGAGTACCTCCTGCGCAGCTTCCCTTCGCAGGGCAGCTCACCGGATGAAGGGATTGGGGCAAAGCCTTCGGGATCCCCAATCTTTGATGATAGGAGGGAAACCACGGGTAACATCCCTGGGTCAGATTGCGGGAGAGTGTGTCGGAATGGTGCTGAGGTGTCGTCCACCAGACGGCGGTCTCCTTGGGTTAACCTGAGGCGGTCCCTTCGGGTGGGTGCCTGGAATGTCCTATCCCTAAGAGAGGATGATCACCTGTCTCTGTTATCATCTGAGCTCAAGCGTTTGGACATCAGGATTGCAGCTCTCTCTGAGGTTTGGAGACCGGATTGCGGCGAGATAATGGTGGGTGGTTACACCTACTATTGGTCTGGTTGCCCTGATGGTTACCATACCCAAGGAGTTGCTGTAGCTGTGTCCAATAAGCTGACCCCAATGATAATTGAGGTAACACCGGTCAACGAGCGTATTATGAGATTAAGGATTCGTCACTCGTGAGGTGTCATTTCCCTGGTCTCTGTTTATGCTCCGACTGAGGCGAGTGATCTCACCGTGAAGGATGCATTCTACGCCACGCTCGAGTCTGTGGTTGATCAGTGCCCCAGACGAGATACACTTCTAGTCTTGGGGGATTTCAATGCATCGACTGGAACTGATAGGGATGGTTATGAGGTGTGTGTTGGTCCCCATGGGTCAGGAACTATGAACCAGAATAGCACTAAGTTCCTTGACTTTGCAAGAAGTCATGGACTTAGGGTGGCTGGTTCATGGTTTCAGCACCCACAAGCTCATCGCTGGACTTGGTATTCCATCGCTGGCGGTGTGGCAAAGGAGATTGACCATGTCCTCATTGACGGTCGTTGGAGGATGATCCAGAACTGCAGGGTCTACCGGAGTGCTCAGTTCCTCAATACTGACCACAGGCTTGTTGTAGCAACTCTAAAGCTGCACCTTAAATCCTGGAGAATGGTACCATCCCAGCCTAGGCTGGATGTTGGCAAGCTCAGGGATGAGAGAGTAGCTGAGGAGTTTGCGAACAGGCTGAGTGGACACTTGGGGGTCTGGGTGCTTTGGGGGGTCCTGAAGAGTTGTGGAGTGCCTTCAAGACCACCGTCCTTGATGTTGCCGGTGGATGTCTTGGAACTCACTGCAGGGCAAAGAAGAATTTTGTCTCTCAAGGGACACTGGATACCATTGACCAGAGTCGCAGGGCCAGGCCGAATGGCAGAGCTGAGCTGTTCAGAGAGCTGAGGCGTAAAACTGTACGTGCACTGAGGGTGGACAAGGAGGCCTATGTGCGAGGAATCTGTGAGGGGGTAGAGCATCACCTGTGGACAGGTGATTCTCGTCCCGCTTACAGGGGAATTCGCGCATTGCGTTCATCCAAGCCCATCCCTTGGAGCACTGCAGTTAGAGCAGAGAGTGGTAGGCTCTTGCCAGAGGAGTCTGAAGTGAAGGCCCGCTGGGCCGGTTACTTTGAGCGGTTGTACCAGGCTGATCCCCCAGCTGTCGAGTTGGACGTCAAGGGTGTTACAATCCCTGTTGCTGACCCTCGAATCAACTGTGGTCCACCTTCGCTTGTGGAAACATGGGCTGCGGTGAACCAGTTGAAACGGGGCAAAGCTCCAGGGATCTGTGGCATCCATGCTGAACTTCTCAAGGCTGGTGGAAATGCTGCACTCGTGTCGTTGCATGCAGTTTTGTGCTCTGCCTGGAACACAGGCATCATCCCAACTGACTGGAAGAGGGGCCTTGTTGTTCCTCTCTGGAAAGGGAAGGGTGATCGCCAAGACTGCATCAACTACCGAGGGGTGACGCTGCTCTCAGTGCCGGGAAAGGTCTTTGCTCGGATAATTCTTGATAGGGTTCGCCACCATCTGCTTGAGCACCAGCGTCCAGAGCAGTCAGGCTTTACACCAAAGAGGTCAACGATTGACCGTATCCTTGCACTTCGTGTCCTCACCGAACGCAGACGAGAGTTTCGGCAGGGGCTGCTTGCAGCCTATGTTGATCTCTGTAAAGCGTTCGATTCAGTGAATCGGGATGTCCTCTGGAGGATTCTTGGTCTTCGTGGGGTGCCACCAAAACTGATCGATCTGATGTCTGAACTCTACTCTGGTACTGAGAGTCCTGTGAAGTGTGGTAGTACCATCTCTGACTTATTTCCAGTTGTTACTGGAGTTTGTCAGGGGTCTTTACTGGCCCCCACACTTTCCAGCATTTGTATGGACTGGATTTTAGGGAGGATGTCGGAGAGATCAAGCTGCGGTGCATCGTTTGGGAATGTCAAGATCTCAGACCTTGATTTTGCAGATAATGCAGTCATCTTTGCAGAGACTTTGGATATCCTTTTGGGGGCCCTCGAGGTGCTGAATGAGGAGTCGGAGCCATTGGGATTACGGGTTTCTTGGGTCAAAACTAAGATCCAGGCTTTCGGTGACATCTTGGATGCTGCTGTCCTGTCTGTGTCTGTTTGTGGTGAGGATGTTGAGGTCGTGGAGAGATTCACTTACCTTGGCAGTGATATTCATGTCTCTGCTGGCTGTGAGTCAGAGGTCAATAGACGTTTGGGTCGGGCCTGCGGAGTCATGGATTCACTGGATCATGGGGTGTGGCGCTGCAGGTACCTGTGCGGGAGGACCAAAGTCCGAGTCTTCAGGTCCTTGGTACTTCCAGTCTTGCTCTATGGATGTGAGACTTGGACTCTGACCAAGGATCTGAGACGGAGACTTAATTCCTTTGGTACCAGGTCTCTTCGGAGAATCCTTGGCTATCGCTGGTCGGATTTTGTGTCCAACGAGCAGTTGCTGAGAGAGACTCGGATGAGATTTGTTACTTGCATAGTCCGTGAGCGTCAGTTGTGGCTGTATGGACATGTGGCTCGTTTTCTTGACGCTGATCCTGCTCACCAGATTCTCTCAGCGAGGGAGTCTCGTGAGTGGAGGAGGCCAGTGGGCCGACCACGTGCCTCCTGGTTGCAGCAGCTTGACCATCATCTCAAGGAGATGGGATGGGCCTGGCATCTGCCTGGGGGATGGCCAGACGGAGGCCCCTGGAGTACCGGCGGAAAGTGGACGCAGCGACGCGCTGTTCTGGCACATGCTCCCATACCTGACCTGATCGTCTCCTCCTCCTCCTCCTCCTCCTCCTCCTCCTCCTCCTCCTCCTCCTCCTCCCACAACATGTCTTTCATCATCTTCTTTATTTTCGTCGGTTGCATTTTTTCCTTTTCTGAGCCATTTTCGTGTATCCATCATCCATGTCTTTTTCTCCTGCTGCTGGCTCACCCTCTCCGTGACTCGTCCCTCGTGACTCGTGTCACTAATCTCACGACTCGCGACATTTGACGGTTGACGGTTTTATTTATTAAATGATGCATGCATCAAAAACAGGTTTGATCTGCATAATTTCAAATGTAAGCACGATTGCAAACACATATTTTTAATTTTTATTATAAAATTACTTTTGTAAGATGGAGGGTTGACGGATTGTGAAGGTCACACGGTGCACTTCATCTTTAATTATGTAAATTTATGTCTTTTCCTTAATCATATTATCATATTATGACGATATTACATTTATACCTTACTTACAACCAATCAGGTAACCTGCTCAATAGGGTCTCCATATCGAATACGCTGATTGGCTATTCCTTAAAACTAAATGATCCACGATATATATAACCACCCACAACATCGACATTCGACAAGAGGTATTGCGGCTGTCTGTCGTCTTGGCTGCTGGCGTTGGTGCTTGCGTTATTATGTTTTATCTTGTGGGCTTGGACTGTATTGTCTTGCCAATTGCTTTTGGAGATGCGCTGGCAAGCGTACACTTATCTCTTGACTGTTATTCAAAGAAGGATATTATTAAAGAACAGTTTATCCAAGAAGGCCTTATTATTCACCACGGTGAACATCTGGAAGAAGGGTTTTAGTTCACACAGGTGAACTCTTAAACAGCAAGGAGTTCACAGTGGGCGCTTGTCCTTAAACACTAAGTTGTTCACAGGGTGCAACAGGGCATAAATGGGTGGCGTACAAGTGGGGGGGGGGGCACCAGAGGTGCCATGGGGGGGCATTGCACCCAAATGCCCCCCCCTTAGCGACGGGCCTGTACTCTGGGTTTTATTTCTGATCCAACTATATACTGTTGTCCTTGTGCTTCAGAAGTAGGACATCGCATCAAATGGGATGCTGTCTTTTAGAGGAGATGCTAAGCCTGCTGTTATATCTGTTCATACCCAATCATGACCATTAAAGAGGATAAAATTGTGTGTAGGTATCTTTATCAAACTTCAAATTCCTGCCCATTGATCTGGAGTATTACTCATTCCAAGTCATCACAATTAGAATATGGCGAGCAATGCTGAGAGGTTGGTTTTGTGTCTGGTAAATCGAGGGTTCATGGTGAGGTTGAGTGACCTCTTGCTGAAGAGGCTTTAAGTCATGTATATACCTTCATCTTCATTGTCGATTTATGATGAGTTTTAAAGTTTAATACAAACAGATATTTCTTAAGAATATAATAAAAGAAAATAAAAGCCTTTGCTGCTATAATAAAAGAAAGTAAAATCGAATCCTCAAAAAAAACAAACAAGACATTGAATTGCAAGCATAAAGGCATGTTCACCCCTCTTCCTGAGCAAATGTCCTCATTGACTGTAGGACAGGAAGTGAAGTTGAGGGTTTGCAAAGATAGGCAGCGATGGTCTTGGCACACAGCATCTGGTCCGCACGGAGTACCGTCCTCGACGTATCCCAGGTCAGAACCATCATCGAGCATCACACGTCCCCCACTGGAATGAATCAAAGAACAATGTCTTGGAATTTACCCTCAAAGCTGACACAAGATTACACAAGAACTCAAAACCGAATCGCCCAAACCCAATCTGTCCTTTCGCGGACGTGTTGAGAGGCTGCAGACAGATGCGTGCCGTGCCGCAGAGAAAACCACATGAGTCCGTATACAGGGTTTCCAGCGAACTTTCCGTGCAACTCTTGCCCCCCAGTTTGCACCATGCAATTTTATAGTCTGTGCACACACCCTAAGCCTTACTGCCACTAGCCCCATCATGATGGGCTGCTATTGACTGGTGTCCGAGCCCATGGGTGGAACAACCCATCCTGACCTTTCACCCACCTTGGATGGCACCCTTTCTATGTCACGGCAACATTTTCCCACCTTTACTAGTGCTGACGGCATGTCGGCCCATTTAAAGGTACATAAAAGACAGATAACAAAGATTAAAAAAAAAAAAACATTAAAATGGCAGGAAGGGATAGCAGTTTTAGAAACACACATGTGAGAGTGAAGACAACAGCTTTCTTCATATAAAGACATATATATCCCTATAATCACTTTTTCAAAACATGAACAATGAGAAATAACTATATGCAACGTTACCCCCAATAAGGTATTACCACAGTGGTATAAAAGTGTAATTCAGATGAGCGAAACTATTTTATTTACTTTTAGTGACTGAAAGGGGTATGAGGTAGAATCATGGATTTCACAACAAAGACAACTGTAATAAAATTATGGTGGAATAGCGGGACGAGGGTGGAACAAATATCATGCAAGAGAGCATCCGATTTATCACTAGCAAAATGTAATGAAATGCTTGCGTGTGTTCGAAAAACTTCAAATCAACATTTCTTCTTCGGTTATTTGAGTTCAAATTCTGAACAAGAAGAGAAAAACAAACAAAAGGATAATCTGATGGAGCTAATCATAATACATTACACGCCATTGATGGAAAAATGGTTTATTTAAATTTATTTCACCAGACAGCAGGTTGGCAGGATAGCCTCGACCCGAGAGGTACGCACACCCACCTTTCAGCTGTCCAGTCTGGATTTGAATCCCGACTCAGCTATAAACTTTCATCCTGGTGTTCCTCAAGCAGGGCAAGATATCAATGCATGCAAGATGGTCGTTAAACTTGGCGTCCTATCTGCCAGAATTATTTAGTGGATGTTAAAGACCCCACAGTGTCCTTCGAGAAGAGTCGGCGAGCTCTTGCAGGCACCCTGAACAAACTTTAAATTCCTCCCTAAATAACCTTAACTTGAGTTTCCTGTGTCGAAGTGATGACCATTCAGGATTGGTTCTAGCTTAGATGTGTTGCTTGACCAGTTGGGTTATACCCCATGGCTCTGTAAAGAGCATGACCAACAGATTAATTAATTCACCAAACAGCAACTGCTTGCAAGATAGCAATTTTGTTTGATTCATAAATTTTAATTTCATGTCCTGCTATATTGTGTTTCACTGTTGAAATTTCTCGAACCGTAATTCCCTGTAGAGAAAGATGGACCAGAATTTGTGCCTTGTGCTGGCATTTCCACGTCACCGACTGATTCGTTCATCATTCCTTGATTAATTAACTTTCCACCACCTTCTCCCCGTAAGCATGGTTTTGCTTTTGTGAAATTTTCTCTTTTCCCTTCCCTGTTTATTTGTTCTTTCATTTCAAAGTATATTTTTTGCCTCATTACAATTTCCTTTTTAACTTGGTCATCCCAGTGCAGGCTACTCACCATTGATGACACATTTTGTTTCAATTTGCTTGTTCATACGTTTTATCACAGCGGTAGATTCCTTGTATGTATTGACTGAAGGACAGGACTGGTTGCATGTGAATGTTGACTGAAAAGCAGATCTCAAGATACATTTATACTGCACACCTGCATATTGGATCCTTAATCCTTATTAAAATAAATAAATTCAAATGTAGTTGTCCACAACTTTATAGTTAATTCACAATAAGCTCCCGTTTCCATATTAAGGTGCAACTAACTATCTGCTGTTTCTTTCGTGAAAAACAGTTCATGAATACATATTTACTTTCATAAGAGATTTTTCCAAAAGGGTCTGACCTGCACTCCAGCAGATGACCATGGTGCTGGATGGAGACATGAGTGAGCTCTCCCTGCAGCTCACCGATCTGTGGCTGGCGGCTTGTAATTGTGCACAGCAGATATCCACAGAGTACATTTCTGCAACGGGAGATGGGCCAAAGATCTGATGGACAATGGCGGAAATGGTCCCAGAAGTGACCGTGAAGAAACGAGAGTGAAATACGCGATACATTTTTGTGACATTCAACCAATCACACTCACTGCTTGTGGCACTTAACCCATGATCCTTCACTCTTTCCACAGTTTCCTTTCTCTGTTCCCTCAATGTTCAACTCGTCATAGCAATGCCTGTCAGCTGATGCTCCCTCTGTTGAATTCCACAAACAAATAAATATAAATGAAATGCTCACTGTAACAGGTTTTAAAAATCACTTTTACAAAGGGAAATGACAAATTAACCGAGAACGACACACACAATCGACAGCAGGGAAATAGAAAGCAAATGCACTCAGAAGGTCGTTTACTTACTCGAACCCCAAAGTGCCTTACATTGCCTTTCCCTTGTTTTGCAAACACCTCTGTAGCACTTTCCCTGAAATAACACAAGAAAATCCATAAAAATTCCCAAAACAAGACAGCATTGCATAAAGTATGATATCACAAGTTAAATCAGTATGCAACTGTAAACAAGTTAAAACTGAACATTAAGCAGAAATCCAAAGATAATGAATTTACAAAAGAAAAAAGAATGACCAGTTTGTTGAAATGTAAACTCCACATAACTTTGGAAAATAAATTTTAATCACCAGCACATTCATTTAACAAATAGTTTTCTGAAAGATAACCTCAACGGTAATACATTTTGAGGTAGAAAGCTGAAATAAATAACGATATTGAAACTATACTTCCAATGGAATCATAGTAGTTATACTCATAGTAGTTATAGTCATCACAGTACTCATATTCGTTATACTTCCAGTAGTTATCTATACTAAGAAATGTCAATGGGTGTGTGCGTGCGTGCGTGCGTGCGTGCGTGTGTGTGTGTGTGTGTGTGTGTCAGTGTGCCTCCTCCACAACTCCAAAACCATGTGTGTGTGTGTCAACCATCCCTTGACTTGAAACAGGCCACAACAATTTCTTAACGTTAACGTGTTTTTTTCTCCACTTTCCTCACTCATATTATCGAATGTCTGTTCATCGTAGCTATGAAACGCTGCATACGTCGCTTTTGTAAGTACTATAGTTTATAAATTAGGAGCTTGGAGTCATTTCATGCATTATGTGATGCAATTTTCCACGATGTACACTCACAGACAAATTAAAGTATATCATGGAAATATTATTTTGGTTTTGAGGATCAGATATCGTCCGGACTAAATAAGTGTCGAAATCTGTTGTGAAATCTGATAATTTGAAGAAATAACGAGTCTTATAACTAAGCCCATATACCGAGTTTAAGCAAGCAAGGCAATGGTCCCTCCTCCATACATACACAAGAAAATGTGAAATTTCCAAAGCATTAAACTTCTCTTTTTCGACTGTTTGGAGAATTATATTGAGTGAACAAAATATTTAGGAACATGCCAAAAATAACCAGCTTCATTGAGCGATATGATTTAATGCATTCACTGCTTAGACCTCACACCCTGTCCCCCAGAGAGACTGCTTATCCATAGTGTCTGCCAGATGTGTCAATATTTTCAGAGGTTTCACGAGGTGCTCCAAAGGGAATAAAAGCAAATCTGGTGAAAAACGGAGATGTTTTTTTTTAAAACGTTATAACGCTTGCACGGACCCCGAACCGATGTACCACATGACGCGTGCAGATGAGCAGGCAAGATGGCGGATTATCTGCAATGTTTATTTCATGGGCGAATGAACTGTGCGATGTCTCCAGGGTTGTTCTGCATTAAGCTGCAACTCTTTTGTGGGTCGAATCATCATTTGAACGAATTAATTTCATTAACTGCTGCATGCGTGGTGAAGACCAGCTTTAAAGTTAAAGGGATCCTGTATGATATGCAGCGACAGCCTGGCCTATCATTACTGATTAACCATTTAATTGGAGTGCTTGCATGAGTGCTTAAGCCACTTGCCAAATGCCTTACAGTCGATAGCGGTACAACGCAATGTCCTTCTGAGCAAATTGTTTACTCACTGCAGACGCTTTTGCCCGCCACATCATTCAGAGCGAGTGGTTCATGTTCTGTGCTCCGTCACCCCGAGCGAGTGATTCGGGCTCCATCACCCCAAGCGAGTGGTTCGTGCTCCATCACCCCAAGCGAGTGGTTCGTGCTCCATCACCCCAAGCGAGTGGTTCGTGCTCCATCACCCCAAGCGAGTGGTTCGTGCTCCATCACCCCAAGCGAGTGGTTCGTGCTCCATCACCCCAAGCGAGTGGTTCGTGCTCCATCACCCCAAGCGAGTGGTTCGTGCTCCATCACCCCAAGCGAGTGGTTCGTGCTCCATCACCCCAAGCAAGTGGTTCGTGCACCATCACCCCAAGCGAGTGGTTCGTGCTCCGTCACCCCGAGCGAGTGGTTCGTGCTCCGTCACCCCGAGCGATTGGTTCATGCTCCATCACCCCGAGCGAGTGGTTCGTGCTCAGTCACCCCAAGGGAGTGGTTCATGCTCCCTCACACCGAGCGAGTGGTTCATGCTCCGTGCTCCGTCACCCCGAGCGAGTGGTTTGTGCTCCGTGCTCCATCACCCCGAGCGAGTTTTTCATGCTCCATCACCCTGAGCGAGTGGTTCGTGGTTCGTGTACCCCCCCCTCCCCCCGGGTAGAAAGTGGGCAGCAGGGATAAATCAATGTGATGCGAGTTCATCAAGTAAAGTTCTCGGCAGTATCCAAACTTGCTCGCAAGCTGTAACATGCAGCGAGCCAGAGGCTTCCACAGTAGGGCTTCATTCTCATATCGAAGCTCATGGACAACGTGAAGCCGGAAGACCATGAGCCAGCTACAGATGTCGATGAGACCTTGGCCACCCTCAGCAAGTGGCGAGTAGTTCACGGCGGGTTGCAGCCAGTGTTTCCCAATCCAGAAAAAGTTAACGATACTCATTTGGAGTGCGACTAGGTTTCCAGATGGTTGCAAACATATCATTTTATGCCACAGCATGGAGGCAATGAGATTATTGATGACGAAAGTTCTTCCACAGAAGGAGAGTTGAAAGAGAAGTCCTTTCCAATGAGGATAGTTTCTTCATTACCTTGTCCAGCAAACCTGTCCAATTCTGCTGTTCAAAAGCATTGTATCCTTGAAAAAAAATCTGAGGAATTTGATGCCATTTCATTCCTCTTGGCAGGACAATTGGTGGACAAGCTCCAGGTCCTTACCCAAAGAGTTTCACTCTTTTTCCAATTCACCTGGCCTGAACCAGCCTGACTATATGTTTTTAATGCATGAGTCACTGCAGTGACATCACCATGATTATCCACAAATATGTAGACATCATCTGCATAAGCAGAAATTTTGAGTGGCGTCATGAGAATTGATCTGGTAAAGCCAGAGATGCGTGTACCTAATTGGAGCAGAAGAGGTTCGATGGCGAGAGAGTATAAAAGTCCAGATAGCGGGCAACCCTGTCATACTCCCCATTGTACAACAATAGGGCTGCACAATACTTGGTTAATTTTTTTTTTTTAAACTGGATATATTGCAAATTAAAAGCTTCACATACGAGATAAAATTAGGGCCAAAACCGAAATTCTCTAAAACTCTAAAAAGGTATGTGTGGTCAATCCAATCATCAGCCTCTCCTTGGTCAATATAAACCAGGTCAACATTCTTGTTAAAATTACCACAAAACCAAATAGTATCACAGATAAAAAAGACATGATCAAAATAGTACGTACGTCCAGGGATACAAAAGGATTGATGTGCTCCGACGAGTAGATTCATAAAAGGTTTCAAGCGATCGGCTAAGGCTTTGGCCAAAATTTTATAATCCTATAAATTTTATCAAAACAGAAATAGGACACCAGTTTTATATCAGTTGAGAGTCTCCTTTCTTAGGGATTAAGGAGGTGATTGCTATACGGCAACTCCATGGTGGTTGTCCATCCATTAAACATTCATTCAGGACCTGAAGCAGGTGGGGACCAATGGCGTCCCTGAAACACTGGAAAAATTTGCTTGTCAGTCCATCAAGTCCAGCGGATTTGTCAACTTTTAAGGTATTCAAGGCAGTGGTAAGTTCAGACAAAAGCCCTACGTGTAACCTTGCTATCGAAGCCATCACGTAAGAACCATCTCAACCTACCTCTATGCGTAACCTCACTCATGTTTTCCATACCTAACCCATCTCTTAATTCCATATTTGGTTTCTGATCCTTCAATGTCACGTTACCCATCCACCTCACCATTCTCATTTCCTTTCATTCACACCTCCGTTCATTCTCCTTTTTGATCACCCATGTTTAACTGCAATACAAAACCGCACTTCTAACGCAAACTGCATAAAGTTTTTCCTTTCATTGGAGAGAGGTCCCTCTTGATGTCAACAGGGGTAACAACTACCTAAACTTCCTCCAACCCTTCTAATTCTTGCAATCACTGCTGCTTCTACGATATCGCTGCTGCCTGCACCAATCATATCACCAAGATTACAGAATCTATCAACACATTCAAGAGCTACATCCCCATAAACTAACCTTTTTTGCTCGAACTGGAGCCACTTGTTTACCTACTTGTCCCTCCTTCATATGCAGCACACGGCTGCAAGTAGCATTATTGGCCGGGTGCGGCTGTGTTGCTGATGCAATGCTCCTATTCACCAGCACACTGGTACTCATTTCGTCGACCTCAGAAGGATGACAGGCCGAGTCAACCCCACCAAGTGTTAATTCAATGGCTAACAGGGGCTCAAACTCAGGACCAAAAGATCCTACCCAAGTCAGCCACACTAACCACTAAGCCCATCAGGCTTACTTGTTTACCCGTGCAAACAGCACATTTGGAGTCAAGAACCACTTGCAGTCTACTCCCGATGCCACTACACCTCTTGTGCATACAGCAGTTGCAGTATTTACACTGGCTGACAGGGGCTCAAACTCAGGACCCTAAGATCCTACCCAAGTCAGCCACACTAACCATTAAGCCCACCAGGCTTACTTGTTTACTTGCGCAAACAACACATTTGGAGGCAAGAACCACTTGTAGTGTACGCCCAATGCCACGACACCTCTTGTGCACCCAGCAGTTGCAGTATTTACACAATATTGAATTGCTACATATACTGTTTAAAAAAAAAAAATAGACAGTACAGGGCCACCTCCCCCTTTTTTCCACACTTCTTTCTCCCACACCACAAATAAGTATGTTTGTTTCCCCTGCATTCACATTCAGTCCTCTGGCCTCCATACAATCCTTCCATATTGTATATTTACCCATTACCTCTTTGACATTGTCAGCTATCAGCACTAGGTCATCAGCACACAGGAGTTCCCAGGGTTAGCCTCCTCCAAATGCCTGTGATATAGCCTCACAAACCATAATAAACAGGAATAGGCTCAAGACTGACCCCTGATGAACACCCACTTCCACTTCAAAATCCTCACTCTGCACTCCATTTACCCTCACATAAGTTTTTGAGCCACCATACATCACTGTGAGATGTGGTGATACCATCTCTGAATTATTTCCAGTTGTTACTGGAGTTCATCAGGAGTGTGTACTGCCCCCCACACTTTTCAGCGCTTGTGTGGACTGGATTCTGGGGAGGATGTTGGAGAGATCAAGCTGCAGTGCATCGTTTGGGAATGCCAAGAACTCTGACCTTGATTTCGCAGATGATGCAGTCATCTTTACAGAGACTCCAGATATCCTTTTGGGGGCCCTCCAAGTGCTGAATGAGGAGTCTGAGCCGCTGGGATTATGGGTTTCCTGGGTCAAAACTAAGATCCAGGATTTCAATGACATCTTGGATGCTGCCATTTTGTCTGTACCTGTTTGTGGCGAGGATGTTGAGGACATGAAGAGATTCACTTTCTTGGCGGTGATATTCATGGCTCTGCTGGCTGTAAGCCAGAGGTCAATATACATCTGGGTCAGGCCTGGGGAGTCATGGATTAACTGAATCATGGGGTGTGGCGCTACCAGTACCTGTGCTGGACAACTAAAGTCCAAGTCTTCAGGTCCTTAGTGCTTCCAGTCTTGCTCTATCGATGTGAGACTTGGACTCCGACCAGGGATCTGAGACAGCGACTTAATTATTTTGGTGCCAGGTCTCTGGAGCATCCTTGGCTATTGCTGGTCAGACTTTGTGTCCAACGAGCAGTTGCTGAGAGAGACTCAAATGAGATTTGTTCCCTGCATAGTCCGTGGCCATCAGCTGTGGCTGTATGGACATGTGGCTCGTTTTCCTGACGCTGATCCTGCTCACCAGATTCACGCAGTGAGGGAGCCTCGTGAGTGGAGTAGGCCAATGGGCCGACCACGTGCCTCGTGGTTGCAGCAGGTTGATCAGAATCTCAAGGTGATGGGGATGGGCCAGGCATTTGTCTGGGGGAAGGCCAGACGGAGGCCCCTGGAGTACCAGTGGAAAGAGGACACAGCGACGCGCTGCTCCGGCGCATGCCCCCACACCTGACCTGACCCACTGTGAAAAAAACAAAGTGTTCATTTGTCCAATGCAGATATATGACATTTTGAGCATCTCCCGGAGGTGTGTGTTTAATCTGATGATTGCTAAATGCTTGCGAAGCCAGCCATTTCTTATCAACCATTTAATTGGAGTACTTAAGCCACTTGCCAAGCACCCTACAGTCAATAGCGGTGCAGTTCATGTCCTGATTGAGATGTAGTCGGCAGTTCCTACAAGATAGAGGTACAGTTCATGCAATTCTAAATTGGTTGTTAGCCCCCGTTGGACTTAGTCCTGAAGAGGGGGCCTATGGATTTTGTCTCAATTTTCATGTCTGTGCATGTGTGCGTCTACAACCATATCTCGGAATGTATGGACGGATTTTATTCGTACTGGGTAAAAAGACAAAACATGATGGTATACAGATGCACATTATTTTGTTTCGCGATGCAATAAAATATGGCCGACAGGCAGCTATTTTAGTTGTAAAAAAAATCCGACATCAAACACATCCTCAAAATTTTCTTGGACATACATTTACTGATGTTGTTTAAACATGGTAAACAGAAAAGGAATAAGGGCTTACATGTGCATGTCATTATTTTCGAGATCAGATACAAGATGGCCGACTATCAACATCAACACTGGTGGCCATTTTAGTTGTAAAAAAAAAATCAATGTTGAACACATCCTCAATCATTTATCAGACATGCATTTACCGATGTTGTTGAAACTTAGCACACAGATAAAGAATGATGGCTTACATTTGCGAGGCATTTTTTTCGAGATAAGATCTAAGATGGCTGACAGGTGGCCATTTTGTTACTTAAATGTGTCCCCAACAATTTCTTAAACAAGCATGGTCCGATTTTGTTCAAACGTGGCACAAGCACAGTACATGTTGGCATACACTTGTTCTTTTTTATATCTTTTTTTCTGTCTTTCCATGACATTTTCTTTTTTCCTTGTTTCATATGACTCGGTGTGCTTTACAAAGGTTACATGGTTTCTCTTTGTGAGTTGCAAAGCAAAATACATTTGATAACACCTTATTTCTGAGCCCTTTGCCAAATTAACAAGCTTTCTAAATTACCAAGCCAAATTTGTTCCACGTCACATGACGATTGGCATCACATCTCTTTGAAACGTCTATAATGCAATGTTGTATTAATTTAATTTGTTCATTGAAATTCCCCCAAAACAAGGATGAAAGCGACTCAAGGTTTGTGAGTTGTATAGAGTACATTCTGGAGTTGGTAATCACACTGATTATAATCAGCCAATTACTGAAAAATTGCCAATATTGGCCAAGCACGAAGATATATATAGTGTATGTGTGTGTGTGTGTGTGTGTGTGTGTGTGTGTGTGTGTGTGTGTGTGTGTGTGTGTGTGTGTGTGTGTGTGTGTGTGTGTGTGTGTGTGTGTGTGTGTGTGTGTGTGTGTGTGTGTATATATAGTGCGTGTGCGTGCATGTTGTTCATAAAGCATAACATGTTCTCCCTGCTAACACCCTAACCCCCAGCCCTCTGTGTCTGTCTGTCTGTGTCTCTGTCTCTGTCTCTGTCTCTGTCTCTGTCTCTGTCTCTGTCTCTGTCTCTGTCTCTGTCTCTGTCTCTGTCTCTGTCTCTGTCTCTGTCTCTGTGTGTGGACGTATCCAAACGGTGCTTATTTCTGGGCGGTGTTTGTCTCCAGACATGTCCGCATGGTATTTATCTCTGGATGTGTTCGGGTGGTGTTTGTCTCCACAGGCATTTATCAATGGATGTGTCCTGGTAGTGTTTGTATCTGGACTGTGTTTATCTCTGGACATGTCCGGGCGGTGTTTGCCTCCGGGCAGTATTTATAGTATGACTGGTAGAAAATGGATTTCAGACATTACTTTGTATCAATCTTCACTGTTATTCTGTGCAGAATCATTTTGATGAGACAGTATGAATCATAATTAATGCTCCACCACATGTCTACTTTCCCTTCCTCTCACCTCATGCTGCCTTCCCTTTTCCACCCCTCCTCACTCTCTCCTCTACTCCTCCCTCTCTCCCACCCTCTTTCTCCCCCCTTTTACTATTCCCATCAGCAAAGCGACGAGTGGTGTTTGCTAGTTAATAATAAACATAATTAGAACTGCCACTTTATAACTGCTGGCAGTGATAACTGGGTACCAAGACGTCCCACTTTGATGGGACATCTGACCCATGATGTCCTCTTCATTTACTTGAATTCAGAATGGGATGAAAATTAATTCAATTTAAATCAAATGGAAGACCAAATAAGTACAGTACTGCATTGAAAAGCAAAGATGAAGTCATCAGGAGGAATCCAGATAGGATTTGGAGTTCAGCTGCTACTCCTTTACCCCAAAACCCATCCAGGCACAGCCAAGTGAGTCTTATTGAAAAAAAAAAATCAAAGAGCTCAGATTCAATTCAATAATTCTGGCTGCCAGACCATGTGTCTGATCAAGTTGAAATTTAAAACATATATTGCCCATCACTACGACATCATAATTGTGCAGTTTCACTTTGATTAATAGAGCAGTTTCAGGAGTAATAATTTCAAAAAAGATTTTCATTCAATCCAATAAGGCTATGTGACCTATCAATTATTTGTGAACACCCTGGTATCCTCTAGGCTTGGGGAACATGTGTGGGAAGTTTTCCCTCAATATGTCCAGCATCAATATGTCCTGGAGGAGAAGATTTTGTCGGTTTTAGAATAAATCCAACATGGCTGCCAAGCCATGTGACCTATGACATCATAGGTGGCAACGTTTTGTTTCTCTTGGATAGGTGGTTACACATGTAAAGTTTTGCCTTGATTTGTTCAGCCGTTTTGGAGATTTTTGAAGTTAAAAAAAAAATTTTGTTGTTAAAACAATACGGCTGCCGAACCACGTGACTGATGACGTCAATTTTTTTTTTCCGTCGACCGCTTTATCCCAAGATGACCCTCAAAATTTTTCAGAATGATCAGATGTGGCATCCTATGTATACAATTATGATGTCATAACGAAGGCACCTATGAAGTCATTAAAAATAAATTGCACTTTCCCCATGAGGAGTACTACTTGCATATGCCAAGTTTCAATTTTTTTCCTTGGTGTGGTTTCAGAGATACAGAGGTCCAAAGTTTTACCTTTTTTCCAACATGGCCACCACACCACCTGACCTATGATGTTATAATTATCATTACAACATTCTACATGAGTTGTCGCTCCTACGGTCAAAATGTCATGTCACTCCAACAAGCGGTTGCAGAGGAAAACTGTACTCACATTCTGTGTGGACAAACAAATAAACAAATGAAAAATCACTCATAGAGTGACACTTGGTGAAACTGAACGGCACTCGGTAGAGCACATACCTCTGCCAGGCTGAACAGTTTACATTTTGTATCCCAGTGATATAATAGGCCTGATCTGAATCCGGACCTCAACCAAAATTGAATCGGCTTGTTCTTGTCACCTAACCAACTCGTCCACAACTTGAGATATCATGCTATACATAGTTTTTTGGCCCCATCTCTCAATGGTGAAAAATGACTTTAAAAATTCTCAGATCCGGTCCCGGATTTGGATCTTCACCAAAATTAAGCGTTGCCCTCCTTGGCCGGTCACCGAAGTACACAAAAAAAAATTCAGAAGAATTACTTGAAAACTGTGACCAAAAATTGTGTGACAAACACACAGATAGACAGACAGACCAACATACTTGAGAAAAATATTTTTTTTCACAAAGTAAAAAAAATCACTCATAGTGACACTTGGTGAAGACAGAACAGCACTCGGTAGAGAACAAACCTTCGCCAGGCTAAATAGTTTACATTTTGGATCACACTGATAGGTCAGATCTGAATCCAGACTTTAACCAAAATAAAATCGGCTTGTTCTTGTCACCTTACCAACTCATCCACATCGTTTTGTCATAACTCATCCGCAACTTTTAGAGACATCATGCTATACATAGTTTTTGGCCCAATTTCTCAATGGTGAAAAATCACTTGAAAAATTCTCATATCCGGATCCGGATTTGGATCTTCACCAAAATTAGCCGTTGCTCTCCTTGGCCGGTCACCTATATACACAACAAAAAAAAATCAGAACGATTGTGACCAAAAATTGTGAGACAAACAGACGGAGACAGACAAACGCGACAGACCAATATACTTGGCGAAAATGTTTTTTCGCCAAGTAACAAACAGACCTAAATGCAATACTCTGGCGAGGGTAATGGTTATTAACTACTTAATCCTAACATTTTAAGCCTGGTGTTGGCTTAGTGGTTAGGGTGGTGGCTTGGGATCCCAGGGTCCTGAGTTCAAGCCCCGTTGGCTGCTGAATTAACACCAGGGGGTTGACTCAGCCTGTCATCCTTCCGAGGTCGGCGAAATGAGTACCAATGTACTGGTCCCGGTGTATGCCCCGGTAAGAATAGGTGTACCATATCCCTGTGTGTTGTAAGAGGCGACCAGGGTTGGCGTCAGGAAGGGCATCCGGCCATAAAACATTGTCTCAAGAAAAATCCCAACCCCTGCACAGCAGGGAAAAATGGCTGTAAAAACGGTCATTTATAATCCTAACATTTGCTACACATGCCTGTGATATTGTAAAATCTCTTGTGAACTCTACCATTCCCAAGATAAAACTATTTTCAAATAAAAATCAACACCTATGAACCCTTATATTTAACATTGTTATGTTGAAATTACAAATACAGTGGTGGAAAATAGATTATTTTTATTGCTACAGTACTTCATTCGGAAAATCGAACATGAAAGAGAACTACACAAATTAAGTCAGAAATAAAATACGAAAATACCTCACCTCATTGCTGCAATGATAGCCATCCTGCTTGTGTATGTTTGGAGGGCACTGGGTGAAACAAATGTATATCTCATGAATGTAATAACAATTAACATTGAACTGCACAGCAAATGCAGGTGTATATGTGATGACAGAACACAATTCAAGTGAAGTCTTGTTCAAAATTTATAGTCAATGACTGAATTTTGTTAGCTAATTAAATCTTTGTGCAAGTTCTGGTCTCAAAATAAATACAACTTTTAAAAATAACGCAATGTCTGGATGTTTGCTCCATATAAAATCTTGGCCGACCTCCACCAAATCTTATATTCGTGCTGGGGTGTACACGTTGAATCGTGCAAATGGTTTAACCACTGACTGCTGCCGGAGGGAGGGGGTATTGTGGGTGGGAAATTATTCCAGTTCTGAAAATAAATCCTCTCGCTTCCAGAGGGAAGTCCTCTGGAATAAATCTCTCCACATAAATCTTCCACATAAATCCTCTGGTGAGTCAAATAAAAGACAGACTTACTCTTACCTGGCCTGAATCTCCGGTACAAGTTTCAGGTATGTCACAAATGTTGACTTCTGCACGACATCTTTGTCCTTTTGCTGCAAACTGCAAACACAAGTAAATGCAACGAATTGCTATGTAAATGAAACGTATCTGTTATATAATGTGAAATGTGGTGTCTGTCCATGTGTTCGGCTGTCTCCCGTTAATGATGGCCACTTTCCACGCTGCATTTGAAAAGCTCAACATTCGCTTTTGAAATTACAGGAGAACATACATGAACTTGAGGGGGAGCACTCGGGAGAGTGTAAAACCTCCGCCGCCAATACTGCTGGGTCACTCAAGTGAACCTGATATCCTATTCATTCAATTTGATGTCAACAGTGCTCAGAGTTATAGTTTGCAACTTTCCCTTTAACTTTTAACTTTTACATACTCAATTCATTCGTCATAACCAGCGAGATTCCTTGAGACAGAAATTGATTTTACGTGGATATATGCACCTGAAGTTCCAAAATCAGCTGCAATTATAATTTTGGCATATTTTTTGTTGGAAATCACTTATAACATGTAGAGATGCAAAATAAAAAATCGAAATTTAATTGAAAAAAAAGTTGCAAAAATCTTTTTTTCTCTAACAATATTTTTTTTTTGGGGGGGGGTTAGAAATCACTTAAAACATGTAGAAATGCAAAAAAAAATTCAAATATTTTTTTCAAAATGGCCGCCATAGCAGCCATATTGGATTTTGGACCAAGTCCAAAATCTAATGGCATGATCCTTGGACCATACCTAATCTCCCCACCAAGTTTCGTCGAAATCCGTCGAGGAGTTTTTCCGTAATACTGTTCACAAACAAACAAACAAACAAATAAACCAATAAACCAATGTCACCCGCAGGGTGACCAGTATCTTGCCAAAAGGTGACCACGTGCGACTTCTTTAAGGTCACACTGAGGTGAATAGAGCTGCTATCCACCAGGAGCGACTCCTTGAGGAATATCTGCCTACGAGAGATTCCGATGAGAATCGTTCTACAGAGTAACCATGAAAAATATGTGTTTGCCTCACAACGTCACCAAATGACGTCATAATGTCTCAAGCTTGACATATCTAGAAAGCACTCATCGAGGTGTTCAATTTGAGGTACTACACGATATGGTTCCTAAAACTTGAAAATTTGACCTTGGGGTCAAATATGTTTGACCTCAGGCACTAACCATGAAGGTCAAGGCCAATCGCCACCAAAAACTAATCAGCTGAGCGCCAGACCATATACTACATTCCCATAAAGTTTGGAGATGATTAGATTAAAATTACTCAAAAAATAAGGGTTTCGTCGACTCCCCTGATTTGCGACAAAGTGACCTTGACCTTTGACCTTCAAAATTTTATGCTCTGAAAGGGACCTCTATAGGCCTCTGATATGCGAAGTTACAAAAATTTCCAATGATAACTGTGCTCTGCAGAGTGATTCATACGTGATTACAGACAAAAAAAACAAAAAAAACATATGAAGGTCAAGGCCAATCGCCACCAAAAATTAATCAGCTGAGCGCCAGACCATGAACTATATTCCCATGAAGTTTGAAGACGATCCGATCAAAATTACTCAAAAAATAAGGGTTTCGTCGACTCCTCTGATTTGCGACAAAGTGACCTTGACCTTTGACCTTGACCTTCAAAATTTTATGCGCTGAAAGGGACCTCTATAGGCCTCTGATATGCGAAGTTACAAAAATTTCCAATGATAACTGTGCTCTGCAGAATTTTTTATACGTGATTACAGACAAAAAAAAAACATACAAGCTGACTAACATATCTTGCAAAAACTTCGTTTTGGCAAGATAACAAATAGAAAGGGGTGAAAACAGTAACCTCCGATCTTTGATGGCGGAGGTTAATAAAGTTGATGATGGTGATGGCAACACTGAGATGGATGGGAGGGCCAGAAGCAGAAGTCAGGTTGGTGGAAGGGATGTACAAGGGAATGAAGGGGAGAGTTTTGGTTGGTCCGAGGATGACTGAAGAATTCAGCGTGAACATCGGTTTGAGACAGGGAAGCTCTCTCAGCTGACTCGTGTTTATCATGGTGATGGAGCTGGTAAGTAAGAAGGTAAATGTGAGGGGTATTCTGGGGGGGATGTTGTATGTGGATGATCTGGCGGTTGTGGTGGAGAGAAGGCGGGAGATGCAGGAAGTACTGGGGGAGTGGAAGGAGGCATTTGAGAAGCATAGGCTGTGGATGAGTATGGAGAAGACTGAGGTGATGTGGGTCGGGCAGCAGAGATAATAAATAAATATCAGGTTAGAGGGGAAAGAGATCAGCCAGGGAAATAGGTTTGAGTATCTGGGGGGAACCGTGGCCGGGGATGGTAAATCGGAGGCAGAGGAGCGGTGGAGGATTCAGGTGGGCGTGAATGTGTTGAGGAGGGTGGAGGGATTAATGGCAGTCAGAAAGATATCAAGGAAATTGAAAGGGAAGGTTCTGATGTCATGTGTAATGCCAGCCTACCTTTACAGTCTGGAAACGGTGGCCCTGACAGAGGGACACAACAGAGGTTGCAGGTTTGTGAGAACAACTGGGTCAGAAGGAATGCAGGAATGAAGAGGGTGGATAGGAGGATGGATGGATGAACTGAGGGAGAAGATTGGTGTGCAGATGACATTGACAGGAAGATTGGAGAAATGCCGGCTGAGGTGGGCTGGGCACTTGGTGTGGATGGGGGAAGAGAGAATGGCAAAGAGAGCAGATAGGTTGAGGGAGCAAGGTATGAGGAAAAGAGGTAGACCACGTGGGAGGATTGTGTGAGGAGGGATATCAGTAAGGTGAGAGTAGTTGGAGAGTGGAGAGTTGGCTGAGGACAGAGGGTAGTGAAGGAGTAACATGGCCGAGGCAGGGCAGAAGCTTGGTGCCATTGAACCTCACCCCTTATAAAGGGAAGAGGAGGAGGAGGAGAACCAAACCAAGCTTTATTTCACAAGCAGCATATTTTGCCCTCTTTTTAGACAGTTTGAACCTCCGCCACCCAATGTTGCACCACCATTACACAGTACAAGTAGCTCAGAGCTTTGGCTCTGAGTGAAACCAAGAGTACAACACAATTAACCTTTATAAATCCATGAAATAATTTAAATTAATAGATTAACTTAAACTTTCCCTGTCACTGTGAGCAGGTAGTTTAGCTTGCTTTTCCCATCAATGGGGATGGGTACTTTTTGATAGGTTATCGATAATTATGAATTCAGATAACCCACTGCATACTGTCACAATCTTGACGAAAATACATCTCAATGCAAGTTCTTATTTCCTCTTTGGTGGAGCCATGTGGAACTGCTGGAGTGATTACAGACCGGGAAGGGTGATTATGAGGCAACGAGGTCAGGTCAACCTCTATGCTTGCCTCATATAATGAAGCTGAAACTGGTATGTCATGGTACGAGCACAAGGGCTTCGTTTTGCAAAATACACCATGTCATCTGTAGCTATGACATCTGATCAAAAAGTTCCGGGACTAAATGTATTGAAGGGAAATGAAGTATACTGCAGAGATATTAAAGAAGTGGCATTGTTGGCAACACTTGTTGACACCAAACCTCTGGCAAGAAACCACCATCTTGTCTCAGTGACGAGCTGTTTTGTGCAGACGTGTTTATTTTTCTGTCGCATTGTAAAATGTCTGACTTGAAGGAGCAACGTATGTGCGTCAAATTCTGTGAGTGTGATGCAAGACATCCACAGAAACCGATGAAATGTTAAAAACTGCATTTGAGGATGAAGCTCTCAATCGTTCGAAAACATTTGAGTTGTTTGCTCGGTTTAAAAGTGGCCAAACTTCCATCGATGATGATCCAAGCCCCGGTCGTCCATCAACATCACACAGTGAGGAATCAGTCGCTCGTGTTAATGACATGATTCATGTTTACAGACAAATGATGATTCATGAAGTGGTGGAAGAAGTTGGCATCTCCAATGGCACATGCCAAACGATTATGACACAAGATTTGGGAATGAGGCGGGTCTTTGCAAAGTTCTTCCCGCAGGTTATCACTGGAACAGAAGGAACATCACCTCACAGTGTCTCAGGAACTCATTGGGCATGCAGAGAATAATGAAAACTTCCTGCCCAGCATCATTATAAGTGACGGGACATTTGGGTTTCTGGCTCCGATGCTGAAACTAAGCTTCAGTCATCTCAGTGGAAGACCCTGTCATCAACTCGACCAAAGAAAGCAACACAGGTGCACTCAAATGTGAAGATGATGTTGATTGTGACTTTTGACAGTGAAGGTGTTGTGCACCATGAGCTTGCTGCAAAAGTTCAAATAAAGCCTGGCACTGGCTTTGTGGTCAGGGTGGTAGCTTGGGATCCTAGGATCCCGAGTTTGAGCACCGTTGGCCGCTGAATTAATAGCAGGGGGTTGACTCAGCCTGTCATCCTTCCGAGGTCAGCAAAATGAGCACCAGTGTACTGGTAATAAGGGACACTGCATCAGCGGCATAGCCGCGCCCCGAACCTATGATGCAACCAGCAGCCAAAAGGCTGTACACTAAGTGAATAAGGTCAGATGATTCAGTGGTTGTATTTGGCTGTTCTGAA
>NC_140964.1:85653487-85743487 GCF_056783735.1 Eptatretus burgeri | reverse complement strand
TGAAAAAGGCGTCTAAAACGCTGGCGCACGTCAAATACGGTATGGGTAAGTTTGGTATGCGTGAATAGAACACTAAAGTGCGCGATCATACATCGTATTAAATGGAGTACGTCTTGTAATTTTAAACATGTTGAAAATTTTACGACGTACTTGCCGTATGACACACGCTCCGCATACGATGGGAATAAGTTGTACGCACGATATGCGATCGTTGACACATATCAACACACGTTACTTGTAAGGTGCTCATAAGTCGAAACACGTCAAGGTAATGGTTCGCGTCAGTGTTCCTGACTCCCGGTTTTTTTTTCTTCGGGATGACGGTGTTCAGTGTACAGTGCGGTTGTGATTTAAATTGTTGAGCGGCAGCCTATTAATTATATTATATTATAACCGCACTAGAAATCGAAGTGTCAAAATTACCATCATACTGAAGGAAGGAAGAAAAAAAAAAACGAAAAAAAAAAAACCAGGAAGTCTGGAACACTGACGCTAACCATTACCTTGATGTGTTTCGACTTATGAGCACCTTACAAGTAACGTGTGTTGATGTGTGTCACCGATCGCGTAACGTGAGTACAACACGTAACTCATAGGTTAGAAATAAGTTTCGGGTACGCTAAACATTACCTCGACGTGTTTCAACTTATGAGTAACTTTCAAGTAACGTGTGTCGACGTGTGTCAACGATCGAGTGACGTGCCTACAACTTATGGCCAGCGTTATGCGGAACGTGTGAGTCATACGCTGGCATGTCTTAAAATTTCAAGCATGGAAAAGTTGAGGACAACCGAAAAGTACAACGTTTAAAGCCAGCGTACAATGACGTATGGCAGTGTTTTTCAGCGTGCTCTCAATGTTATCAAAACTTACCCATAGCGTATTCGACGTGTACCAGCGTTTTAGACAAATTTTCCAAAAATCGGCATAAGCTGGCTAAAACGTCAAGGTGTGACTGGGTCTTAACCTAAGTGCTTAAAATATCTTAATCTGCAATAAAACAACAATTTATTTAGTTGACAGATAAAACGCAAATGAAATACCATCATTAAATTAAAACTGTTGCGAGCACAAGGAGTGGCAGCAGCCCAAACCGCCGATTCACTCCACCACACCGCGGGCCGAATCACATCAACAAGAACAAAGAACCTCAGTAGCACGAACCGTCAGATCCTTTAGTTCGGAACTTTTTGATCGGAAAGATAAATTTAGTTCGGAACTTTTTGATCAGATGTCGTGCATACCACTGTAAGAATATTACAAGAGGTGAAAACGAATTGGCAAAAGAAACATCGTTCTTTACCAATTGTACATTTATTAACAGAACCCTCATGATATTTTAACTGGTTGAGAGCTCAATAAAGTTACAGACTAGTAAGGATACCATGATGTATTGTCAATAAAAAGCCAGTTCAATCACCAAACAAATTAAATACACACTACCGGTAATCCAATCGCTCAACACAACTCCATAATGGGCTTCATCTTACATCACATGAACTGGTGCAGCAAAGACCTTCACTGCACATTGCACCATGTGGGAAGGTGCATTTGGTGCAGCATCTGCCCCAACGTCTCTTGCACTCCTGTAACACACAAGCATCGAGGAAAGCTGGTTTTGAGGAAATTCCTGACATGTACCAGATTAAGTGCAAGCACAAATATAATCTGCTGCGAGACAAGATTGTCGACCTGTCATGTGAGCGACAATGTTAATCTTAATCCAGGTTGAAACCGATTATGAAATGGAAATTAATGCAAATGCCAATGTTTGTGGAAATCGGAGCGATGGGTACTCACGGCCAATGTTCCACAGTCACATTCCTCGCCGAGTTCCACAAACCCATTTCCACACACTGGTCGCTCGAAAAGCTGCAAACACGTCAGATACAACCATGCTGCTTTGTTCACAACCACACTGACGACTATTAACCCTTTAAGGCATGGGATATTTTACTAACATTAATGCATGAAATGGATCCTCTGGCGCACATGTCGCTTTCTTCCAAATGTAACCAATTGTTACGGATTAGTAAATCCTATATAGTTGGAAATGTTAAATTTTATGTCCGAGACGATTTGCATTACATGATTCTGATAACTGTGAGAAAGAAAGGCAACTCAAGTTACAGTGAATTAAATAAATGAGACGGTGGTTACTGTGTGAAAGGATACGGGCCCAGACAACTGAATACGTCAATGGCATTTGGCACCGTAATGGATGATCAATAGAACTTTGAAGATGACTTTTGTTGAGGCTGCACGGTTCGATCAACATGAGAATTACACTCCTACGTTAACATGAAACGAACTTGGCGATAGATTTGTTCTGGAAAGCAATGCTCGGAACCAATGGTCAAGCTTTGGTCAATCTTAGGGATTCAGACAGTATGTTGCCTTGTCTTGGGAATGACCTTGCCATATAGAAATATTTGAAATTGCCATAAAAGGTGAAGTGATGAGTGTTCGGTAAAAGCAACATGGAGGAGGTTTTGGAGGTGAACCAGAGATACAGCTCCAGCAGCGCACACAGCCTTGGAGCGACGGAGTGCTGAGACATTCGTGTTGCCAAGCAAGGGCCAAACGGACAGTGCACGGCAAGGAGAAGGCTGCGACGGCATCGTGAGCCTTGCATCATTGAGCACACATTGATCACAGACCTGATCGTAATCCAGTCCCTTGCCAGTGTTCGGATCCACTCCTGTTGGCAGACTAGTTCTGCTTACGAAGAGCCAACGCAGCACTTGAGGTGCAAAACAACTCCACGTTGACATCCCATGCCGACAACTTATCTGGACAGCTTGCGCCAAGGTCGTCCCTTCTCCCCACTCATTCTCACAGTTTGGCCAGAGTCGCGGTGAGATGTCCATACTGCGTGATAATTCCTGCAAGGCTCACTCCACTCCATACACACAAGGTTGACAGTTCATCTGGAGATTCATTTTCAAATTCACTTCCACACGACAAGGTTCATTTTCACGTTTGCTTTGACACGGCAAGGTTTATCAATTGCACGTTCGGACACGGCAAGATTCTGACTTTGGTTCACGGCACAAATCCTGTAAAAGGGGATGTATTAAAACTTCAGTGTAAAGTTGCTTTCTCACAGGGTGGAAAATGCCTTTCTAAAGAGTTGTTGAAATATTTGAAACTGCATTGTAATATATGTGCAACTTTGATTAAGTTTGAGGAAGTATTGAACGTGACCTGAATTTCCTGTGTGGAATATTACAGTAACTTAGGGTTCATGATGAATTATTGATTGAAATGTGATTAA
Organism: Eptatretus burgeri; assembly: GCF_056783735.1. Lineage (NCBI taxonomy): Eukaryota > Metazoa > Chordata > Myxini > Myxiniformes > Myxinidae > Eptatretus > Eptatretus burgeri. The sequence goes on along the minus strand of NC_140964.1, from coordinate 85,740,210 downwards.
ATTGTGATTGAGTTATTATTGAATGATGTTAGTGAATTTTAACAGTGGGTTTTATGAATTGTATTTTAAATTTCCTTCTGTTGTGCTGGTGATCATCTGGTTGTCAATTGACTGAAAAGTTGAAAGTGATCATTTTAATTGTCTGCCGTGTGACCCTTCATGTACTTGCGGGGCACTTGTTTTGAGGCACGGAGGCCGCACGTAACACCAATATAATTAGAAAATGAAGCAAACAATATTTCAACAAATGTATTTATAATTCCCAATAACAAAAAAATATATATATCAGCATACATGTCAAAATTTCTTTCACAAACCAATTTTATCAGTTTGCATTGTTTTTGTTTGCATTGGCTTTGTGCATTGTTCTCGAAAGTGTTTTATCATAATATATGACGGAGCATTAATTAATGTAGGAACACAAACAGTGGTCTGCAAAAGTATTCACCCCCGACCAATAATCAAACATTTAAATGAATTACAAATCGTGGAGAAACAATTTCTCCCAATGAATCTTTTTATTCATAACTGAAGAGGTCAAATTAAACACTTATGGGTGAAGGAGGTTACATGTCAGGAATACCTGCAAAAAACATGTACAAATCAAAATGTACTGGTTGCAAAAGTATTCATCCCCTCAGGTCAGTACTTGGTGGAAGTAACTTTTGCAGCAATGACTGCTACAAATCTTTTTGGGGAGGTCTCTACCAGCTTTGCACAGTGAGATGGTGAAATCTTTATACATTATTCACGTGAAAATTGCTCTAGTTCTGCCAAGTTTGATGGGGATCGTCGATGGACTGCAATCTTCAAGTCTCACGATAAATGTTAATTGGGTTCAAGTCAGGACATTGACTGGGCCACTCAAGAACGTTTATTTTCTTCTTCTTCTTCAGCCACTCGTGGGGCTTTGGCTTTGTGCTTTGGCTCATTGTACTGCTGAAATGTGAATCTCCGACCCAGGTTCAGATTCATGGCTGACTCAGGCAGGTTTTCATCAAGGATTCTCCTGTACCTTGTGTAGTGTCGTGTAGAAGATGCTTAGCAGGCAGACACGAGCGGGGGAACAGTCGAGCCGGGCTGTGTTCACAAGCCGAGCGCGGGCGTACTTGGCCCGCAGCCCTCCTTTATTACGTACTCAGCACACTCACAAGCCGGGCGACTACGGCATCACTACGACGCCTCAGGCGGCGCGCACTCCCTATATTCCTGGCAGACACGACGCTCACGCCGACCACTCCTCCCATCATCATGCCCCGCCCTGTATGCCCACAGGCTATACCACACTCCTCCCTCCTAAAACTATGATTATTAAATGATCACCATCATAATAAGCATAAACAGCACGAAGTACTACGGTATAACAGTAGACAAGGTACAAAAAAGAAAACAGCGAAGTATAAAAGCACATCACATCATACAACGTGTGAAGCGAGCTACTGGAGAAGCACAGCAGCACTACGCAGCAAAAACGCCCCCAGGCGGCTCATGCTTACATGGCCCTTGGCGAGGTCGCGGCGACCTCCCGAGCAAACCTCCCCCGGCACCATCAAACGCCTCCGGCCCATAAGGCAGCACCTCTTCCCCAGCCAGACCTGAAACAGATAAACCTTTCGAGGCCGGACCCCCGCTGTCTGGAACCCGCGGCGCCACCGCCAGACCCGACCGACCTTGGTGGGGGCGCTGAACAGCGCCCTTGGCTGGAAGCAACAAACACTCCCCAACACCCCACGCACCACAATCAGTTGAGATTCCACCGCATGGCCAAAACGGCCTTGAGCGAACCCAGAGAGCCGCGCCCCAGGCGCCAGGCACGTCTGACCTTGCTGAAAGCAGAGGTGGGGGTAACGCCGACCAGCGCATGAGTCCCGGCTCCAAGTCAATCTCCGAGACCCCCACGGCAGTTAGACGGTCGCAACTCCATTCAAACCACACTCTAACTACAGGCTCGTCATAAATCAATAGGAACAGCACAGGAACCATTGCAAACTCATTTTTCCGTACAGCGCGTTCTTTTGATAAAATCCCAGCACCCGACAAAACAACTACCCGTGGCCTGGGGCAACTGGAGGCCAATAAACCCTCTTTATTCGCCCCCACCGCTCCCAAAGCCCCCACATCACATTGATCATAATACAAATCCCATCGATTGATCTCTGCCAAACCCATTCTCACACGGGAACTGCTGGCATTTATTTCAACAACGTTAAACCGCATCACTCGAGCAATGAAAAACAAATATGCAATGAACAGCAACCCACAACCCACATCACGAGTCCGTCCCTTGGTTGTTGACTCGATGTTGTGACTCGCGACTTCCTTTAACGCCACGGGCTCACCGCAACCCGTTGAAGCTGCCCGAACAACACAGGCGCACCTCGCACCATGAACGCAGCCGACGCGCGAGAGCTCATCGCGAGAGCTGGCACGGCTCCTGCTGCTCCCGAACCGCACACCGCCGTTGCAGGCAGCAACGAACGGCCGCTCCCGTTGCATCGACGCGGCTCCCGCCGCCAGAACCTCGCCCTCGGTACTCGACGAAAGCATCGAAGAGAGCACCGGCACACCTGGAGGTACGAACTGGAGATCCAGCCCGAGGTGCGCCAGCCAGTCCCGACCCAAAAGGATGGGCCCCTCCCCTCGCACCACAAACACCGTGAGTAGGGCGCTTCGCCCCCGGTAGAGCACCGAGACGTCGGGCGCCGCAAGCGGCGCAATCGCTTCGCCGGTGTACGCGCGCGATGCGAGGGCAGCACGAGTGGACTCAATTCGACACCCGATCAGTGCCCCGATCACTTCGACATTCACTGGCATCGGTCCTGTCACCATAGGACCAACTGAAACCAGGCTCAACATGGGCAGCATCAGTGCCCCGGTCACCTCAACCTCCCCTGCCACTGATCTTGTCATCTCCGGATCAATTGGAGGCAGGTCTAACACCGGCACTATCTCCCGCTCCGGGTCGCTGGAATCTCCGCGCCCAGGCTGCCAAACTTGACCCGGGGCGTTACCGTGCGCGCCATGCACCGAACATCATGCCTGCAGTAGGTCTTGACCCGGGACGGAAGGACCGCTTCGCACACCGCCATCTATGACTGTAACGATGGGCGATGACTCTCGGCCCACACACCGTAGGCGTCCTCGAGTGCTCAGACTGCCGTCCGAGTGATTGCATTGCAACGCTCGCCCACGACCCGCGCCGCAGACCGTGTGCGTGGCCGTGCGTGCCTGGCACATCGCGCTGACCTCCGGACCATCTGCTGCGCGCCGACCATCGAGACCCCGGACATTCTTCAGAGCTTGTGCGACGTCCAACGCCGCGTTCGAGCCGAACCGCGTGTCCTCGCTCTTTAGCCGTGGCTTTGCAGAAATCATTCCCCCGATTTGTCGTGCCTCAATAAAACGAACACTGAGCGCGGCCGTTGCCCACTCGACGTGGCCGAAGTCGACTCCGACGAAGGCGGGCACGCGTCCGCGTGCCGTGCCCCGACTTCCTGTCATGCCTGAGCCGGCCGCGCCGGCGAGCCTCCTGGCTCCGGAGCCTGTGCGCGCGGCGAGCGAACCTGCGACACGCTCTTCGCGATGCGTACTCCTCCGGAACCTCGAACCGCGCAAGGTGCGCTGAGTTACTCGCTGCCACGCCGAACCCAGCCACCACCCTGCACACGCCGATCCGAAGATCCTCGTCAGCCAACTGTAGTGTCGTGTAGAAGATGCTTAGCAGGCAGACACGAGCGGGGGAACAGTCGAGTCGAGCTGTGTTCACAAACCGAGCGCGGGCGTACTTGGCCCGCAGCCCTCCTTTATTACGTACTCAGCACACTCACAAGCCGGGCGACTACGGCATCACTACGACGCCTCAGGCGGCGCGCACTCCCTATATTCCTGGCAGACACGACGCTCACGCCGACCACTCCTCCCATCATCATGCCCCACCCTGCATGCCCGCAGGCTATACCACACCTTGCACTGTCCATTGTCCCTTCTATCCTGATAAGTTTGCCAGTCCTGCTGATCAAAAGCATCCCCATCATGCTTAACAGTAGGGATGGAGTTGACTTGGTGATGTGCAGTGTAAGGCTTACACCAGATGTAACACTTTGACTTTAGACCAAAAAGTTCTAATTTTGTCTTGTCTGGCCAGAAGACTTTCTCCACATGCCTGCAGTATCATTAAGATGCTTTTTTGCAAACTCCATTCGAGCTTTTCGATGTGTTTTTTTTTCCAGTAATGGCTTCTTTCTGGTCACCTGGCCAGCTTTGTGAAGGGAATGGGATATTGTTGATTTAATGAACACTGACCCCCATCTCAGGCATAGAGCCTTGCAGATCTTTCAGTCATTGGTTTGGGATGTCACTGTGAATCCAACAGTTTCTTGCTTGCCCAGTTGCAGAGTTTGGATGGGTGACCTGATCTGGCTACAGTTTGGGTGGGATGATGCGTCTTCCACTTCATAATGATGGATTTCACCAGACTCAAAGGGATAACGAATGACTTTGAAATCTCTTATAACGCTCTCCTGAATGGTGCTCCTTACCACGTCATGTCTGTCTTCTTTGGAAAGCTCCTTGGTCTTTATGCTTGTCTTGTTGGTTGACCAAGTAAGTTGTAGCTTAACACTCCTTAGATAAGTGGGGAGATTAATTTTTAAGTTAAACCACTGATTACAGACAGGTGAAACCTCTTACACTTATTTTGTAACCTTTCAAGCAAATAATTTGCTCCTGAAGTGATTTAGGGTGAATTCGGGAAAGGGTTTGAATACTTATGCAACTGAGAATCATCTGATTTTCTCTATTCATCTAACTTATTCACATTTTATCTGCATTATTTAGCTTTATCACTTTGGAGTAGTTTGTGAGACAATATATCTTAAGTTTGATTTGAAAGCATCATGGAATAAGCTCAGGTGGCATACAAATGTGAAAACGTTCGAGCAGGCAATGGGTGAATACTTTTACAGGAGACTGTGGGATATTAGTTCTAAAATCCTTTCATACAGGGAATTTTACAGCAAAAATGTGATGATCAGTTCTCTAGGGACCCATTCCATGCATCAGAGTTAAATGCTGAGTGTCAACCAAGGAAGCAGTACGTACCATTTATAAAGTCTTTGGTATGACTCAGCAGGGGGTTTGGTTCGAACTGCGACCTCCAGAACTCAGAACAGACTCTCTAACCCTTATGTCACAGCATTCGGTAAATTTCACTTCCAGTTGTGTTACTTCCGACTTTTACAACAATAAGCGCATAAGTGAGGTAGAAGTGAGAGTTGTGGCAAGGGGTTTCTCGTTACCTCCGTGGGCTTGTTGAACAGGCAGCTTCCATGGCCTTGCTGCAGAAAGCGTTTGAACTCATCAAGGCTGCACCTCGAAAACGTTGAAGGCAGGTGTTGCCTGATGTGGAAGAAATAAAATTAATTATATTCATGTGTTCTGAATTATATTCACTTGCTGCTTTTAGTTGTTTTAACTTGCTACTACTGTTTTTAACAGGACAAAATACGGTGTTACTTTTGTACTGGAATCAAATTGATTGTTAGTAAAATCTCTCTTTACAGTCTTTTGATCTCCATAGTGATGTAGATGAATATACAAGCAAGATAAAATGGTATCTTACGAAATCTTATGTGCTTTATTTCATTGAAATTATATGTATGTATGTATGTATATATATATATATATATATATATATATATATATATATATATATATATGTATGTATATATATATATATATATATATATATATATATATATATATATATATATATATATATATATATATATATATATATATATATATATATATATATATATATATATATATATATATATATATATATATATATATATATCTATATATATTTATACATATTCGTATATATATATTTGTATATATATATATATATACGTATATATACATATATATACATATATATACATATATATACATACATATACATATATATACATATATATACATATATATATACACATATATATATATATATATATATACATATATATATATATACATATATATATATATACATATATATATATATATATATATATATATATATACATATATATATATATACATATATATATATATATACATATACATATAGACATACATATCCAAAACAATATTTCCAATGTTTAAATGAAACTGCCCATCTGCTCAAGAGAGGGACGCTTTGCTGATGGCTACAGAGAAGAGGCGCCTTATTATCTGGTGGTAATTAAATAACTCCCGGAAGACGATTGCAACAGACGCCTTGTTGCCCAAGGACAATTATATAACTATTGGCTTTTGCTGGTCAAGGCTTTGCTAACAGCATATAAAATAGAATGTGTCACGTGATTGGGTTTTCGTATATCATGACTCGCCCGCGAGGGGTGGCAGGAATGTACATGAGGACGCGCAATAAAGCGGAGTTTCTACTAACACTCTTGCTTCTCGTGTTCCACTGCACCTCTTACACCACAGTTGGTGACGAGGATGGTTGATCGACGAGTCACGGCGCACGGACATGTGCCCGTTTTCGTCGGAGACGACTTCGAATTGTTTTCAGAACAATTGGGATGCTATTTGCACGCGAATGATGTGGTCGACGAGAGCAAACAGAAGTCGATCTTGCTCGCCTCGCTATCGACGGAACATTATCGACTACTGAGTGATTTGGTGGTGCCGGACAAGCCCCGTGATGACGGGCTGTCGTTTCAGGACATTGTGCAGAAGATGAAAGCACACATGGCGCCGGAGATGTGATTACAGCTCGCTCGATACCAGTTCGATCGCCTCTCGAAAGGTACAGAGGATGGCGTCGCTGATTTCGTGGCGCGAATGAAGCATTCTTCCGTGGCATGCAAGTTCACGGCGGAGGAGCGTCCAGCTCGGCTCAGAGATCGTTTTATTGCTGGTTTGCAAGATGCGAAGATGGTTTCGGCGGTTCTACGGCTGAAGGGTGAAGCCATTACATTCAACTCGGCGGTTGGCACTGCTACAGCTGTCGAGCAGACTCGCGGAGATGTTCGGGCCATCACTGGCCACGCGGGGTCGCGAGCGCCCCGGGACGCACGCAAAATCTTCGGTGCGGGTCGGACTTCGCCGCGCGGCCGCACGAGCGACGAGGTGACCCCGCGGACGTGTTTGGGATGCGGAGGTCGACACCTGCACCGTGCATTCTCGTATAAAGGTGGGTCACAAGGTGGGTTTTAAATTGTCACAAGGTGGGTCATCTGAAGCGTGTGTGCCGTGGAGCGCCGGCCACCGTTAAGGTCATGGACGGCGATGTGCGAGGCGATCTCGGCGACCCGGGGCGGAACCGGCAACCGTTGTTGAGCCTGTTTTCAATTGGCCCGGTGGCGGCGCACCCGATGACGGTGGAAATCAAAGTGAACAAAACGCCAATCACGTTTCAGGTTGATACGGGAGTGGCTGTGTCGATCATAGGTGAACAGACCGCGCGTAGACTCAATGGCCTGAAGCTTATCAGGTCAAACCTCATGCTGTTCACGTACACCCGCGAGAAGATAACGCCAGTCGGGATGGCAGACGTGTCTGTGCGGTACCAAGGCCAGGTCGCCGCGCTTCCATTGTACGTCGTGCGGGGGAGGGGACCGTCTCTCCTCGGCCGAGACTGGCTGTCCCACATCAGGCTAGACTGGGCCGCAGTTCACCTTGTGCAACCCGTGCCGAGCCGGTGGAGGGATCAGTTGGAGAAGATTCTTCAAAGACATCAAGGTTTGTTTTGCGACGACCTTGGGAAACTCAAGGGCGTGGAGGCAAAGCTCTTCCTGAAGGAGGGGGTGGTTCCTCATTTTTTTTAAACCACGACCAGTGCCGTATGCCCTGCGGGACAAGGTCAAGGGTGAACTGGATAGGCTGGAGGCCTGTGGAGTGATCGAACGGGTGTCGTACTCAGATTGGGCCACCCTGGTCGTCACGGTGCTGAAACGGAATGGAGACGTCCGATTGTGCGGGGAATTCAAGTCCACGGTTAACCCGGGGCTCAGCGTGGAGCAATATCCAATGCCGTCAATCGATGAAATATATGCATGATTGGCGGGGAGTCGATACTTCACGAAGCTCGACCTGCGAAATGCATATTTTCACCTGGCGATGGATCCCGGGAGTAGTGAGCTTTTGACAATCAACACGTGTCAAGGGCTCTATCGATATACCCGACTCTGTTTTGGGATTGCTTCGGCCCCAGCCTTGTGGCAGAAAGCCATGGATCAGGTTTGCATTGGCCTGCCCGCTCAGACCTACCTGGACGATGTGCTCATTGCGGGGAAAACGGCGGACGAGCACCTTGCGAACATTGCCCAAGTGCTGACAAAGGTAGAAGCGTGCGGCCTGCGCTGGAACAGGGAAAAGTGCGCGTTCTTCAAGCAGCGCTTGGAATACCTCGGGCACATCATCACGCCGGAGGGGCTGTTGAAAGGCCCTCGGAAGGTGGAGGCGATTCAGCACATGCCACCGCCTCACCACAAGACGCAGCTGCGCTCGTTCATTGGTATGGCCCAGTACAGTGGTACCTCTACTTACGAATGTCTCTACATACGAATGTTTCAGGTTACGAAGCGCCTGAACGGGAAAATATTGCCTCTAGTTACGAAGGCTTTTCAGGATACGAAGTCAAAAATACAGTACAGTACGCGCTGCTTTTCGCTGCTCCCAGAGTTTCCCGAACGTAAACAAACTTGTAGCTGCTCTGCCATTGGCTATCGCCTAAAATCTGCCTGGCAACCCTTTGCGTATGCGTGTATCCCAGCATGCTCTTCGTGTCCCCGTCCTGCTCTGTAAATATAGTTATACTGTATACAGTCTATGGTCCCGCTACGAAGTGCTCGGACAGTGTTACAGTACAGTACGTGTGTGGATTACAGTAACTTTTATTCACAATGGACCCCAAGAAAGCAATGAAGAAAAGTGGACAAGGAGAAAAGAAGAAGAAGAGAGTTTTTCTGGCCATACAAACAAAGCAAGAGATAATAGAAAGGTATGAAAAGGGGATGCGTTTGATTGATCTCGCAAAAGAATATGGCCGTAATATATCTACGATCGGCACGATAATAAAACAAAAGGAAACCCGAAAAGCTACGGCTCCTTCCAAAGGCCTCTCTGTCATTTCCAAGAGGAGGTCGGCAGTGAACGATGAGATGGAGAGGTTGTTACTCGTGTGGATAAAGGAGAAAGAGATCGCTGGTGACACAGTGACAGAGGCCATAATTTGCGCAAAGGCAACCGCCATCTTCACTGACCTCGTGAAGGAGGATACAGGCGAGGGAAATTCGGCGCAAGGACTACACCAGGAGTTTAAGGCATCGCGTGGGTGGTTCGAGAAGTTTAAAAGGAGGACTGGACTTCACTCTGTTCTTTGCCATGGCGAAATTATTTCGCTGGGAAAGGGCATGGGTCTTGAGGTGGATGACGAGGACATCAACGAGCTGATTCAGGAGCACAACGAGGAGCTTTCGACGAAGGAGCTGCAGGAATTGGAGGTGATGCAACACACCGCGGTGCAGGAGGAGTTCAAAGAGGACGAGGAGGAGGAGGAGGAGGAGGCTGCCATTATTCCATCAGCCCAAATCAAAGACATTTTAGGAAAATTCCATGAAGTCTCGGAATTTGTTGAAAAGAATCACCCGGAAAAAAGTGTTCACAAGTCGGGCTATCGCGCACTATGACGATGTCTGCCTCGCGCATTTCCGACGGATTGTTAAAAGCCGGCAAAAGCAGACGTCATTGGATCAATTCTTCACGAAACGCGAGGCAAAAAACACTGCTAAGGACCAGTGAACAAAGAGGCCAAAAAGTAACGAGAATAGCAGTTAAAAGGTAAATGAATATTTTTATTATTTCCTTTATTCTTTGTTTTTTTTTACATTATGTGCCTCTCGTTTTATGTTTATTGTGCGGTAATCTAATTTAACATGTATTTGTTTCATGTTCTGATGCATTTTTATGATTTATTAAAAAAAAATGTCCGAATTTTGCGGGGCTTGGAACGGATTAGCGCATTTACATTCAAAGGCGTCTCTATTTATGAAGGTTTCAGGTTACGAAACTACTCCCAGAACGAATTAAATTCGTAAGTAGAGGTACTACTGTATTACCAAAGGTTCGTGCGCGGGCTCAGCTCACAACTTGCGCCGTTAACACGGTTGCTCAGGAAGGACGAGCGCTGGGCCTGGGGGCCTGCACACCAGGCGTCGTTCGACCGCATCAAGCGGCTGCTCACATAGGATACGGTCCTCGTGCACTACGAGCCTGCGCGTCCGCTCTTATTGGCATGCGACAGCTCTGCATATGGCATCGGGGCAGTGCTCTCCCACAGGATGGACGATGGTTCCAAGCGGCCTGTTTGTTTTGCATCCCGGACCCTGTCCGCAGTAGAGCGGGAATATGCCCAGATCGAGCGCGAGGCTCTCAGCCTCGTCTGGGGTGTGCAGAGGTTTCATCAATACCTGCTGGGGTGGCATTTCACTTTGTAGATGGATCACAAACCGCTTCAATTCATCCTGAGACCCGAACGCGGGGTACCGGTGGTAGCGGCCGCGCGAATACAGCGGTGGTGTCTGTTTCTTGCTGCTTACGATTATGATATTCAGTTCCGAAGCACCGAAGCACCGAGAAGCATGCAAACTGCGACGGGCTCTCATGCTTGCCGTATGCGGAGGGTCCAGTTGCGTCTGAGTCGGCCGACCGGGTCGATGTGTTCGCGCTGGGCCAGGTCCAAAGTGGGCCGATCACAGCCAAACAGGTCGCGGTGGAATCGGTTCATGATCCAGTGCTCGCCCGTGTCGTCCAGGCGATTTCTACGGGGAATTAGAGCGATCTACCTTCGACACCGGCATTTCAGCCTTTCACGTCGCGCGCATCAGAGCTGTCGTTGGTCCAACGGTGCGTTATGTGGGGAATGAGGACGGTGATTCCGCCGAAGTTCAGGCAGCGGTGTTTGGAAGAACTGCATGTCAGTCACCTTGGCATCGTGAAGACCAAGAGTCTTGCTCGTAGCCTGTTGTGGTGGCCGGGGTTGGACAAAGACATTGAGCAGTTGGTTAAGCGTTGCGCCATGTGTCAAACAGATGCTGATAACCTGCGTCGAGCCTCGGGACTATGGCCGACCCCAGCAAGAGCCTGGCAGAGGGTCCATGTAAATTTTGTGGGGCCGGTTAATGGCAAAATGTTTTTGATTGTAATTGATGCATTCTCTAAATGGCCGGAGGTTGTAGTATTGCAGCATACAGCAGCAAATATTACAGTAGAGAAACTGCGGACGATCTTTGCTAATAAAGGATTACTGGAGATCCTGGTCTCTGATAACGGTCCGCAGTTCATCGCAGGTGTATTTGATGAGTTTATGCGTCAAAATGGTATTCGACATCTAAGGTCCGCACCGTATCATCCTGAGACGAATGGGCAGGCGGAGTCGTTTGTTAAGATGTTGAAACGGGCTTTGCGCAGGGGGGGGGGGTGTTGCACCTGTGCAGACGGTGGTCGATGTCTCTTTGCTCCATTACAGGAACGCGATTCATCCTGTCACGGGTGATTCTCCTGCCATTCGTCTCTATGGACGGGCATTGCGGTCTGGACTGGATTTGCTACGACCTGGAGGGTCGGTGAGTGGGGCGGTGTCGCGTCCGACGGTGCTGCGCGGTTTTGATGTGGGACAGCGGGTAATGGTGCGCGATTATTTCCACGGTTCCAAATGGGTGCCGGCTGTGGTCTCTGTGGTACTGGGGCCGGCGAATTGCATGGTTGCGGACTGATCGTGGGGAGGTGTGGAAGCGGCACGTGGACCAAATGCATGATCGCTGTTCAGAGTCAACCCTCCCCCCCCCCCCCCGGTGCCGAGTGATGTGGGACCCCCACCTGTAATGTCGCCGTGGCCAGACGTTGTATTGGTCATGTTATGATTGTCCTTTCATCATTTGACTTGTCATTTTACGAGGGGAGGAGTGTGCTGTATCACGTGATTGGGTTTTCGTATATCATGACTCGCCCGCTCGGGGTGGCAGGAATGTACATGAGGACGCGCAATAAAGCGGAGTTGCTGCTAACACTCTTGCTTCTCGTGTTCCACTGCACCTCGTACACCACAGAATGTAGTGTTTTGAGAATATTGTTACTCAATGGTGAACAGAAAGTATGATCAAAGTAATGGGCTTGTGTCTCCATCCACCCAGCCTCTGTGTTTTGGCCTCACTCTTATCACCCTTTCCTTCTCACGGCCAGCCTCATATTCCCACACTGCAATTGTGACTTGAACATGTCTATCCCCCTTCCCTCCCAAAGTGGCCATGTCTGCAGTTCCCTTTCTCATGCTTGTTGGCCCTCCCCACCATTCACCCTGCCAGATGTTTTGCCCTTCCTTGTCTTTTGCTGTCCAGAAAGGGATAAAGACAGTTGCTCTGTGCAATTTGACCAGAAAGGGGATCATGTTTGATATTGCTCATCTTGTTTATCCCCTTTCCCATGTACATGTTTGTTGTTATCTGTTGATGTTGTTTTCTGTTAATAAATGGTCTCAGACTCTGACAGAGAAGAACTGAATTTCTTCCACACAATTGAGCGAAGTGGATTTTAAAAAAAAGAAGAAAAAAATATCCAAAATTTCCAATGGTTACTCAGACAATGCACGAGATTTGTAAGCAATGAAGATATTTAACCACTTCACATTGCACATACTACAAACAAGAGTCAGAAGAGGAATGTATCTTTATGCAATGTGCACACACCGGTGGATGATACAAGTTCTCTGGAAACTTGGCACAATAGCCTGAAAGGTGTAGAAGGGCTTCGCAGCCCGAGAAGATAGAAGGATCTATAGAACCCACCCAATATGCAGTATACACCATCACTGGTGTGGCCTGCAGTCCTGGGTTTGAATTTGCATCAAGCGAATCAAAAATCCAACTCGACTCAACGCCATTTCACCAAGAAAAGAAGTTTAAAATTTTGATGTTCAATTATATATTGTACAATAGGGGCATGCTTACACTTTGTAAGCAGTCACAAACCGACTTCCCCATTGTTTCGGGTCACTCACATGCATTTTTTTCATTTATTTATTTTCATTTTCTTATATTTTCATTTACGGATGCTTTCCGATGGTTCTGTTATTTTCCCCAGTGAACTGGCTTAAATATCAGTTGGCACGCGAAATTTCAGCTTTCTACATCACCCTCGAAGGTACCTAACATAAATATCAGTGAGTGAGTGGTTGGAAAGAGCTTTATATAAATAAATATCACTTTGTCTTGGCAAGTTGAACGAACATACAAAGTATTATGTTCAAAACTCCTCGAAATACAGATGAGACTGTCTAAACCAAGTTTCCAATAAATAAAAAGAAAATAATTTTATTATTCCCAGCATTTTTGAATCGCTTTGGTGGTGAAATGCAACATTCAGGGCCACACCCCCTTTGAGGGGGGCTCTGGGTAAGAGGCTCTGGAGAGATCAAAATTAGGTTTTGTTTTTGTTAGAAATGGAATTTATGCTTTGGAGCAGCGTTTTGGCTACCCAGTAAGACATGCCTTCTTCATCATCTATTAAAAGAGTGCAAAATAACTGAAACTTCACTCCACTACATTTATCGTCTGATCAAAAGAATCCAGGTACGATATAGAATCACTATCTCTCTTGCAGCCGATTACGTAAATCATTAGTTTGTTACCAATCCAAATCTCATCAACATATCAAAAAGGAGATATACCAACTTAACATTTTGATAACTAGAATTGGCTCTGTTAACAACGTGCAATGTGGGAACAGCAACAATATGAAAATCAATGTTTGTTTTCCACTTGGATTTATAAGTTCCAGTTCCACTTCTTAAATGTGTCTTCAAATCATAAACTCTACCTCTTTGCCTTGCCCAGCAACACACTAGAATGTAAACTGGTTTTGACATGTTTAAATTAAAAAAAATTCCTATAGCTATAAAATGCTTAATAAAGAGTTCACTTCAATCACTAATTTTTATTTAATCGAGTTCTTTATGTGCTTGCACAATGCGAACACAATCCACTTCATCAAATATATAAATCTTTCACAATCCACGTAATCAAACATAGAAAGCTTATATTTATTATTTCTGTATGTGGGATGCCACCAAACTTCTGTTTGCAGAATGAAATGATGCTTCTTTTTTAATCACTCCGGTAAAACCTGCTCCCTCATGGAGCAAAATATGGTTTCAGTGAATCACTTGCTCTATGTTGTTATGTCTGTCGTCGTTCCCGCAGCATCAATACCCCCTCTCTCTGGAAGGGGTCAGTGGTTAAAAACCATCAAATATATAAAATTGGTTAAACCATCAAATATTTTTCAACTGTGTCTGCCAACATCCTCCTGCAGTTGGTTACCTCTCTCTAGGAGGTTGGTGGCAGGATTTGCACTCCGTCCACCATAAACAATTCATCCGCAAAGCAGACAAAAAAAACGCAAAGAAAACTGAAAACCCACTCCGTGTGAGTACCTCCTGTGCAGCTGCCATTCGCAGGGCTTTACCATGACGATTGACCATATCCTTGCTCTTTGGGTCCTCACCAAATGCAGATGAGAGTTTCGGTAGGGGTTGCTCGCAGCCTATGTTTATCTCCGCAAAGCATTCAATTCAGTGAATGAGGATGCCCTCTGGAGGATTCTCTGTCTTCGTGGGGTGCCAACAAAACTGATCAATCTGATTTCTGAACAATACTCTGGTACTGAGAGTGCTGTGAAGTGTGGTGTTTCCATCTCTGACTTTCATGGATCGAGGCTTTCAATGACATCTTGGATGGATGCCACTGTCTTGTCTGTACCCGTTTATGGTGAGGATGTTGATGTCACGGAGAGACTCACTTACCTTGGCAGTGACATTCAGGTCTCCGCATGTTGTGAGTCAGAGGTCAATAAACATCTAGGTCGGGCCTGGGGAGTCAGGTATTCACTGGATCATGGGGTGTGGCGCCGTATGTACCTTTTCAGAAGGATGAAAGTCCAAGTCTTAAGTCCATGGTGCTTTCAGTCTTGCTGTACGGATGTGAAACTTGGACTCCGACTTGGGATCTGAGATGAAGACTTATCTCCTTCGGTACCAGTTCTCTTCGGTGAATCCTTGGCCATCGTTGGTCAGACTTTGTGTCCAACAAGCGGTTGCTGAGAGAGACTCAGATGAGATTGGTTACCTGTATAGTCCATGAGCATCAGCTGTGGCTGCATGGTCATGTGGCTCATTTTCCTAACGCCAATCCGACCTCCCAGATTCTCTCAGCAAGGAAGCCTCGTGAGTGGAGGAGGCCAATGGGCCAACCATGTTCCTCGTGGTTGCAGCAGGTTGATTAGCATCTCAGGGAGATGGGGATGGGCCAGGCTTTTTCCTGGGGAATGGCCAGATGGAGGCCCCTGGAGTAGCGGCGGAAAGTGGACGCAGTGACGTGCTGCTCCGGCACATGCTCCCATACCTGACCTGACTATGACACATGTAAAGGTGAAAATTTCAAGTCATATACTCACCCTCATGGGAGGGAGATTTATTTCATGGCCTGTCTCTGGGTACCCCAAAAACATTTGCAAAAATTGAGGAATATTGGCCAGGTCGTTTTTGATGCGATAACATTCAGACATACAAACATACACAAAGAGAATTGCCAAATTTTAGTGAGCTCTTACCCGATATCTTCCATGATACAGCCATGCCAGCTATCAGGGCATTTGCATTTGTCTAGAAGAATGTTAAAATGTCCAACATCAGCAATAGAATAACACAGACATTTATAACAATATTATTTAAAAAACATACACTCTCACGAAATAAGAATTATATAAAGTTATCATTCAAGTGCATAGCAATGCAGACAATAACTTGATTGCTTAAAAGTTTCTGAGCAATAAATACATTTACCAACATCCCATGCAAATACAATTATAATCTTGAAAGACATTAAAGATCCCACTGTGTTCTTCGCGAAGAGTAGAAGAGCTATCGCCTGCACCCTGAACAAATTCCAAATTGCTGCTTTAACCTACAGGGGGAACTGCATCAGTGGCAAAACTATGCCACCCCCTTCTCTAACCCAGCAAATGCTACCCACAACCATGTGCTGCATATGAAAGGAGAAGCCCAATTTAAATTATTCATACAATTGCCTTACATGACATGTACTGCCCTTCCTCAGAGATTAAAGAAACAACAGGCCCTTTTAAGACAAAAAATACTGTTTCTCCCACTTACAGACCATCAGGAAGCACCTCACACATGCTATGTAGAGCAAGTCATAGACAGGTAACACTAACAAAGAAGGCACATGATGATAGCTGTTTCAGCCTTTGGGGCTCATGAGGTTAGAGCACCTAATCTTCTTACTTTCACTACTAATCTCCTTTCTTTGCAACCTCCTTGGCTCAAATATAAAATGTTTTGACCAGAACAATAACCCAAACTTACCATCCAGGATATTGTGGTTGTTCCTCAACATGCCCAGGTTTTGTGCGATACCTTGGGCGAGAGTTATCGCCATGGTCCCGATATTCCCGTACTGCAGAATGCAGAACACACTCATTCAATCTGTTCAACGAGCAAATGCACCATTTAAATTGTGTAGTAGTATATCAAAATATCTTTTGCACCAAATACAAAATGGAGTACTGCTCTCCCCTTTGGGCTGGCACCCCTGCCTCAAAACTTGCCCTTCTTGATGCCATGGAAAGCAATGCCTTCAAAATCATTGGGATCTCTCGTGATGAAGCAGAGGGTCCAGGCTTGTTACTCTCACATCACAGACAGGTTGGTGTTCTCTTTGCATTCTACCACCTCCTTTTTAGTCTTGCACCCTCAAACCCCTCTCGGCTTTGTCCCTCCCAGGTTTCTGCAAGACGCACATGGCCTGCCAATAACTCTCTTCTTGTTAAACTCCGAATATTCAGGCTCACTGCTCACCTCCTCATTTGTTCCTCTTTTCTCTCACCTGTGAAACCATCTTCCCCAGTCTGTTAGGTCCTATTCTTCCATCCAGGGCTTCAAGACAACTGTTCACCACTTCCCCCATCTATACTGATGATCTCTTCTCTCCCTAAATGACCCCATTTCCAAGCATTCTCCTTTCTCGGTTATTAGTCCTCTACCAGCTTCACCGGAGGGGACTATAGGTTTGCTCTCCATCTGTCTGTCCATTTGTCTGTCCGTCCCACCTGTGGTCTTTCAGACATTTTTCCAATTATTTTAACATATTCAACTGAAACTTGATATATGGCTTTATTATGATATGTTACAGAACAAGTTCGAGTTTCAGGGCGTTTCATCAATTATTTTTTTAACAGAGGTATTCCCTTTTGGACTTGGAAAATATCACATCGGTAGGGGCATGAATTGCAAAGCAATTCTCACTCTTGTTGAGACTGTTCCCCCTTTCCCTCACCTAAAGTTTATTGCTTGGTTTGTTCCTTTTCTATTTAATCCCTGCTCTCCCCTTCCTCTTCTTGCTGTGTTTCATTCAGCTTGTGTGTAGCTTTCACCTACACATGTCCTTCCCCTCCCCTTGGTCTCACTGTTACTTCCACTCTGCCGAATATCCAGGCTCACTGTTGGTGTTTCCCTCTTTCCATTTTTTCCCCACTTTTTCTGTAACTCTTTCAAGAGTCTCGATCATGTATTAAAAAATAAATAAAATAAATAAAAAACTGTACAATAATCCCATGACGATGTTCTCAACATTTCAAACACTACAAGTGCCTGATTTGCTCTACACATGCAACAGCAAAGTTAGGGGCAATAAATAAGTGCCCTGTAACCGAAGCACTTCATATTTCAAATATCCCTTGGTTTGCTAACATTGTAATCAATGGACATGGTGGATAATCCATGCAAATGTTATCATGATTAAATGAAGCATTCAATCCAACCGAAGACCAAATACTGCACTGGAGTCATCAAAAGGAAACCGAATAAGTAAAGAGCAAAGATGAAATCATCAGGAGGAACCTGGATAGGATTCAGGGGTCAGCTGCTACTCCTCTACTCCCAAACCCATCCAGGCACAGCCAAGTGTGCCTTACAGAAAAAAATTATGCAAGAATTTGCTTCTGTTCGACAGATAGATAAAGAAAGATAAACAAGAGCGATCATGGCTTTGCGATACATGTCCCCTACCGATGTGATATTTTCCAAGTCCAAAACGGCATAACTGAAAAATTGACGAAATGCCCTGAAACTCAAACTTGTTCTGCAGTATATCATAATGAAGCCATATACCAAGTTTCAGTTGAAAATGTTACAGGGTATGGGGAAAAAAAGTCTGAAAAACCACAGATGGACGGACAGACAGACAGACAGACAGACAGACAGACGGGGAGCAAACCGAGTTTCCTCCAGTGAAACCGGGAGGGACTAATTTAGAGTAAAAAAGACAAAAGATAGAAAAGAAAAAGCAAGAATTGGAATGAATAAAGAGAAATGTGAAAAAGCAGAAATAAATGTGAAAGGAACAAAGATGTCAGGAAGAACACACATCGATACAGTACATATAAAAAGTTTACACCCTCTTTCAAAATTTTCACCTTTTGTTGACTTATAGCCTGGAATTAAATTGCATTAAATGAGACTTTTTCCACCTGTATTTACACATCGTAACCCACAACTTCCAAGTTAAAAACAAATTCTACAAATTCCAGAAAATTAATTAAAAATACAAAAGTAGAATATCATGGTTGGATAAGTATCCACCCACTGAGTTAGTACTTCGTGGAAGCACCTTTGATAGCAATTACAGCTGTGAGTCTGTTGGGACAGGTCTCTACCAACTTTGCATACCTTGATTGGGAAATATTTACCCATTCTTCTGTACAAAACTATTCAAGCTCAGTCAAGTTGCGTGGGGAGCGTATTTTCGATTGCCATGCCATGCCACGCCACATATTTTCGATTGCATTTAGGTCGGGGCTCTGACTGGGCCAACTCAAGGACATTTATATTTTTGTTCCTTAGCCACTCCAGTATAGTTTTGGCTGTGTGCTTTGGGTTGTTGTCATGCTGAAAGGGAAGCTTCCACCCAATTTCACTTTCTTGCCAAGGGCAGCAGGTTTTCCTCTTGGATTTTTCTTTATTTTGCTGCATCCATTATCCCTTCTCGCCTGGCAAGTGTCCCAATCCTTGCTGATGAGAAGCATCCCCATAACATAATTCTGCTACCACCATTATTCACAGTCGGGATGGTGTTCTTTGGGTGATGTCCCGAGTTGGGTTTGCGCCAAACGTAATGTTTTGCATATAGGCCAAAAAGTTCCATCTTGGTTTCATCAGACCACAAAACTTTTACCACATGGCTTTGGAATCCCTGGAGTGGTTTTTTTCATCCCTCAAATGGGACTCAAGGTGGGTTTTTTTGAGTAATGGCTTCCTTCTTGCCACCATACCGTACAGGTCAGACTTGTGGAGTGCTTGGGATATTGTTGTCACATGCACACAGTGACCAGTCATTTGCCATAAAGGCATGTAGCTCTTTCAAAGTTGCCATTGGCCTCTTGGTGGCTTCTCTGATCAGTCTCCTTGCTTGAACATCCAGTTTGGAGTTATTGCCTGATCTCGGCAGGGTCTTGGTGGTACCATACGCCTTCCACTTCTCAATAATTGTCTTGACTGTGTTCCAACAGATATCCAAGGCCTTTGAAATATTTGTATACCCATCCCCTGATCTGTGCCTTTCCACAACTTTATCCCAGAGATCTTTTGAAAGCTCATTGGTTCTCATGGTTGAGTCTTTGCTGTGAAATGCACTACCCAGCAGAGGAACCTTAGAGGAACAGCTGATTTTATTTTGAAATAATCAGAATCATGATAATTTAACACAGGTGGAGGCCAATTCACTTGGTGTGTGATTTTGAAGGTGATTGGAGCTAATTTAAAATTGCTATTATAAGGTGGGAAAGGGGGGGGGGGTTTACTTATCCAACCAAGATATTCCAGTTTTGTATTTTTAATAATTTTTCTGAAATTTGTAGAATTTTCACTTGGAAGTTGCGGGTTACGATGTGTAAATAAATGTCGAAAAGTTTGATTTAATGCAATTTAATTACAGGCTATAAGGCAACAAAAAGTGAAAATTTGGAAAAGAGGGTGTGGATGTAGACTTTCTAGAGGCACTGTGTATTTCAGCAGTTACTCCTCAGACTCAAACGCAGCAACAGGTACAAGCAACCAGAGGTCTGTCAGTGGGGAAGCACAGTCCACACAGCATCAGGATAAGGTAAACACAAAATCAAATGGAAGACCAAGTCCTTCTCTTGCAGCCAAAATATTGGCAACAGATATTCATATTTTGGTGGTAGCTTAAAGGTTTAGGCTTAGGATCTTAAGGTCCTGAGTTCAAACCCCAGCTATGCCAAAAGAACAACAGATGGGTGCACTCAGCCCATCATCCTTCCAAGATCAGCAAAATGACTACCAGCTTGCAGTGGAGTATCCTGTGTCGGAGTGGCGACCTGTCCAGAATTATAACCCCGAGCTAATGAAACTGCCTCGGCAGCCTTATGCACCAAATGGCACGAAGAGAATAAACAGCAATAGATATTGCAGTGTTGCACTTGAACCTGGTTATTCTATGTTGCTCCAGTATGAAATTACTTGTTTTTGTTGCCAGCCATAGGTTTATTAAGAAAACAGGATAAGCAGAAAACAGTACCTCAACAACACCTCCGCCATGGTTCCGGGAGCAAATTCCCCCAAAGTAAGCGAGTCCGCTGTGTCTG
Organism: Eptatretus burgeri; assembly: GCF_056783735.1. Lineage (NCBI taxonomy): Eukaryota > Metazoa > Chordata > Myxini > Myxiniformes > Myxinidae > Eptatretus > Eptatretus burgeri. Next base: position 85,719,465 of record NC_140964.1, on the reverse strand, counting down.
CTTTGAAATGTCACACCCCTGAAAAGATCAGAGATTGATAGACAATGCATCAAATATTGAGTGTGAATAATTGCACTGAAAGATTGCAGTGAAAATGCTGCATTTATACCATAACTTGTGTTGTTTCTAACACGACTCAACTCAATAAGTTATTGAAATATCAGCTGCATTTTTCCGTATCCTTTTCTCACCTGTGTTGCAAGTCGTGGGAAAGGTGGTGTATAATTGGACCTACTGTTTCATATGGTGATATGTTACTGCATATGAATAAAATGGAAATGTTGAAAAAAAAGTACTGAATATAGCAAGAGTTTTCTGAATCTAATTGATATGAGAAACGGGATTGAATGAGACTCAACATTATTATAAGTGAAGAAGATGTATGAGGAAGAGTTTTTGTTTTAATGGAAATTGAAACCGGCTCATCTATCCTCACTTTACTCAACTATATCATACTGTTTGCAGATTGGGAATAATTAGTTATATCTCCCACAGGACAATTGTTGCCAGATGCATGCAGGCAGGGACAGTCGGATGCAGGGACAGATGGATGGACGGATACAGGCGTGCCGAGACCGATCTCCTTTTATATTATAGATTAGAGATGAGGAACATAGCACGGAATCAGTGCAGAATATCTACTGTTTCAGTTGTCCCACTTGGCATGGTATTGTGGTGGATCGACATGTGATCCGGCCCAGGGTGACAGAATCAATCGGCCACTGCAACCGCTTTGACGTGGTTCGCCGGGATTCATACCAGGCAACTGGGACGGCTCGACAGCTGTAACAATAGGTTTCTGCCACCATGATTCTTCAGCAATCCAGTAGGTTCACTCATTGTCTGGCCTAAGATGTAAAAATGTTACTTTCATCGGTTGGTTCTCAGCTACCATAGTGTGTTTTCGAATATTGATTTAAATCGGTATGCTCTGCTGAGTGCGAGTATCAACTGCTCACTCAAAACAGCGAATCACGTTTTGAGTGGTGTGACTTGTTACAATCTTTTAGTTTGCGTGATTAATACGTATAGAGCTTTAATTTGAATGCAAGCACAAATATTATATGTGAATTAACCAGAAGCAGATTATTGTAAAATAATTACTGACTACAATGAAAACATTTCTTTCTTTCATATCAAGGTTGCACACACGAGCACAAACACGCACATGACACAGAAAACAAAGAATTGTGAATGGATAAGGAGAAAAGACTTGCTAATTGAGGTGTCAGTACTCAGCGATTTTGGGCGAAACGACACAGAAATCAAGAACATGACCACATACCAGGATCTCAAGAATGAAGTCAAAAGATTCTGGAAACTGAAGAGCACCAAAATTGAAACCAGAGAAAATTGGAGCAATGGGAAAAAATAAAGAACCCTAAGGAGATCTTGAATACCATCCTGTAAAATATTAAACTACAAATGAATGAACTACAGTTGGAAGCTGTCTGGGGCTCGGTGACAATTCTGAAAAGAACCCTCAGAATAAAACTCTGAGAACAAGAAAACTTCACAACTTGGTCCATGAATCGTGATCCCTTACCAAAACGGAGGTGGATATTTCGAGATGTGGGAGGACTCCGTTCCACCTTCCGAAACCCACATATGGAGATAACAACCAACGGCATATACGAGATTAAGATAGTTCATAAAGAGGCTGAGCCAACCGAATATTTGTACTAAGCCATACTCCAACAATTTGAAATAACGCAGGAAAGTGTAGATAGCCTCAGGTGACATTTTTTGTGGTTCACAAATTTCCTCAAACCCATCTGGTACAAATTTGATTTGCAGGTCATTTCCAACTCGGTGCCAAAGAAGGGAATCTTAGAGTGTTGAGATAATGGCACACCATCATCATTGGGGTCCTGCTGCTTCTTTGGATGGCAAATGACACGATATAGGATTTATGGAGATAATAATCAAGGATAAAGGTGTCAGGATATTATTGATGCCAACCAATGAGGTATCAATGGTTGTGACCACCGATGGAGTGCCAACTGATCTAGGATTATATGGATGTGAATTTAGAGTCAGTATAAAGCATCCATATACAAGATTATGCCAATTGCAATATGATAATTGTCTACCAATTCATGGCAAAGTACACTTATGTCTTTGGATTGTTTGTGATACATGTATGTAATATAAAAACAACGCTCCACAAATAAAAGGGGGATCAACCTCTGTGCACACACTGCAATAAGCTGATACTGCTGATCACTGCAGCCCCCTGCAGAGTAAACACTTCACGGCTTGGCAGACTACACCAATTGAGCCTCTCGGAAACACAGTGGGGGGTGAGGGGGGAGGGTGGGTGGTGTTGGGAGGTGGTTTATTACATTAATCACAATCTTCTCAGCCACCTCTCCAGACCTGTTTGTGGACCACAGATGGAATAATGTGTGGCATAAGCCCTATTGGCCAGAACCCACACTGCAATAGCCTGTGTGACAGGTGGTTCCTGGTACCATAACAGTGACGGGGTCTGTATTTGATACAAACCTTAAAAAGAAAGTGTTTATCAACACCAGCAATAACTTACGACAGGAGGTGGACTGTGTCACTGTGGTCAATGACCAGCTGCCGATGATACTTCATAAAAAGGTGCAGTGTCTGCAAAGGGTCCTTCTTTACAGACACCTTATCCTCCATCGTCCATGTTTCCATGGCCACCAATACCACACGGGTTTTAAGATGCTTCTTGAAGATCTGTAAAGATATGAAGAATGTCAGATCTCCCCTCTTTAATCATGGAGGTAGCTTTACATGAATAATGAAAAGTTCTCAATAAAAGAGCATCTCAGTGTCATGAGTAGTTTACTTTGACAAAAGCACTCGACCCAACGATAGTTCAGCAGTATCATGCTCAATTGCAAGCATTCTAGTATTCGCGCTCATATTTCGGAAAGCACAGGATTCGACGAACCCTTGTCAGTCACAGTACCAACCAAGAGGCACTACATTGTGGAACCTTTATGCAGGAATTTAACCTTTTTTCAGGCTGGGGTGGGTAAAATGATTTGCCCTCAAATTGCCAAATACTGATTCTTGACTTTTTCCTTTGAAGTCTTGAGCATTTTTTTTGATACCAAATTTATGCAAAAAAAAAGTTTAAAATATGCATAAAATTAGCATACTTGCTTAATTAATAATTGATATTGGAATATGCATAAAATAAATTAATAATTCAATGATTATTGGAATATTGGGAAGTAAATGTTCTATCTACACACCAAATCTCGTGTCAATCAAACGTTCCATCTCATAGATCTTGGGGTGGGGGGGGGTGTAAAAATGACCCCCTCCCCAGCCGAAATGTACTTTGAAAAATCCCAGCCTGAATAGAGTTAAGCTTGGAATACTATGACCTTTAACTATGGGGGTTAAAAATTTCATGACATCTCTGCTGGAGTAGGGTTTTGACGCAGGTAATCTGGAAAAGGTCTGAGACTCATATGCATCGATGCAAAGTTACCCATTTTGCCTCATGGGGTTTCTATTGTGTATGTGCTCCTGGTGGACTCATTAGGCTCTATATGGTTTGCTTCCATTGGCAGATCAGAATGAAAAATCCAAAAATCCATTGGGACCATACTCTGTGCAGAGCGTTGGTGCTTTCTCAGCAGTCTCCTGGGCTGCTAGGCACAGTCCTGGATGGGTCGCCACTCCGAAGGATGACAGGCTGAGTAGAATGAAAAATATCATATTTTATCCTATTTAGCTAATCGTTCATCCAGTTATGACCTTTCTGCATGTCTATCAGTTTATGAAAAATTGTTAAATGACATTATCCAATCTCCTCTTAACACTTTCAACTCAAACACAATTCTGCCCTCAAGTTGTTCCACTCACTGCAATCCTTTAACCATGGTGCTTCTAATCAATTGTTGTTGCACGTTATATCACTACTTCTGATGCTAACTCTGGATTTTTACTTTTTATTGGTCGATGACTTGCTACGAAGCGATTCACATCACTGGCGAGTAACAGGTAAAGGCCCGGTCACACCTTGACGTTTTAGCCAGCGATGGCAACGTGTTAAAATTTATGTAAAACGCTGGCTTACGTTGAACTTTTGATGTTTTTTTTTAAAGATTCGGACGTATTCATAGCGACTTGGTCTTATGTATAACGCATTGGTAACTACACAGAACGTTTCGTTGTGTTATAGATAACTTATACCAACGAATGCTGAACCTGTTGGCGGCCTACACAACCGATGCCCAACGATAGTCTAACTCAGGCATAGCGCGTTGCATGCATCGCCGACGATGTCGTGACGTAGCCTATTAAAAGGCTGACCAACAACGATTCGAATCATAACTGCCGTAGAAATGGAAGTGACAACATCGCGGTCACACCTTGGCGATCTTGCCAGCGTATGCCGACGTAACAAAAAGTGTGTCTAAAACGTTGGGGCACGTCGAATACGGTACGGGTAAGTTTGGTATGCGCGAGTAGAACGCTAAATACGCTATTATACGTCGTAGTAAGTAGAGTACGTCAAGAAATTTTGAACATGTTCAAAATTTTACGACGTACTCGGCGTATGACACACGTTCCGCATGCGATGGGGATAAGTTTTACACACGATATGCGGACGCTTACACACGTCCACAAAGGCTACTTATAAGCTACTCATAAGTCGAAACACGTCGCGGTAATGTCTTTTTTACGCGAAACTTATTTCTAACTTATGTTTGACGTGCTTTGAACCAATTCTTTACGTAGTCCCAACACACATCGACGTATGTAGACGTATTCCAATGACGTCTTCCGGTCGACAAAAAAAAAAAAATTAACGTGTTTCTAGCTTACAACTGCCATATAAAGACGTGTTCCCAGCGGTTTTGGGAATTGGTATATAAAAATGCTGCTCATAAAAGGGGAACCCAACAGTGTTTTCGAGTTCCTTTTTGAGTCGATGTCCATGTCAGCAGTAACATTATCAGTATCAGTATTAGTATTAGTAGTAGTTTGTTCATGTTGGCAGTAGTAGGTGGGTGTGAGGGGGAGGGTGTGGGTTATGATGGATCGTCCTTGCGTCCGCGTGTCCACGGGTAGGTTCATAGGCTGCCACTCAACGATTTAAATGGCTGCATCTCCACGATTGAAAGTAGACGCTTGCGCTCAACAATTGGATTTTTTTTTACACTTAACGACTTTTAAACGGTACCACTTGTGGTGTAGCCTGCGGGCATGCAGGGCGGGGCATGATGATGGGAGGAGGGGTCGTCATGGTCGTCGGGTCTGCAAGTGATATAAGGTGTGCGCGCCGCCTGAGGCGCTGTAGTAATGCTGGAGTCGCCCGGCTTGTAAGTGTGCTGAGTACGTAATAAAAGGACGGTGGTGGGCAACGTACGCCCGCGCTCCCGCTTGTGCAACACAGCTCGGCTCGACTGTTCCCTCGCTCGTGCCTGCCTGCTAAGCATCTTCTACACGACACAATACCACTCAGCTAGTTTCATTGTTTACAATGAACGATTTAAATTGCTGTCACTCGCCTTTGTTTTTTTTTTGTTTTTTTGACGCTGGGGTTTGGAAATTTGAAGCGTTTCTTCTGAACGTGTTAAAACGCTCAAACTCGACTATTTTAAATAGACGCTGCCGATGGACAATTGGAATCATAGCCAAGCAAGACATCGAAGTGTGAACATCCTCGTCATGCCGAAGAAAAGTTTGAAGAATGCTGCAAATAAGTGTCCTGGCCGTGGCCGTGGACGCTGACGCAAGGACGATCCATTATACCGACGTCTTTCAGCCTATGATTAACTTACAAGTAGCATGTGTTGACGTCTGTCAACAATCGCAGACCGTGCCTACAACTTGTGGCCAGCGTAGCGGAACCTGTGAGTCATACGCCAGCATACGTCGTAAAATTTCAAGCATGAAAAAATTTGAGGACAACCGAAAAGTACAACGTTTAAAGCCAACGTACAACGATGTATGGCAACGTACTACGACGTATGCCAGCGTGCTCTCAATGTTATCAAAACTTACACATAACGTATTCAACGTGTGCCAGCGTTTTAGAAAAAAAATTCAAAAATCGGCATGCGTTGGCTAAAACGTCAAGGTGTGACCGGGCCTTAAATGGGATCGAAAGCATGAGGAGGGCATTGCTTTTGTTGGGGGGGGGGAGGTGGCAGTACACAGTACAAGGTGGTGAAGCAGGCCAGAAGGGAGGCATATGGAATATTTTGTTCAAGAAGTGCTTGGGTGCGAGAGGAAAAAAAAAAGTTGATGCATCACGAGTATGTCACAGAAGATTCAGAGAAGATATTAAGCCAGCCGTCCCAACTGTTAGCAGATGTCTGATGACTGTCATGATCGCAAAATGCCTTTCAAAGAGAGTAAACTATTGTGTGTTCAGGTACCCTGGGCAAATTGTTAATTTTAAAATTCCTTTATTCTCATTAAATGAACAACAAACAAAAAAACATTTATTTATCGGTTTGAAACATTTTTCCAGGTTTCATTTCCGAGTACTTTTGTAAATGCAACACATTATAAACTTGATTACCCTCCTCATCTGCAGGGATGAAGTTGATCAAATATTTCACTCGGTTATTTAGATGGTTACAACTTGAAACTCCGCTTTTAACTGCAAGAAGTTATGCCAGGTACCAAACGACGCTCTAATGACAATGCCATCCCATGCTGCCCGTTCCAATGGCGATGCTATCCCACTCCACCCATTCCAATGGTAATGCCGTTCCGCACCGCCCGTTGCGATGACAACCTATTTAGTCATTTTTTTTATCAAACTATATTTCTCATGGCAAATACATCCCATGAACTGCCACTTATAACTAACTGCAAGCAGTGATTTCAACGTGGGCACTTACACAACTGCGAGGAATAAAGTTTGATCGGTATGTCATCACAGTTCACACGATTTGGCAGCCATATTGGATCGATGGAAAACGTTTAAAAATGGTTTTCTCTCAAACCATTTTACCGATTGATGCAAAACTTGAAATATATCATCCACAACCCATGTGGAAAAAGGTGTGATCACAATGACATCATAGGTCACATGGATTGGCAGCCATATTGGATTGAAGAAAAATCTTTAAAATCATTTTCTTTGAAACCACTTAACCAATGAAGTTTTAGTTATCAAACTTTTATCGCCAAGGGTACTCGATGATATACCTAAAGTTTCGCATCGATTGGTTCAGCTGTTTAACAGAAGAGGATTTTTAATGGTTTTTAGCTTCAAACCAATATAGCTGCCCAACCACATGACCTGTAACATTTTAATTTACAAACTTTATTTATTATGGTCAGTCGATCATATACACCACCTGGCCAAAAGTATGTGGACACCTGCTCGTCCAACATCTCATTCCAAAATCATGAGCATTAATATGGAGTTGGTCCCCCCCCCCCCCCTTTGCTGCTATCACAGCCTCTACTCTTCTGGGAAGACTTTCCACTAGATGTTGGAACATTGCTGCAGGAATTTGCTTCCATTCAGTCACAAGAGCATTGGTGAGATCAGATATTGATGTTGGGCGATTAGGTCTGGCTCGCAGTCAGCATTCCAATTCATCCCAAAGATGTCCGATGGGGTTGAGGTCATGGCTCTGTACAGGCCAGTCAAGTTCTTCCACACTGATCTCAACAAACCATTTCTGTATGAACCTCGCTTTGTGCACGGGGGCATTGTCATGCTGAAACAGGAAAGGACCTTCCCCAAACTGTTGCCACAAAGTTGAAAGAACAGAATCGTCAAGAATGTCATTGTAAGTTCCAGTGAAGGGAAATCTTAATGCTGCAACAAAGTGAAGTTCGAGCCCGAACCATGAACAACAGCCCCAGACTATTATTCCTCTTCCACCAAACTTTCCAGTTGGCACCGTGCATTTGTGCAGGTGGCATTCTCCAGGCATCCACCAAACCCAGATTCATGAGTTGGACTGCCAGATGGTTAAGCGCGATTCATCACTCGAGAGAACGCGTTTACACTGCTCCAGAGTCCAACGACAATGAGCATTACACCACTCCACAAACGCTTAGCATTGCACATGGTGATCTTAGGCTTGTGTGCGGCTGCTCGGCCATGGAAACCCATTTGATGAAGCTCTCCACGAACAGTGCTTGTGTTGGCATTGCTTCCAGAGGCAGTTTGGAACTCAGTAGTGAGTGTTGCAACTGACGACAGACTATTTTTCTGTGCTACGTGCATCAGCACTTGGTGGTCACGTTCTGTGAACTTGTGTGGCCCCCCATTTCAAGGCTGAGCTGCTGTTGCTCCTAAACGTTTTCACTTGACAATAAGTGCACTTACAGTTGACCAGGGCAACTCTAGCAGGGCAGAAATTTGATGAATTGACTTGTGGGAAAGGGGGCATCCTATGACAGTGCCACGTTGAAAGTCGCTAAGCTCTTCAGTATGGGCCATTCTACTGCCGATGTTTGTCTCTGGAGATTGTATAGCTGTGCGCTTCATTTTATACACCTGCCAGCAATGGCTGTGGCTGAAATAGCCGAATCCACTAATTAGAAGGGGTGTCCGCATGCTTTTGGCCATATAGTGTATATGAACTTTCACGTCAATCTATTAAACAGTTTCGGAGAGTAAGAGATTTATTAAAGGATCTGTTTTTTCGTTCTAATATGGTTGCCCGACCATATGACCGATGATGTCATAAATTTAAAACCGGACGCTAACTGGGTAATTGATCATGTTTGTGAAGTTTCGTTTTAATCAGACAACGTTCATTTTTCTATCCAATATAGCTGCCAAACCACATGATCGATGATATTTTTGCAATCAATCGTATATCCCCAAGGGTAGTCGATGACAGTTAAAGTTTCGCATCATTCAGCTCGGAGGTTTGAGAGGAGATTTTTAAAGGTTATCGCTAAAATCCAATATGGCTGCCAAACCGTGTCATTGATGACATCATAGTAATGAAACTTTTTGTTCCACATGGATAGCCAATCATACCTGTAGAGTTTTGCCTTTATCTGTTTAGCCGTTTCAGAGAAGAAGAATTTTGAAGGTTTTTCTTTTCAAAAAAATATAGCAACCATACCACATCGTTGATGACATCATAATCTTTTTTTAAAATTGAATTTTCTCTTTTGATAAATTTAAACATCATAAATTTAATTTTCTTGACAAGTTGCTTCGTAGATGAATCTCAAAAAAATTTCATACTGATAGGATAAAGCATTCGACGCATCCAATTATGACATAATCATGAAGGCAGCAATGACATCGTTATCAAATGTTCCTGATAGCACCAAGTTGAATTTTTTTTCATTCAGCGGTTTCTGATATATACCAAGTTTTTCCTTTTCTCCAACATGGCTGCCATACCACATGACCGATGACGTCTTATTTATTATTTAAAAAATTATCCATGGGTAAGCACTTCTATATTGAAAGTTTCACATCAATCCCTCAAGCAGTTGTGGAGAAAACAAATTTAAAAGTGAATAAATCTGAAAAGTGTGGCAGAAGAAAAAAAATGAATGAAACAAAAATAATAGAGTTCCTGTTACTTGATAAAATGTGCAAAAATGTAGCGGAAGAAGAATGATAATAAACGGAACAGAAACAATCGGGATCTTTCAGTACCCGAATGAAATGAGACATTCATATCTGTGATTTTTGAAGGTTCTTTTTTTTTTTTGAAACATGATCTCACTTCAGTCCAATTTTTCATGCAATACTAAACAAAACACCTGGCAGTTAATCATGATGTATGTTCAGGAACTCACGAATATAACTCACAGCATCAACCAGGTTCACAATGGACTTGGCATCGTTGTTAGTCAACTTAACAGACTGTCGATGCTTGAGGTACTGGCACAGGCACAAGGGAAGGAAGAAAGAAAAATATTCCACTTCAAATGACACACACACACACATAAACAAAACAATATGAATCACATCTCATCGACTGCATTGTATAAAGTGTACAAAACTAGACATGGTCTTTATCAATCACTGGGGCATTTCATTGCAAAGTCAGAGGTTGATAAAATTTTCAATCAATGATTATCAATTACTTCTAAATGATAGTGTTGAAATACTTCAACAAATGAAATGAAATTAAAGCTCAATTTCTATATTATATGCTTCCTAAATATTCTGGGTTTAATAACGCACACTGAAATTGTGTGTCAGTGTCATTTCCACCCAGTGGTGGTAATGTGATTATAAAGCATCGTCCAGGCTAACATTCATGAATGACAAAACGAGAATATACATTAAAATGACAGTACCATTGCGTCCAGGCTGTTTCAGTTAAATAAGGGAGAAGGAAGGGGGAAGACCAAAAGAGAGGGAAGGGGAGTATAAAGGTGAGGAAAAGGATAAGGCAGAATGAGAAGGGAAAAATGAGGGGGAGGTTGAGAAAAGAGGAAAAGGGAAAGATGGAGATGGGATGTATTTTCGTGCACGTACAGTGCAGGTATCCCTCAATTTACAAACGCTTGGTTCATGCTTTTCACTGCAACAAAACTGACTTTATACAACATGTTTTTCGATTTACATTTCCATTTTTCACTTCAACAAAATTCAAACAAGTAGAGGTACATTCAAAGTACTCCGCCACCATGCCAAATAAATAAATAACAAATCCTCCAGCGTGCAACATTGCCTGGGCTCGGTGCCCAGTGATGCCGCCTTGCAGCACATGGAGATGGAATTGGGAGGGAGCGGTATACAATAATTGATTGATTAATTGCATAATTGAAATAAATAAATAATAATCATAAAATAATTAATTTCTTCATCAATCGGGTAATAGCAAACCAAAACCACCAGTTTCATCCGAATGTGTAACTTTTTGAAAATTCAGTAATTCATCGAAAAATGAATGATTAATCAAGTAAATGATTCATCAATAAATCAAAAATACCCTCTATAGCCAAATCACTTGTTCACCGGCATGTCCAAATATCAGCTTCCTAGCTCAAATGGTGCCTGAGATATTGCCCAGATGAGAAAGAAAATAAATAAGGAATGAACAAATCGAGAATAATTAATTAATTAATCAATTAATTGATTAATCAAAAAATAAAAAATAATTTTTTGCCAAAGCACATCTTCACTTTTGTCACAAATTTCAGCTTCCTTGCTTAAAGGATGGCTGAGATATCGCCCAGACAAACAAGAAAACAAACAAACAAACTGAGTACACCTTTCCTTCGGCGCCTGGTGATGTCATGCATCGCCTGGATATAAAAGTGGGAAGGAGCGGTGTACAATACCGTACAGTACAGTAGAGAGTTATCATGGAAATTTCAAAGAGCACTCCACTCCTTCAGTGAGCCATGTCACAGCCATGTGTATGCTGTATGCTGCCACCGCTATGCGTACATGTGAACGACGCATATCGTGCAGCTCACTATACCTTTGTTCGACATCTTGAGCCTCCCATTGTGAAGTCTTCCGTCATTTAAAATTGACCATAATCTCACTCATCCCTCAAGATGTCAAAGCAAGAGACCTTCCTCAAGCTCAATTGCTACCCCAGCGAAACATTCACGCCAGGCTACAAAGCTGGTCATGAAGATGGACGTAATAAAATACCCCCGAGCGGGAGTGCCGGTCATCTCTGCCAGAGGTCGGCAGAAGCAAAATCAAATTAGGGGCATCTATATAATCGATTCCATGGCTCGTGGATTTCATGTAAAAGTACGTACGGACTACATGAGGATGCAAGCGGTGTTTTGGAATTCAACAGGAATGAGTGGCAGTGAAAAATGAGTGATGCACGCATTCCAAAACACGTGTGTGCATCTGAGTTGCATAACAGTGTCTGCACTCATACCAAAATGCTGTGTGCATCCGAGTCGATAACCAGTGATCGTAATAATCAATACAACTCGGCAGAACTCATATTTTTTTGCCTAACTCAAAAAAGTTCAAAAAGTAACTCTGTGCCATACTGGAATAGGGGCAGTTCATAAAGTACGTACGCTCTACTTCCAGGTTTCAAAACCACCCACCCCCCCTCTGTATGCAGGCTGGTGACCACCCACCCACCCCCATATGCATCTCATATCACATTACAATACTTGAAGATTACAACGAACTGTAGATTTATCTCAAATGCATCAGTAATTATTAACTACGGTAACACAGTAATATGAAACAGTTATTGGCATCCACGGATTCAACATCACGTCGAAAATGTTCCTGTGAACGGGGATATTTTTCCCCCTCACGATGACGACAGGCTCACCTTCATCTTCTGAAACGCTTTCATGAAGTCCGACACCACTTTCATAAAGTATGTATGCAGCAGCCGTACCACCCATCCACCCCTGTACGCAGCCCGTACACGGGCTTTAAACCACCCACCCCCTCATTTTTGTATGTACTTTATGAGCGGCCCATACGGAGCAAAAATATGGAATAATTATGCCAGACAGGTGCAGCCAAAAATTTGCGCAGGACCCGGAGCATCTTCAGAGATTGGCGCCGGCCTCCGGATGACCACTTCAAATTAGCACCGGACATGTAAGAATCAGAGCGAAGTTTGAAGGGCTATAAAATCGGAACGAGAGCAAATTTCAAAAAATGGCTCGTGTTGTTCTCGATAATAGTCCATAGTATCTGAATCACTAATAACATTTGATCTCTCTTGATAAATGAGGGAGGAGAAACGATTTTTGCAACTTTGACAGCCTCGTGACGTTGACCTCGACCTTGGACGACCTAGAAAGTTATATTGTTGTGCATGTCTCATCGACCTCTATCCATTCCACTATTGGTTATTTGTCTCCACTCGGTTTGATTGTGGACGGACGGACGGACGGACGGACAGACTTCGAGACTGGCTATATTATGTCATCTCAACTGAGATGACCTAAACATGTAATGAGAAGGGTGAGAAACTTCATGTCATTGGCCATTTGTGGTGAGTACATACACCTTGGAAAGGTGAAGGATTTCGTATTAATTTATCATTAAACACATTAAGATCAGGTTCATTTCATACAATAAAACAATATTTAACCAGAGTTACCTCCGCCACGAAAAGTGGGCGGACGTTGTATATTCATTCACCCATGCTCATTTGTCTGTAAGCAGGATATCTCAAAACGTTATGGACAGATTCAGCCGAAACTTGGTGGACAAGTTGGGAGTGTGGCAAGGGCAAATTCACAAGGTTTTGGTGAAGATCCAGATGCAGATCCGGATTCTCAAATTTTTTAAGTGATTCTTCAGCATTGAGGGATAGAGCCAAAAACAAACAGTACACAGTACATCAAGAATGCAGAATATGTCAAAATATTATGAAGAGATGAGGACAAAACTTTGTGAAGTAATTGGGTATGTGATAAAGTCATAATAATGATACAAAGTTATAGACTGACAAAAACAACAGTCAGAATATAGATTACAATGACTGGCCTATCAATAGGATACAAAATGTAAATGGTTCAGCCTAGTGGAGGGATGTGCTCCATCGAGTTCTGTTCTGGTTAAACAATCTCACCCAAACATTTTTGCAGGATATTATGATACTTTATAGGATGCAAAACATTAGGATAGTTGAGAACAAAGTACTGGACTAAGATCAAGGAACAACTACAATCATATAAATGAGTTTACCAACTTTTTAGGTTCCTTGATGTGTTTTTGCATCATAACTCACCATATTATAGTCGTTGATGAGTTTGAGTTCGATGTACTTTGTCTCTTTGAAAACATCCCGCCGGACACGTTGGGCCTGTGAAAAATACCAAGATGCTGTGAACAAAATATATCTTCAGAAAGAAATGTAAAAAGCATGTTAGTCCGTGCATGCTAAGCACGATAATGTAAAAGCATGGCACAAGTGTGGCATTAAAAACACTCGACAAACGAGAGACTCAGAATAGTCCAAGAAATAAAAACAGGAAATACATTTTCTTATTAATTATATTGATGTGTATTGAAAAAAGAAAATAAAAAACATTTGTGTCTTGGACGATTGTCTCGGATTTGTAGAACCTTTTGAACGTCCCTTGGACGATTAAACATACTTCGATAAAACTAAAATTACCCCCGGTTGGGGGTGACGGTCATCTCTGAAGCTCTGCAGATGTGGATCTCTGATCGGCTTAGAATGGCTTCGATGTCGTCTTGTCTTTTGGTTCAACGTACAGACGAAAGCCCGGGAGTAAAGGGGATAGAAAACCTCAGAAACCAAACTACATTTCTGAGTTATCCAGAGATAGATTTTGAAAATGGTTGATTTGGAACATTTATGATCAATGTGTCTTCAAAAGGATAGAAACCGGACCTCAGAAATCAAACCGCATTTCTGAGTCATAAATGGCGGATGATATTTTGACAATGGATGATTTCAGAAGTTTACAGCATCGGTGGGTGACCTTGACATTGACCTTCAATCAGGTCTAAAGTCATACTGTCGTGCATCACTCATCGACCCCGACCTACAGACCAAGTTTCATCAAGATCGGGCGAATTTATTTTGACCGTATCACATCAACGATTTTTTCCAACTTTGAAGACACGTGACTCGATAACCAGGACGAATTAAAAAAAAACCGGCCTGACCAAATTTAGATATTGTTCCATATTATCAGAATCCGAAGAAATTTAGAAGATCGGATCACAAACGATGGGGGAGATAGATTTTGAAAATGGACGATTTCGCAACTTTGGAGTGGCCTTGACCTTGACTTTCAATCGTGTCAAAAGTCATACCATCGTGCATCATCCATCGACCCCTACCTACATACCAAGTTTCATCAAGATTGGGCGAATTTTTTTTGACCGTATCACATCGACGATTTTTCCAACTTTGAAGACACGTGACTCGATAACCAGGACGAATTTTAAAAAAACCGGCGTGACAAAATTTAGATATTGTTCCATATTATCAGAATCCGAAGGAATTTCGAAGATCGGATCGTAAACGGCGGAGAAGATAGATTTTGAAAATGGACGATTCCACAACTTTGGAGTGACCTTGACCTTCAATCGGGTCAATGGTCATACCGTTGTGCATCCCTCATCGACATCTACCCACATACCAAATATCAAGAAAATCAAAGAAAAAAAATGGGGACGGCCATACGGACATCGAGACCGGTTTTATTAGGTCATCTCGTTAGAGATGACCTAAAAAGTGTCATGCGGATCCAGAAAACTCTCAAATATCACGAGTTCTAATATCACATATCTAATACCACAGTTATAATATCACAGGTTTAACCAACCGCGGGCAACCAATTGTGGTCTGATTTAGTTATGGTGGTGTTTCATTTTGGCCAATCGCAGTTTTCGAACTGAGGCGAGTCATTGCTTGCATCCCTGTGTACGATTACCTTCCATTACAAACCTTTTCTTGTATCTTGCGCACGGTTAAATATAGTAATCAGACCAGCATAAAGAATGATGCTCAGTTTAATAATGAATCGTAATCAAACACAAAATGACATATGGATATCCTGTAATACTAGATCTCCAAGATATTGTAGACATACAACAGTAAGTAATCGCATCCAAACATAAAACGATGGACAAAATTAATTGTGCCAAAAGGAAGAGAAAGGTTATGACATTGTGCAAAAAAATTGAGTTGTTAGATATGTTGACAAGAGGTGAAAGAGCGGATTTACCCCTTTGAGTGGAAAGGTGTATGAGAGAAACCATTGCAGATTTACCAACGTTTCCACAAGGCACTCGGGGCCGAAGGCTCCAGTTCAAACATGGCTGACCATGATGCTGGGAAAAACTACCCACCGCAGCTTATGGACCTAATCAAGGCAAAGGGATTTATGCCAGAGCAGGTTTTTAACGCCAAAGAGATGGGATTATTTTGCAAGAGGATGCCATCTCGTACCTTCCTATCCAAGCAGGAAAGATTTGCTATGGATAAAGGTGGCGAAGGATCGTTTTACCCTTATTCTATGTAGCAATGCGGCGGGTGTCTTCGTCGTGCTCCCGATAATCCAACAGCCATCACAAGTTATACACACACTGGATCGACGATAGAAACGACCCATTGGAGGGGGGAAGGATGAAAGCAAAAGAGGGCAGCTCGGGAGGTGACTTTTCTGCCTTAAGATTTTCCGTTGGGGTTTTTAAAATGTATATCCGTTCAGTGTTTATTGTCTTGTATAATCGTTTCAATAATTTTTCAAATTGAGTTTTGCTTGTGTTTGGGTTTTGGCAGGACGGCAGCAGGAAGCGGCTCGGCCCACGCAGGTGGCCGCCATTCAAAGTGCCTGGTTATCGCGCTCATGTGGTGTTTTGCGTTGCATTTTTGAATACAGTATTGAAACTGGAAGGGCACTCGGTGGAGCGCATTCCTCCACCACGTAATGCCTGATCCACAAGAACATATCGGACCCAATACATTTTTCGAATATGCTATATATTGTATTTGGTCCTATCTCTCAATGGTGAAGAATCACTTTAAAAATTATCGGATCCAGATTCGGATCTTCACTAAAATTGAATCAATTCTTCCTTGTCACACACCCAGCATGTCCACCAAGTTTCATCCGAATCCGTCTACAACTTTTTGAGATATCCTGCACACAAACAAACAAGCAGTCATAGACTGGTACTTACGAAAGCGTCAACTTGACCTCTGACCTTGTCTAATAAAAGCTGTCTCGAGAGAAGGTAGCGACGCAAACCAGAAGTTTCTACGATGATTCTGTACAAAACCATCAAAAATCGAATATTTGACTTCACTGTGAACTTGACCTTTGACCGATTTTGACCAAAATCTAATCAGCACTAGCCATCACCCTCGTGAATCACGTGGTGTAATTTGACATTGGTAGCTTCTTCCGTTCTCGAGTTATCGTGCCTACAAACAAACACACACACAAACATACACACAAACAGAGGACGGAAGTCATCAATATACTTACGAAATCTTTAGATTTCGTAAGTAACAAGCAGTCATAGACTGGTACTTACGAAATTGTCAACTTGACCTCTGACCTTGTCTCATAAAAGCTGTCTCGAGAGAAGGTAGCGACGCAAACCAGAAGTTTCTACGATGATTCTGTACCAAACCTCTCATAAAACATCCGATTTTTACCAGAATTTCGACAACCTAGTAGGAAGCATACTTAACCGTTACCAAAAGTGAAGAGAGGATTGAAATTGACTTCAAAAAAATACCCCCGAGCGGGAGTGCCGGTCATCTCTGCCAGAGGTCGAAAGTAAGTAACTCTGTGCCAGACTGGAATAAGGGCAGTTCATAAAGTACGTACGCTCTACTTCCGGGTTTCAAAACCACCCACCCCCCTCTGTATGCAGGCTGGTGACCACCCACCCACCCCCATATGTGTCTCATATCACTTCACAATACTTGAAGATTACAACGAACTGTAGATTTATCTCAAATGCATCAGTAATTATTAACTACGGTAATACAGTAATATGGAACAATTATTGACATCCACGGATTCAACATCACGTCGAAAATGTTCCTGTGAACGGGGATATTTTTCCCCCTCGCGATGACGACAGGCTCACCTTCATCTTATGAAACACTTTCATGAAGTCCGACACCACTTTCATAAAGTATGTATGCAGCCGTCGTACCACCCACCCACCCCTGTACGCAGCCCATACACGGGCTTTAAACCACCCACCCCCTCATACATCGCTAATCGCTTGCAAAGCCAGCAGTTCCTTATGAACCGATGTTCTTAAGTCGTGACGATGCAGTCCCGAGCGGTGTAATTTACCTTTTTCTTTTAATATCACAGCACGTCATTTATGAAAATAAAAGTACAAATTGACATTCAAGACAATGCTCATGCCATAAATGAATGTAAGTGTGCATATAAACTTGTGTTCCATTGTTTAGTGAAATCTGACAAAAGCTTCAAATGTAATATTTGTCTCGGAGAGTTCCGGTTCTTGATTTAATACTTCTTTTTGTATGTACTTTATGAACGGCCCATACGGGGAATCAGAGCGAAGTTTGAAGGGCTATAAAATCGGAACGAGAGCAAATTTCAAAAAATGGCTCGTGTTGTTCGAGATAATAGTCCATAGTATCTGAATCACTAATAACATTTGATCTCTCTTGATAAATGAGGGAGGAGATACGATTTGAAATCGACGATTTTCGCAAATTTGACAGCCTCGTGACGTTGACCTCGACCTTGGACGACCTTGAAAGTTATATCGTTGCGCATGTCTCATCGACCTCTATCCATTCCACTATTGATTATTTGTCTCCGCTCGGTTTGATTGTGGACGGACGGATGGACGGATGGACAGACGGACGTACGTACGGACGGACGTATGGACAGACTTCAAGACTTATTATTAGGTCATCTCTACTGAGATGATAGAGATGACCGAACGAGCACGTAATGCCTTGCGTTACAATCCCCCCCATTAGCATAATCTTCAGTACATAATACCTCAGATATGACACCTGACATAAATCTCATAAAACATCCGGTTTTTACCAGAATTTCAACAACCGAGTATTAAGCATTACCAAAAGTGAAAACAGAATTGCGATCCGAGTTAAAACGAACTCGTAACGTCGACCGAAGCAAAAATCTCATTTCTCCACGCAATTATTTAATATTATTTTATCAAAGTCACAAAACCGTAATATTCGGCCATCCACCAACAATCTCTACATAATCCGACGGCTTAGCAAGTCAGGCATGCGACGATAACCTTTATTGTGATAAAAAATGACTTTTAAACACCATCTTTATCGAAAAAACCGTCAGCGCGCACACGCAAAACCTTTACGTGACTCAACGTCGCGTCTGCTCGAGCGCGCTGCACCACGTGACGAGCCGTGACGCGGCGAGTGAAATATTTTTTATACAATCTTAAAGCGTCTCCAAAACATCCGATTTTTACCAGAATTTCGACAAGCGAGTATTAAGCGTCCCAAAGGGGCTGTCACACCTTGACAATTTCGCCAGCATATGCCGATTTATGAAAAAATTGTCTAAAACGCTTGCACATGGCCAATACGTTATGGGTACGTTATGTGTACGTTAGTTGAACGCTGAAAAACACTACCATAGGTCGTATTACGCTGATTTAAAACGTTGTACTTTTTGGTTGTCCAAAAAATTTTGCATGCTTGAAATTTTACAACGTACTCGGCGTTTGGCTCACACTATCCGCGACGCTGGCCATAAGTTGTAGGCACGTTATGCGATCGTTGACACACGTTAATTGTATGTTACTCATAAGTCGAAACACGTAGAGGTAACATCCGCGTACCCGAAACTTATTTCTAACCTATGAGTAACGTTTAGTAAGCACGCTACACGAACGTTATTCACACTTAGCAACACGCTACTTGAAAGTTCCTCATACGTCAAAACACATCAAAGTAATGTTTAGGGTACCCGTGACATATTTATAACCTATGAATAACGTGCTTGGGAATTATTACGCTATGCATACGCAAGACTATCGTTGGGCAGAGGTTGTGGATGACTAAAACATGATAAACAATCGTTGGTATAACTTATCTATAAGTTATCGAAGCGTTCTGTGTTCATTACTCGTACATTATGCATTTGTCAAAGTCGTTTTTAATACTTTAAAAAGTAAAACAAAGAAATATTTCATCGTGGGAATGAGAAAAAAAATTAGCCGAAAAGAACATCGAACAATGGTGCAAAGTAGTCTCCTATTCGTGGACGATAAGAGGATCCATCATCACCCACACCCTCCCCATCACGCTCACATACTACTACTGACATAGACATACTACTACTACTACTACTATTACTACAGTCACGCACACCAACTACGACTAATTGTATTACTACTACTGATACTACTGGCATTGACATCTACTCAACATGGAGTCTGGAACAATGATGGGTTCCTCTTGTGAAGCCCATTTGTATACACCAATTCCCCTTAACGCTGCCAATACGCCATTACACGGTAGATGTAAGTTAGAAACACGTTCAGTAAGTGCTGTGGTCGTCCGGAAGACGTCAATCAAATTCGTCAACATACGACAACGTGCGTTTTAGATACATTTCAAATAGGGTCATCGCATGTTACTCAAAGGTTAGAAGCATGTTATACTTAGGTTCAAAGCATGCTACACATAGGTTAAACGCACGTTACTCATAGGTTCAGAGCACGCTAGCCATTGGTTCAAGGCAAGTTACAAATAGGTTCAATGCATGTTACTCATAGGTTTCAATTATGTTAAACATCGGTTCAGAGCATGCCACTCAGAGGTTAAAAGGACATTACCCATTGGTTGAAAATTAGGTTGCGGGTATGTTAAATATTACCTTGACGTGTTTTGACTTTTGAGTAACCTACAAGTAACGTGTGTCCGTCGTGTGTAAACGATCGAGGAGTGTGCCAGGAACATATGAGAACGCATGCGGAACGTGTTAGCCATACGCCGAGTACGTCGTAAAATTTTCAGCATGCTTGAAATTTCACGACGTATTACACGTACCACGTAACATGACAGCACACTTCATTGTTTTCCAGCCGACTCTTAACGTATACACAACTTACCTATACCGTATTTGACGTGTGCCTCGCGTTTTAGACACATTTTTCATATAATAGGCCGGCATACACTGGCAAAATCGTCAAGGTGTGACTGCGAAGTTGACACTTCAAATTCTGAGGTGGTTATGATTGAAATTGGCGTCCAGCAGGTTCTTAACAGGCTATGCCACGAGTCCGCCGGCGATACGTTTAGCGCGCTATGCGTAAGTTAAACTATCGTTGGGCATAGGTTGGAAACGCTGACAACAGGCGAAGCATTCGTTGGTAAAAGTTGT
This sequence comes from Eptatretus burgeri, assembly GCF_056783735.1. Lineage (NCBI taxonomy): Eukaryota > Metazoa > Chordata > Myxini > Myxiniformes > Myxinidae > Eptatretus > Eptatretus burgeri. The sequence goes on along the minus strand of NC_140964.1, from coordinate 85,698,693 downwards.
CAATAACACAACGAAACGTTCTGTGCCCGTTACTAATATGTTATGCATACGAATAACACGTTATGAATACACCCAAAACTTAAAAAAACATCAACATTTCAGCGGACGCCAACGTTTTACATACATTTTTATATGTTGCCATTGATGGCTAAAACGTCAAGTGTGACAGGGTCCTAAGTGATCGTAAAAACCGAAGACAAAATTAAAATCGAAGTTAAAACGAACTCGTAAAGTCAAGTGAAGCAAAAAATCTCCATTTCTCCACGCAAAACCTTAACGTCACTCAACGACGCGTCTGCTCGAGCGCACTGCATCATGGGACGACCCGTGACGCGTTGAGTGAAAAATTTTTTATACAATCTTAAAATGCCTCCAAAACATCCGATTTTTACCAGAATTTCGACAACCGAGTTTTAAGCGTCCGAAGCGATCGCAAAAACCGAAGACAAAATTAAAATCGAAGTTAAAACGAACTCGTAACGTCGACCGAAGCAAAAATACTCCATTTCTCCCACATGAATTTACGGAATTATGTTTGACCTCACTGTGACCTTGACCTTTGACCGATTTTGACCAAAATGTAATCAGCACTAGCCATCACCCTCCTGAATCACGTGGTGTAATTTGACATTGGTAGCTTCTTCCGTTCTCGAGTTATCGTGCCTACAAACAAACAAACAAACAAACTAAAAAACATACAAACAAACAAACAAACAAACAAACAAGCAGTCATAGACTGGTACTTACGAAATCGTCAACTTGACCTCTGACCTTGTCTAATAAAAGCATGGATCAGTCAGAAGCCCAAGGGGAGCTTGAATTCTGAATTCGTTGTGATCCACGATTTTACACTGTGGTTTGCAGATGAGTCCCAGACAAAAACTAGATTTCTTATAAAAATTCCATTTTTTTGTTTTTATTAAAAAAAAAAAAGTGATTCAGTACCAGCAGGATATGCCAGATAATAGGTGTATAACTTTTCAGAAGAATCTGATAAAAGACTTATTATTCATGACATATATCAGTTATTCATCGCTGTTTCAGAATTTCGACAACCGAGTTTTAAGCGTCCGAAGCAATCGCAAAAACCGAAGACAAAATTAAAATCGAAGTTAAAACGAACTCGTTACGTCGAGCGAAGCAAAAATACTCCATTTCTCCACATGAATTTACGGAATTATGTTTGACCTCACTGTGACCTTGACCTTTGACCGATTTTGACCAAAATCTAACCAGCATTAGCCATCACCCTCCTGAATCACGTGGTGTAATTTGACATTGGTAGCTTCTTCCGTTCTCGAGTTATCGTGCCTACAAATAAACAAACAAACAAGCAGTCATAGACTGGTACTTACGAAATCGTCAACTTAACCTCTGACCTTGTCTTATAAAAGCTGCTCTCGAGAAGGTAGCGACGCAAACTTGAAGTTTCTCCGATGATTCTGTACCAAACCATCAAAAATCGAATGTTTTGGATGTTTGACCTCACTGTGACCTTGACCTTTGACCGATTTTGACCAAAATATAATCAGCACTAGCCATCACGCTCCTGAATCACGTGGTGTAATTTGACATTGGTAGCTTCTTCCGTTCTCGAGTTATCTGTACCAAACCATCAAAAATCGGATATTTGACCTCACTGTGACCTTGACCTTTGACCGATTTCGACCAAAATCTAATCAGCACTTGCCATCACCCTTCTGAATCATGTGGTTTAATTTGACATTGGTAGCTTCTTCCGTTCTCGAGTTATCGTGCCTACAAACAAACAAACAAACAAGCAGTCATGGACTGGTACTTACGAAATCGTCAACTTGACCGCTGACCTTGTCTAATAAAAGCTGTCTCGAGAGAAGGTAGTGACGCAAACCAGAAGTTTCTACGATGATTCTGTACCAAACCATCAAAAATCGAATGTTTTGGATGTTTGACCTCACTGTGACCTTGACCTTTGACTGATTTTGACCAAAATCTAATCAGCACAAGCCATCACCCTCATGAATCACGTGGTGCAATTTGACATTGGTAGCTTCTTCCGTTCTCGAGTTATCTGTAGGAAACATTCAAAAATCTAATATTTGACCTCACTGTGACCTTGACCTTTGAGCGATTTTGACCAAAATCTAATCAGCACTCGCCATCACCCTCCTGAATCACGTGGTGCAATGTGACATTGGTTGCTTCTTCCGTTCTCGAGTTATCGTGCCTAAAAACAAACAAACTAACAAACAAACAAACAAACAGAAACGGAAGTCATCAATATACTAACGAAATCTTTAGATTTCGGAAGTAACAAACAAACAAACAAACAGAAATGGAATGCATCAATATACTTAGGAAATCTTTCGATTTCGTAAGTAACAAACGAACAAACAAACAAACAAACAAACAAGCAGTCATAGACTGGTACTTACGAAATAGTCAACTTGACCTCTGACCTTGTCTCATAAAAGCTGTCTCTCGAGAAGGTCGCGAGGCAAACCAGAAGTTTTACGATGATTCTGCATCAAACCATCAAAAATCGTAACGTCGACCGAAGCAAAAATCTCCATATCTCCACGCAATTATACCTTAACGTAACTCAACGACGCGTCTGCTCGAGCGCACTGCATCATCGGACGACCCGTGACGCGTCGAGCGAAATATTTTTTATGCAATCTTAAAACGTCTCCAAAACATACGATTTTAGCAGAATTTCGACAACCGAGTTTGAAGCATCCTAAGCGATCGCAAAAACCTCCATTTCTCCACATGAATTTACGGAATTATGTTTGACCTCACTGTGACCTTGACCGTTGACCGATTTTGACCAAAATCTAATCAGCACTAGCCATCACCCCCCTGAATCACGCGGTGTAATTTGACATTGGAAGCTTCTTCCGTTCTCGAGTTATCTGTCCCAAACCATCAAAAATCGAATATTTGACCTCACTGTGACCTTGACCTTTGACAGATTTTGAACAAAATCTAATCAGCACCAGCCATCACTCTCCTGAATCACGTGGTGTAATTTGACATTGGTAGCTTCTTCCGTTCTCGAGTTATCGTGCCAACAAACCAAACCAAACAAACAAACAAACACACAAACAAGCAGTCAGAGACTGGTACTTACGAAATCGTCAACTTGACCTCTGACCTTGTCGAATAAAAGCTGTCTCTCGAAAAGGTAGCGACGCAAACCAGAAGTTTCTCTGATGATTCTGTACCAAACCATCAAAAATCGAATGTTTTGGATGTTTGACCTCACTGTTACCTTGACCTTTGACCGATTTTGACCAAAATCTCATCAGCGCTCGCCACCACCCTCCTGAATCACATGGTGCAATTTGACATTGGTAGCTTCTTCCGTTCTCGAGTTATCTGTACCAAACCATCAAAAATCGAATATTTTACCTCACTGTGACCTTGACCTTTGACCGATTTCGACCAAAATCTAATGAGCACAAGCCATCACCCTCCTGAATCACGTGGTGCAATTTGACTTTGGTAGCTTCTTCCGTTCTCGAGTTATCGTGCCGACAAACAAACAAACAAACAAGCAGTCAGAGACTGGTACTTACGAAATCGTAAACTTGACCGCTGACCTTGTCTAATAAAAGCTGTTTCGAGAGAAGGTCGCGACGCAAACCAGAAGTTTCTACGATGATTCTGTACCAAACCATCAAAAATCGAATGTTTTGGATGTTTGACCTCACTGTGACCTTGACCTTTGACCGATTTTGACCAAAATCTAATCAGCACAAGCCATCACCCCCGTGAATCACGTGGTGTAATTTGACATTGGTAGCTTCTTCCGTTCTCGAGTTATCTGTAGGAAACATTCAAAAATCGAATATTTGACCTCACTGTGACCTTGACCTTTGACCGATTTTGACCAAAATCTAATCAGCACTCGCCATCACCCTCCTGAATCACGTGCTGCAATTTGACATTGGTTGCTTCTTCCGTTCTCGAGTTATCGTGCCTAAAAACAAACAAACTAACAAACAAACAAACAAACAGAAACGGAAGTCATCAATATACTTACGAAATCTTTAGATTTCATAAGTAACAAACGAACAAACAAACAAGCAGTCATAGACTGGTACTTACGAAATCGTCAACTTGACCTCTGACGTTGTCGAATAAAAGCTGTCTCTCAAGAAGGTAGCGACGCAAACCAGAAGTTTTACCATGATTCTGCATCAAACCATCAAAAATCGTAACGTTGACCGAAGCAAAAATCTCCATTTCTCCACGCAATTATACCTTAACGTAACTCAAGGACGCGTCTGCTCGAACGCACTGCATCATGGGAAGACCCGTGACGCGTCGAGTGAAATATTTTTATACAATCTTAAAACGTCTCCAAAACATAGGATTTTTACCAGAATTTCGACAACCGAGTTTTAAGCGTCCCAAGCGATCGCAAAAACCGAAGACAAAATTAAAATCGAAGCAAAAACAAACTCGTAACGTCAAGCGAAGCAAAAATCTCCATTTCTCCACATGAATTTACGGAATTATGTTTGACCTCACTGTGACCTTGACCGTTGACCGATTTTGACCAAAATCTAATCAGCACTAGTCATCACCCCCCTGAATCACGCGGTGTAATTTGACATTGGAAGCTTCTTCCGTTCTCGAGTTATCTGTCCCAAACCATCAAAAATCGAATATTTGACCTCACTGTGACCTTGACCTTTGACAGATTTTGAACAAAATCTAATCAGCACCAGCCATCACTCTCCTGAATCACGTGGTGTAATTTGACATTGGTAGCTTCTTCCGTTCTCGAGTTATCGTGCCAACAAACCAAACCAAACAAACAAACAAACACACAAACAAGCAGTCAGAGACTGGTACTTACGAAATCGTCAACTTGACCTCTGACCTTGTCGAATAAAAGCTGTCTCTCGAAAAGGTAGCGACGCAAACCAGAAGTTTCTCTGATGATTCTGTACCAAACCATCAAAAATCGAATGTTTTGGATGTTTGACCTCACTGTTACCTTGACCTTTGACCGATTTTGACCAAAATCTCATCAGCGCTCGCCACCACCCTCCTGAATCACATGGTGCAATTTGACATTGGTAGCTTCTTCCGTTCTCGAGTTATCTGTACCAAACCATCAAAAATCGAATATTTTACCTCACTGTGACCTTGACCTTTGACCGATTTCGACCAAAATCTAATGAGCACAAGCCATCACCCTCCTGAATCACGTGGTGCAATTTGACTTTGGTAGCTTCTTCCGTTCTCGAGTTATCGTGCCGACAAACAAACAAACAAACAAGCAGTCAGAGACTGGTACTTACGAAATCGTAAACTTGACCGTTGACCTTGTCTAATAAAAGCTGTTTCGAGAGAAGGTCGCGACGCAAACCAGAAGTTTCTACGATGATTCTGTACCAAACCATCAAAAATCGAATGTTTTGGATGTTTGACCTCACTGTGACCTTGACCTTTGACCGATTTTGACCAAAATCTAATCAGCACTCGCCATCACCCTCCTGAATCACGTGCTGCAATTTGACATTGGTTGCTTCTTCCGTTCTCGAGTTATCATGCCTAAAAACAAACAAACTAACAAACAAACAAACAAACAGAAACGGAAGTCATCAATATACTTACGAAATCTTTAGATTTCATAAGTAACAAACGAACAAACAAACAAGCAGTCATAGACTGGTACTTACGAAATCGTCAACTTGACCTCTGACGTTGTCGAATAAAAGCTGTCTCTCAAGAAGGTAGCGACGCAAACCAGAAGTTTTACCATGATTCTGCATCAAACCATCAAAAATCGTAACGTTGACCGAAGCAAAAATCTCCATTTCTCCACGCAATTATACCTTAACGTAACTCAAGGACGCGTCTGCTCGAGCGCACTGCATCATGGGAAGACCCGTGACGCGTCGAGTGAAATATTTTTATACAATCTTAAAACGTCTCCAAAACATAGGATTTTTACCAGAATTTCGACAACCGAGTTTTAAGCGTCCCAAGCGATCGCAAAAACCGAAGACAAAATTAAAATCGAAGCAAAAACGAACTCGTAACGTCGAGCGAAGCAAAAATCTCCATTTCTCCACATGAATTTACGGAATTATGTTTGACCTCACTGTGACCTTGACCTTTGACCGATTTTGACCAAAATCTACTCAGCACTAGCCATCACCCCCTGAATCACGTGGTGTAATTTGACATTGGAAGCTTCTTCCGTTCTCGAGTTATCTGTCCCAAACCATCAAAAATCGAATATTTGACCTCACTGTGACCTTGACCTTTGACAGATTTTGAACAAAATCTAATCAGCACCAGCCATCACCCTCCTGAATCAAGTGGTGTAATTTGACATTGGTAGCTTCTTCCGTTCTCGAGTTATCGTGCCTACAAACAAACCAAACAAACAAACACACAAACAAGCAGTCATAGACTGGAACTTACGAAATCGTCAACTTGACCTCTGACCTCGTCTAATAAAAGCTGTCTCTCGAGAAGGTAGCGACGCAAACCAGAAGTTTCTACGATGATTCTGTACCAAACCATCAAAAATCGAATGTTTTGGATGTTTGACCTCACTGTGACCTTGACCTTTGACCGATTTTGACCAAAATTTCATGAGCACCAGCCATCACCCTCCTGAATCACGAGGTGTGATTTGACATTGGTCGCTTCTTCCGTTCCTGAGTTATCGTGCCTACAAACAAACAAACACACAAACAAGCAGTCATAGACTGGTACTTACAAAATCGTCAACTTGACCTCTGACCTTGTCTCATAAAAGCTGTCTCTGGAGAAAGTCGCGATGCAAACCAGAAGTTTCTACAATGATTCTATCCCAAACCATCAACAATCGAATGTTTGACCTCACTGTGACCTTGACCTTTGACCGATTCTGACCAAAATCTAATCAGTGCTAGCAATCACCCTCCTGAATCACGTGGTGAAATTTGACATTGGTAGCTTCTTCCGTTCGAGTTATCATGTTTTGGATGTTTGACCTCACTGTGACCTTGACCTTTGACCGATTTTGACCAAAATCTAATCAGCGCTCGCCTTCACCCTCCTGAATCACGTGGTTTAACTTGATATTGGTAACTTCTTCCGTTCTGGAGTTATAACTTTGTTTGGATGTTTGACCTCACTGTGACCTTGACCTTTGAGCGATTTTGACCAAAATCTAATCAGCGCTCACCATCACCCTCATGAATCACGTGGTGTAATTTGACATTGGTCGCTTCTTCCGTTCTCGAGTTATCGTGCCTACAAACAAACAAGCAGTCAAAGACTGGTACTTCCGAAATCGTCAACTTGACCTCTGACCTTGTCTCATAAAAGCTGTCTCTGGACAAGGTAGCGACGCAAACCAGAAGTTTCTACGATTATTCTGAACCAAACCATCAAAAATTGTAACGTCGACCGAAGCAAAAATCTCCATTTCTCCACGCAATTATTTAATATTATTTTATCAAAGTCACAAAACCGTAATATTCGGCAATCCACCAACAATCTTTGCATAATCCGACGGCTTAGCGAGACAGGCATGCGACGATAACTTTATTGGGATAGAAAATGACTTTTAAACACCATCTTTATCGAAAACACCCTCAGCGCGCACACAGAAAAACTTTACGTGACTCGACGCCGCCTCTGCTCGAGCGCGCTGCAGCACGTGACGAGCCATGACGCGGCGAGTGAAATATTTTTTATACAATCTTAAAACCTCTCCAAACATCCGATTTTTCCCAGAATTTCGACAACCCAGTGTTAAGCGTCCTTAGCGATCGCAACAACCGAAGACAAAATTAAAATCGAAGTTAAAACGAACTCGTAACATCGAGCGAAGCAAAAATCTCCATTTCTCCACATGAATTTACGGAATTATGTTTGACCTCACTGTGACCTTGACCTTTGACCGATTTTGACCAAAATCTAATCAACGCTCGCCATCACCCTCCTGAATCACGTGGCGTAATTTGACATTGGTAGCCTCTTCCGTTCTCGAGTTATCGTGCCTACAAACAAACACACAAACACACATACACACACACACACAAACACACAAACAGAGGACGGAAGTCATCAATATACTTACGAAATCTTTAGATTTCGTAAGTAACAAGCAGTCATAGACTGGTACTTACGAAATAGTCAACTTGACCTCTGACCTTGTCGAATAAAAGTTGTCTCTGGAGAAGGTAGCGACGCAAACCAGAAGTTTCTACGATGATTCTGTACCAAACCATCAAAAATCAAATGTTTGACCTCACTGTGACCTGGACCTTTGACCGATTTTAACCAAAATGTAATCAGCGCTAGCCATCACCCTCCTGAATCACGCGGTGTAATTTGACATTGGTAGCTTCTACCGTTCTCGAGTTATCCTGCCGACAAACAAACAAACACACAAACAGAAGACGGAAGTGATGAATATACTGACGAAATCTTTCGATTTCGTCAGTAACAAACAAACAGACAGGGGTGAAAACATAACCTCCTTCACCTCCGGTGGCAGAGGGAATGATAGTCTCTTTGCCTTTCGTGTTAACTCCCACATTATACTACCTTCCACCCTCCCATCTCTCACAGCATCAGCATCGTCATCCCGAGCTCTGTCTTGTATTTTCTTTGTAAAGGCCCGGTCACACCTCGACGTTTTAGCCAGCGATGGCAACGTATTAAAATGTATCTAAAACGCTGGCTTATGTTGAACTTTTGATGTTTTTTTTTTAAGATTTTGACGTATTCATAGCGACTTGGTCTTATGTATAACGCATTGGTAACGGACACAGAACGTTTCGTTGTGTTATAGATAACTTATACCAACGAATGCTGAACCTGTTGTCGGCCTACACAACCGATGCCCAACGATAGTCTAACTTAGGCATAGCGCGTTGCACGCATCGCCGACGATGTTGTGACGTAGCCTATTAAAAGGCTGACGCACAACGATTCGAATCATAACTGCCGTAGAAATGGAAGTGTCAACATCGCGGTCACACCTTGGCGATCTTGCCAGCGTATGCCGACCTAAGAAAAATGTGTCTAAAACGTTGGGGCACGTCAAATACGGTATGAGTAAGTTTGGTATACATGAGTACAACGCTAAAGTACGCTATCATACGTCGTAGTAAGTAGAGTACGTCAAGAAATTTTAAACATGTTCAAAATTTTACGACGTACTCGGCGTACGACACACGTTCCGCATGTGATGGGGATAGGTTGTACACACGATATGTGGACGCTTACACACGTCCACAAAGGCTACTTATAAGCTACTCATAAGTCGAAACACGTCGCGGTAATGTCTTTTTTACGCGAAACGTATTTCTAACTTATGTTTGACGTGCTTTGAACCAATTCTTTACGTAGTCCCAACACACATCGACGTATTCCAATGACATCTTCCGGTCGTCAAAAAAAAAAAAAATTAACGTGTTTCTAGCTTACAACTGCCATATAAAGACGTGTTCCCAGCAGTTTTGGGAATTGGTATATAAAAATGGTGTTCATAAAAGGGGAACCCAACAGTGTTTTCGAGTCCTTTCTGAGTCGATGTCCATGTCAGCAGTAACAGTATCAGTATCAGTATCAGTATTAGTATTAGTAGTAGTTTGTTCATGTTGGCAGTAGTAGGTGAGTGTGAGGGGGAGGGTGTGGGTTATGATGGATCGTCCTTGCGTTTAACGATTTAACGATTTAAATGATAAACTCAACGATTTAAATGGCTGCATCTCCACTCTTAAAAGTAGACGCTTGCGCTCAACAATTGGATTTTTTTTTACACTTAACGACTTTTAAGCGGTACCACTCACCTATTTTCATTGTTTACAATGAACGATTTAAATTGCTGTCACTCGCCTTTGTTTTTTGACGCTGGCGCTCGGAAATTTTAATCGTTTCTATTGAACGTGCTAAATCGCTCAAACCCCACTATTGAAAGTAGACGCTTGCGCTCAACAATTGGATTTTTTTTTACACTCAACGACTTTTCAACGGTACCACTCAGCTATTTTCATTGTTTACAATGAACGATTTAAATTGCTGTCACTCGCCTTTGTTTTTTGACGCTGGGGTTTGGAAATTTGAAGCGTTTCTTCTGAACGTGTTAAAACGCTCAAACTCGACTATTTTAAATAGACGCTGCCGATGGACAATTGGAATCATAGCCAAGCTAGACATCGAAGTGTGAACATCCTTGTCATGCCCAAGAAAAGTTTGAAGAATGCTGCAAATAAGTGTCCTGGCCGTGGCCGTGGACGCTGACGCAAGGACGATCCATTATACCGACGTCTTTCAGCCTATGAGTAACTTAAAAGTAACGTCTGTCGATGTGTGGCAACGATCGCGTAACGTGCCAACAACACGTTAATCATAGGTTAGAAATAAGTTTCGGGTACGCTAAACATTACCTCGGCGTGTCTCAACTTATGATTAACTTACAAGTAGCATGTGTTGACGTCTGTCAACGATCGCAGACCGTGCATACAACCTGTGGCCAGCGTAGCGGAACGTGTGAGTCATACGCCGGCATACGTCGGGAAATTTCAAGCATGAAAAAATTTGAGGACAACCAAAAAGTACAACGTTTAAAGCCAACGTACAACGACGTATGGCAGTGTTTTTCAGCGTGCTCTCAATGTTATCAAAACTTACCCATAACGTATTCAACGTGTGCCAGCGTTTTAGAAAAAAAATTCAAAAATCGGCATACGTTGGCTAAAACGTCAAGGTGTGACCGGGCCTTTAGGCAGAGTACGTAATATGTCTACCCTCACCCACACCTCTGTTTTGTAAAGAAAAAAAGTTAAAAGGTAAAGCTTGTGTTTTTGTCTATTTTATGCTGTATTTATATGCTAATTTCAATGTTAACATGATTTATATTTATTTTACATGTTTATTTCAATTGTAATGTGTGTATTTCTGGCTGCCGCAAACCTTCCTCTATATTTTCTCGAAGCTGAGGAACCAATCTCTCCAACCCCCCCCCCCCCACCACCCCCAACCTTTTCCCATTGGCCCTTGGATTCCACTTTCGCAGTTTTAACTATCGCAGTATTTTCCAGGTACCTAACCCCCACGATATTGGAGGGTTTACTGTACTTTTCTAAATGAGGACCAAAAAAAAAAGTGAAAACACGTGTCCAAACGATAGATATTAACCTGTTTGTTAACATGAGGAGACATATGTGAACCCGTCCTAAACTCGAAAATATTTACAGTGCCTAAAGTTTGTGGAAGACTTTGTACACATAATTATATGGAGGACAAGAACATTGAGACATCGATGTAATTTTATGGAAATTACAAGGAAATTTCATAATAGATTATGGACAAATAAACAAAATATGGTAATGGAATTGTAACTGAGGATCAACAAACATTCTGACATGATACATGTAAAAATAGTGACGTAGATGAAATCATGCATGGACAAATGATTGAATAAGTCATACAAATTTTGGGTTCATGTTTCAGTAATGTTGGTGACAGGCTTTTTAAAATCAAAATCAAAACTGCCAAAAAAGCCAATTATTCACAGTTTTATATCTGCTTAATGCAACTAATTTATACCATGTTCATCATATAAGGAAATAACTCGTATGAAGTAAGGAGCATAGAACAAGCCAAGAACCAAACTAGAATGAATTCACAGAGATTGGTTTTCACCTTCGAGTAAAAGTATATGAAGTCAAAGTAAGTCAATATTATGAAGGTAGATCAAGTGGGTATCAAATAAAATTCAGAAACCAAAGTGAAAGGAGGATTGTAGCAGAAAGAAAGTTAGGGAGTTGTTGGAGAAGTGGAGCTAGAAAAAAACTTTGCAGGAGATAGACAAGGTTGTTCAGACACATTAGAAAGACCTGGATAATATATACACATGAAACTTAAATTAATGGTTCTAGCTTATTCAGGCAACTTTCTGGAAAGCTGTGTAAATTGTCTAAATAACGTATGGAAGGGTAGATGGGGAGTGGGGGAGGAGGGTAGGAAGGGAAAGGTGGGGAGTGGGAGGGGAAAAATTACCCGCCTAGAAGTAGAGAGCCAATGATGCGCAGATTCCCCAGAAATTATTTCTTTCAATAAAGGTTCATCTGTAACGACACATAGAATCACACAGATTTAGCAAATAATCAGAGGCTAAAAACAATAACGTATCACTATAGCAGAGTGCTTCACAACGGGTGTACCATGAAAAAGTCCCAAATGTGCTGCAGTACTTTAGTAATTACATGTAAGGAAGAAAAAGAATTATATTCATTTAATCTCAATTATAATTGAACACAGTATCTTACGATGGAAAAGGTCTTGCTCACTGCATAGAAACAGACTGGGTATTTTGAGAATGCATGTTCAAAGTGATGACCTCATGTTTCCCTCCACCCTCTCTCTGACTTTCCTCCACATGCTTGTCATCCTTTCTTCAGGGCTGATCTGGTTGTTAACACTGCAAACTTTCACCTTGTGCTTATCAGCCCATCCCATATTTCAATTGCCAAATATCTCACCCTCCCATTTTTTGGATGTAAAATGAGTATAAGAGAGATTGCTTCGGGCTTCTTGTTAGCGGATATCATTGAATGCTTTGCCATTAGTGTACTCCCTCCACGTACGTGAAATTAAAGATTACCTTTCGACGGACTTTGCAAGATGTGGACAACTGAGTTCTTGAGATCCACAACACAGAAATATGCAGAACATCGCTGCATTTTATTAATTTCAAGCAACTGTTGTGTTCTTACTTATCAAGAACACTTGCTGCGATCGATCGTCCTCAACGACACCATGGCTTTGCAGAATGGTGCCGTCTCTTCGGTGATATAAACGAGGCTTTGAGGTCGGTCTCACAATCCAACCAAAAGTCAATGGCCAGCATGTTGTTCCACCACGTGAGCCAAATCGCCTCAGCACGAACATGAGAATCGCAGTCTTCATTCATCAAAGGAAAGCCATTTTGTTGTGCCGAGAGGAGAGCAAAGCGAGATCGTCCATCCCAGCCATGTGCCTCTCTCGACAGAGTGCGTTCCTCACACCAAACTCGTGTGTTCGCTCTCGATCTCTCTTCGATATCACACCAAACAACCATCCACCTCCGGGAAATGGCTTGCATGCACGAAACCCAGGAAGGCAGGGCCTTTGCCTGCTCTGCATGCCTGGCTTGCTTGTGGTTATGGTTGTTATTGGTATAAAAATGCAACTCCTTCATGGTTGGCTTGTAAATGCAAAAATGTAGGAATATGTCACAGGGGGCAATCGCATACTTGAGGAAATTGTCATTAATCCCTATCTAATTAACACTGCACCATCCCCAGTGTAGCGACATACAACACTTAAGCTCACAGTTTCCATACTTAATTATCCCCCGCCAACCAACGAAGTTGGCGGGGGATATAGAAATGGGTTCCGTCCGTCCGTCCGTCCGTCCGTAACATTTCGTTTCCGGAGCTTAACTACAAATCCCCTCAATATATATTTCCGAAATTTGGTACACATATCAAGCAAGTGGTGAACTGGTGCCTTTTGATATTTTCTAATTGATAGGTCACATGGTTTGGCAGCCATGTTGGATTCAAGAAAAATATTAAAGAATGTTTTCTCTGGAATCAAATAACCTAACGAAGCGAAAATTTGCAACTATCATCTTCCATCATGTCTGCATGCACAGTAAAAATGATGACATCACAAGTCACATGGTTTGGTGGCCATCTTGGATAGAAAAACACACCTCATCCGATTAACACGAAACTTCATACACGTATTCCACTGGAGGATTGTATGGTGTACGAGGTGCAGTGGAACACGAGAAGCAAGAGTGTTAGCATCAACTCCGCTTTATTGCGTGCCCGGATGTACATTCCTGCCACCCCTAGCGGGCGAGTCATGATGTACGAAAACCCAATCACGTGATACAGCACAGATTGGAGGCCGAATGTAAATTTATGTCATCGGTCACATGGTTCGTCAGCCATCTTGGATTGAAAATTAATAAATTTTAAAACTCTTCTTCTCCAGAACGGCTGGACAGATTGAGGCAAAATTTCACATCCACTTTCCCCAAGACATTCTTTCAGATGTTTGTTAATTTCTTATTGATAGGTCACATAGTTTGGCGGCCATATTCAATTTACCCTGAAACCTTCAAACATCTTCTCCAGAACGGCTGGTCAGATCAAGGGGAAACTTCACGTACATATTGCACACGCTTACGGAATATAAGTTTGTTAATCCTCATTTACTATGGCGGGAGATATCGAAGACCTTGTCTTCAACGGATGCTAGTTGTTCTTGTTTACATTGAGATGTCTCCTACACGTCCACGGACCAAACAACTCTATGAAATCCTAACTTTCCGATGACATTCCTCCATCTAGCCCCACAACCGTAACAGTATTATGATTGGAGTAAATTATACCAACACAGCAAATGTATGTCATCAATTTCTGCAATGACATGTGGAGAGGCGAGCATAATGAGCCGATCCACACTAGTGTCTTATAAATCACCCTTATACACACCACACTATCGAACATGTCCAATTATTGCAAAACTGCATGTTCTTGGAAGTATTATAACAGACAATTTTCGTGATCGAGCGTTGAAAAATAATAATAATAATAATAATAATAATCACAAAAAAAATGCAAACATTCCCCATCACGAGTTGTTTTTCAATAGTCTAATCGGTGTGATAAAAGCACACAACGTAAAGGTATTCTTAAATAATTTTGTGCTTTCTGTGACAGTGATTACCATGAAGTTGTCAGGTATGTCAGTGTTAGAAGCCTTAGCTTAAAAACAGCTGTGTATAGAATCTTGTAACTACATTTCTTTGCAAAGCTATTTCAAATCTGAATATGTATCACAAGAAATATTCATTAGGCTGCTTGCTACGCTTGAAGATCCTTTGACAAAAGTACACTTGCTTTTCTATGAATCAGCACTTCTACTTTCACCCGCATCAACCTCCTGTATCGAGAGGATGCCAGCATATACCTAGTAGCTGAAGCAATTCAAGTCTTCTTTAAAAAGCTGCTTAGTACGTTTGTTACATTGGATGCCATCAAACAGGGAGAGAATATTACAAGCCATTTGGATTATTCCAAACTCGCAGTTTGAGCAGTAACAAAGCAGAGCCTGGAAAAAAAAACTTTTTGATGAAGGTGACAAAAAACTCCAGCGTATAGTAATCAAAGTCAATGAAGTGGGAAATTGTTGAAGTGAGAACTTAAATCCTCGCAAAGTAGCTGGTTCGCATAAGATATGCGGCTGGGTTCTTAAAGTATGTGCCAGACAGCTGGCAGTGCCCTACTCTGTTCTCTTCCAGCAGTCAATAGATTTCTATTCAATTCCATCCTGCTGGAAATCTGCTACTGTTGTTCCAGTAACCAAGCAAGCATGACCTTTTGAATTGAATGACAACCAGCCGATCGCATTAACGTCATTGACAATGAAGTGTTTGGAGAGAATTGTCATGAGATTGCTTCTCCTGCCACTAGTCAATTGCATCAACAAATTTCAATTTGTCTATCAACCAAGGAAATCTTTGACAATGCGTGACAATCCCATCGCATTCCAAAAAGTCTGCAACAAATGTATCCACTCTCATGAGAGCCAAAAAAACATTTGTCCAACCTCAAGAATGAACTTTCAAACTTGTCTTCTTCCTCTAAAACCTGGTGGTGCATTGTTAAGTCTGTCTCTCGTGTATGCTCCCCTTTCATGCCTTCCCTCTGTTCAAATGGCACCAGAGCCGACTCTGCTCGTGAGAAGACTGAATGCCTCATCAATTCTGTGTTTGCTTCCATGTCTTGTGTCCCCTCACTCTTGGTACCCACCCTTCTCTGTCATACCCAACTGCTCCTGGACTCTGTGTCTTTTGCATCTGAGAAGGTGGAGAAAGTTCTTTCAACCCTCGACTCTGACTCTGCAACTGGATGGGACAGCATCAGCTCACGTGTCCTAAAAACTTGCTTTGCTGCTCTTGCACATACTTTCTCTCTGCCCTATTCACCTTATCATTTGCCCTCGGTCATCTTCCATCCACTTGGAAATCAACAGACATCACTGCATTACATAAAACGGTGCAAAAACTGATCCTCTTAACTACAGATCTATCAGCTTACTTTCCATCATCAACAAGGTCATGGAATCCATCATCACAGCTGATATGAAATCCTTCCTTTTCTTCAACAACCTCATCTCAGATCACCAACTTGTTGTTTGTCCAGGTCACTCCACCTTAGACATGATGCTTCGACTCTCCCAACAATGGATGGAGGCCCTCAATATCAGACTTGAGCTCAGGGCTGTCTCTCTGCACATATACATGCCTGAAATTTTCCGAAAGCACATTTTTCCCAAGCCACGGGGTATACTGTTACGAATTTGGAAACTTACTGCACTCAACATTCAGGTCCCTATAGAACAGTTATATCGGTAAGTGTGTGTTTATAGTTAGGACCCCCTACCTGTGTCTAACAGGAATTACATGTGTGCGCTGCGGAGATTCGTTTGCAACAACACGCCTTCACTTCACTCCACACACCGACGCCATCGCCCACGTGAGTTCGGCCACGCACGTGGGCGGAGATTTCCATCGCCTCAGACCGGGAGTCCGCCCAGGAAGGCAGGGGCATGCCCCTTGTCCAATCACGCCACAAATAGCGACTTTCCCACGGCACTCCGGCCAATGAGGGTTGAGATGGCCACAAAAGGCGGCTTTCCCATGACACGCCGGCCAATGAGGGTTGAGATGGCCACAGAAGGCGGCTTTCCCACGACACGACGGCCAATGATGGTTGAGATGGCCACAGAGAGCGACCTTCCCATGACGTCCCGTCCAATGAGGGTGGAGAACGCCTCAGAGAGCGATTTGCTCACCCCGGAGGAAAAAGGAATATAAGAAACGCCAGGCTGGATAGTGGTGGTGGTAAAAGGGTGGTAAAAGGATCGAGGTGGTGGAGGTCGTCGGGGTGGTAAAAGGGTCGTGGTCGTCGTCATGGTGGTCATCATCATCGTGTTGCGGGTTCGAGTCCCACCGAGCTGGATCATCGTCACCTCTGATCTTCTCCTTGGCCTTGGTAGATTGGTACGTGGCTGGTTGGAGAGCGTGGTACCTGGTGCTTGGAGTGGCATCATGTTGCGGGTTCGAGTCCCGCCGAGCGGGAGCGTCGAAGACCACACGAGCTGGACAGGTCCAAGCACAGGCTCTGGTCTCGAGCTCACCTGTCCTCGAGCTGGGGGCTTCCAATAAAGGCCATTGGAGTCCGTGTGTGTGTGTGTGTGTGTGTGTGTGTGTGTGTGTGTGTGTGTGTGTGTGTGTGTGTGTGCCCGTCTTTAAGTAGCAACTGGATAAGTGCTTTTGCTTGTACATTGACTGCATTTCTTGTAGTCGGATAACTCTGCTCTTTTTGCGTTCCCTCTCCCCCCCCCCCGCCCCATTATAAATAAATCCCCTGTTAAATGTTTCAGCTCGCTTCTGTGTTTTTATTATTGGTTTAGCACGGTGTGTGTTGGGAAATTTGGAAGCGGCAAATTGTGCATTTGGACCAACGGACTTCGGTAACCATCCACTCGGATTACGCACGGTTCGAGCACGTTTAACGGCTTGTTCCGCTCGAGCTCCGCTGAGGGTGAATTTCCCCGGTAGTTTGGACGACGTGGGTATTTCGGTAAATTGAAATTGGCAATCGACCCTATCCCACACGGTCGACCTATTGGCGATCTTCGGTCCGATAAGGGACCCGTCGGCTCCGGAGTTATCCAGGGTGACGACCTATAAATTCCGGGTGTTCGGTGGAGCCAACTCAACTGCTCCATCTCGCAGGTCGTGCTCGCCACCGAAACTCAGCCCCACAACAATACGGGGGGGGGGGGGTTATTTGCATCAAAGTACGGTAGATAAATTATAATTATTCGATGCTGCACAATAAATACCTTGTTTTTACGAAATCTAACCTCAAAGCTTGATATCATTTGTTGGCCTAAAAAACACCACACTGTATTCCCTTGGTTCTTTATTAAGCCGAAGAGATAGCTAATGGTTGACTATTATAAATACAGTAAATCTGTATTCACAAGTTGTCTTTTCTCGAGTTCCAAGGACTGTATTCGCAAATTGGTAACTATATGCCAATTCCTATTTCACGACTTATCAACTTCCAGTATTCTGGAGTTTGTGATCCCCCATCACCCGAGCCCTATATCGCCTCCGAACCCTGTGTCACTTCCCAACCACCAAGATGCGCATATGTTGATACTATGCAGTACTGTATTTGGTTTGTCTGCGCAGTGTGGGCATGCCACCCCGGACACCAACCCTGTTGTTTCCCACAGCAGTTCCTGAACTGCAAACACCTCGCTGCATCACTTGATTCACTATCGTGAACTTGTGCTATTTTCTTTTACTTATTCATTGCCCTTAATCATGGCCTCTAAGTGTAATATGAGTGTGGAAGGCGAGTATCCTGGTAAGAGGCAGAAGAATGTGATGAGTGAGGGAAAACGTGAATGCGTGAGACAGGCCCTGGCCAATCCTCCCAAGGAACCATCCCTCTGATTTCCCCTCCAACACCACCACCATCGTCCTCACATTATCATAATCTTCAAATACAAATAAAAATTGCCAGAATGTAACCCTCGCAAATACGGAGGGCTTAATGGAGTTACCTCATCTTACCAGGACAATACCTTATAATAACATTTATTACAAGGCATAAAAAGCAGGATAAAAATCAGATTCTGGAAACAAATGTGAGAAACACCATGATCGTTGGTATATTCTTTTATCTTTATACCAGGCATATTTCATAAACAATCTTCTGCAAGTATAAAACATTTTCTAGGAAAAAATGGACTGGATCATTGTAGTAAAATAGTGCCTCAAGATAGCTGAGAACTCAACAGAGAACACCTAAAACACGAGGGCCTTTGAAGCCCTCAGGCAGGCTTTAAACCCCACATGTTAAGGCTCATGCACTCACTGTCATACCTTTGGAACAGCACAACCAAGTCTCAAGACTTTTCCCTGGACAGGTTGGCAAGCCTGAAAAATCAAACATTATAACAAAGCTAAGGATGTGTACTTCAGCACCAAGACCAAAGTACACAGTCTAACAAAGCTTATCAAACTAATACGTGCAACTTGGCCCTCAGGCTTTTATACTAAAATGCATACATCCCAGTACACAGGGCCAGAAAGTGTGCCAGAGATTGGGTGTCTAATTAGTAATACTTTTGTCATTTCAATTTTATATGGCTGCCATTTCTCTGATGAATTATTTACATTTGTTTGTATTCTCCTTTTTTTCTTTTTTTTTGGTTGAAGTCATTCATGGGTGTGCCACATGTCGCAGGCCCTGATTACATCATGGTCTCATACCAAGCGAATCAGAGGTCACAAATTCAAAATCCATGTATGAACTTTTCCAATGGCATTAAAGTCCTTCGCTGATGCCCCCTTATCCAATCAGGGTAGACGGTTTTGCCAGGAGCCAATTGTGAAGGCTGACATCACGACTTTAGAGAGTTTTGAGTTTACAGTTTATCCAGGAGACAACATGTTGGTGATCTGCCAGGAACGAGGCAGCGAGAGCTTAGAGTGAGTCATTGGAATAGACAATTGGATCTGTTGCGGCAATAATTCACCCAGAATGGCTACAATAATCATAGTTGACTGTCCACTTCACAAAGCTCTCAGTTTCTGCTCCCTTGTGATATCGCTCACAGGCAGGGTTCATCCTTATCTTCTTTCATTGGTCCTGTTCGCCTTTCTTCCTCTGTGTACATTAATGTCGTGAAGGCATAGGCTCAAGTTAGGCGTGAGTCCACCCAATTGTGTAGGTTAAGCGCAGTTTTGCTTTCTTTCTCCTCTGTGGCTTAATAAATCTTTCTTTGTTCATGAAACCATCATCTGGTAATAAATATTTAATCGGTGGATGAATAGCAAAAAGGAGTGAATTGGGGAATTGATGATACCTGATTCAACGCAGCACATTTTCTAACGCAGCACATCTGTGAGCTTAAATTACAATTTGGTGTTTAAAGTAATTGCTTGAATGCAGTTGTTTCTAAATTCAAGTGACCTTTGGCATGAAGAGATACAAAGACAGTACAAGTGAGTTCTTCATTTGATTTCTGTGGAGATATTTTTTTAAGTGCATGAAAGCCCACATGTACTTACCAAAGTCCTCAGGTTGGTGTTCTTGCCTCGTACTGCGATACACAACATGCAGGGCTTCCTGCAGAGGAACAATCACATGCACAAACTACAAGTGTTTACCAATTCTGCCATCTCTCCAAAGTCTTCCTGTGTTGCCCCTTAGTTTAGAGATCAAGCAAGCCTGACCTCCTTTTATCCAAAAATTTAAATAATATGCATTCATGGTGCAATTTTGAAACTTCCTTTTTGGATATCCAACTTGTAGTTTATTTTTGCCCGACAGTAGACTCATTCACAACCGTTCTAACTTCCTCAATCAGCCTTGTATCCATATCTCACCCATTCTACCAACATTCCCTATTATTGTTCCCTAAAATTATTGTCAACCCCACAAGTCATCCAAGTTAATCCCATTTCATTCATTTAAGTTTCAAAGATTATGTAACTGGAATGGTAGTGTTTGAAGAAAATTTGAGATAACATAAATACAGTAACTTATTCGACAGATTTCATTCCTCATTCTTCCTAATAGAGCCTTGTACAATTAGAAAACACTTAATACCTCTTGCAATGACAAGTATAGCTATTCTGCTGTTAAGGATAATTTGGTGATGAAGTTTGGATTTTTTTTTTTTTTTTTTTTTTTTTTTTTTTTTTTGTATACCTTGGTCGAGGCTCGTATGAGAGCTAACACACAACTCACAGCAAGGAGGCATGAGACAAGAGGGGTGGGAGTGGAAGGGACAAAACATTGGGGAACAGACACAGGTGAACTGTGGAAGGGAGAGGGATGGGGATGGGACGGGGAACATGGCGAGGAGAAGATGGACATTACAGGGACTTTCAGGAAGGAAAGCAGGAGAATTGAAGGAAGTGGGCTTGGGTGGATTATCGGGGGTAGAAAAGATCGAGGATTTGGATGGGGGAAGATAAGAGGTGGTGGTGAACAGCTGTTTTGAAAGCCTGGAGGGAAGAATGGGAAAGAATAGAGTGAGGAAGTTTATTCCAAAGGCGGGAAAAAAGAGGAATGAAAGAGTGAAGATGAGCAGTGATTCGTGATTTTGGTAGTTTTACCAGAAGGGGGTTGTTGGCGGACCTTGAGCGCCCTGTGCAAATGTGGTTGGGACAAATCGCAGAGAGAGCAGGGGGGGCAAGGCTGGAGAGGAGTCGGTAGAAGACAGAAAGACCACCGACCAACCTGCGGTGATTGAGTGAGAGGCCCAAAGACTCAGCTTCATTGCGGGAGATGCCAATGATCTTAAAAGCCCTGGTTTCGACAGCGTGAAGTCGAGAAAGGTGGGAGGCAGGAGCACCAGCCCAGAGGGGAGAGCAGTACTCCATCAGGCTACGGATGGTACTCCTGTTTGATAGCTTGCTGATGGTGTGGAGTGACTGTTGCAATCATCTGAAGAGTCATAGACACCAAAACCTATTTTATACTTTTCCCCCCAGTATAATTCATTTTTTGTGGATCAAAATAGTCGCTTCTCTTTTACATTGTCATCATCCTCAAAAATGAATCAAAGTTCAACATTATTGTTGTCTCCTTGTCAAAGCACAAGGCCTCTTGCTCTCACATCACAGGCAGGTCAAATGCCTCTCTGTCAAAGACCACCTCTTCTCAGTCCACCTTCCACTCTTTCAGTGCTCAGATCATCCGCTCACCCCTCTTCCCCAATCTCTTCCAGGGTGTACATGCTCTTCAAATAACCACCTCCTTAAATCGGGACCTTTCCCCTCACCTTGACTTTTTTTTGTTGCTCTCACCCCCTGCCCGCCCACGTTATCAAACACCATTACTGAGACGTTTAATCGCACTCTTCCTGCCAAAGCTTCAAGCAAGCATTCACCAACACGCCATCCCAACCCTTGATCTTTACTACCCCATTAACCCAATGCATTCTTCTCACAACCTACTGTTTCCTCTGCTCCACTGTGTCCTATTTTGTTGTTCATTCCCTTGTTTGATGCATTTAACTGTTGCCTAACTGTCACTGTGTTGCTTTTCTACCTTCTCTCACCTCACTCTTCCTTTTTGTGTACCAAAAAATATAAAATAAATCAAGATGGCAACGTTAATGTCAAAGCAAAATTCGTTCATTGCACTGCAGTTACAGAATTTTTTTAAAAGCCTTTGAAAAACTTGTATTTAGAGCATTTATTAATTTATCTACACCAAATAAGGCTCATAAGGTTGTAGTCAAGATAGTGAGAGGTAAACAACAACAGGGACCATGTACAACCACAATATACCTGTCCATCGGATGATGAGAGAGGCTCGATCATGTATGTGTAATTTGCATCAGAGAACATTCCACTGAAAAAGAACAAAAATAAATAAATAAATAAAAGCAGGACAAATATTCTCAAAAATGCTATACAGTACTTTATAAAATTCAAACACCATAGATTTCACTGCAGATGTTACTGCATACAAATCACAACTGAATACTGTACATGCAGCCCAAAATTTTTATTTTCTTTTAAAACCAACACATTCCTTTTTTTTATCTTTTAATATTTGGAAAACCCATGAAAACTTCTGCTATAGATTAAAAAAACTGATTCGATTAAATGAATGTTTTGTCATGAATTTCATTTTTCTATGTAATCGAGAGTGCTTGCTTTATAGTTGCACTTGCCATACCGAAGACCTTGGCAGGTTGAGATCGCCACCATGGAGTCCTTATGGCCTCTTAGTTTCCCATGATAATGGCATAGCTCCCAGTCCTGAAAAATGTGTACAAAAACGAAATAAACGAATGTATACATGGTACATCAGTACAGAGTGTTTCAAGTCGGCCCCTGGTGACACCCCATCCAAATGGTATCGTGTTGACAGAATGGTCAGCAAGATAGCTCAGTTGTTAACTCACTCACAACTGAGATATCTGCTCCTGGTTCTGATTCCTCGTGCAATGGACTAAAACTACAATATGGGACAGTACTTACAAAAGACTGCTTTGTGTGGCATACCATCATTCAGGATATCTACATATAGTGGGGCAACTTAGCATAACAATTGTGCATTTTGTGAGAAAAGCACCAAATTTGGCACACTAGTAGCCGATCATATTATGAACAGATTTGGATATTGGGCCATCTCAAAATTTTTGATGGCAGTGGAAAATGGCTGCCACAGCCATCAGCGGCTGAATTTGAGAAGGCCCAATATCCAAATCTGTTCATAATATGATAGGCTACAAGTGTGCCAAATTTGGTGCTTTCCTCACAAAATGCACAATTGTTATGCTATATTTAGCTAAGTTGCCCCATTAATAGCTATCCCTTTGATATTGTTGTTCACAGGGCCGAAGGCTCATGGAGGAGCTAAATATACACAAATCACACATATACATGCAGGCAAATACACGAGACAACACCGGACTTAACTTCAGATAAACACAGCCACCGAGCTTGGGGGAAGTGACGTCACTTCTCAGAGCACTATGGGCCCGAGAGATATCCTTGCAATTGAAATCCAGTTTATATGGGAATGTGAGCAGCACTGTTGATGTAGGCAGTTTTTCCATGCCAATCCTAACCCTTAGACCTGGGTCATTCAAGAATCAACCACGAATTGTTAGCTGGCACCACATTTGACCAAGCTAAGACAGGATCGGCAGCTCATCCACTTCCGAAAGGTCATAAGTAAGCTAACTGGGTTTTTTTTATTAACAATGCTGCAGCAAGATGAGCTCAGTTTGCAAAAGCTTGAAATAAAAAAAATACATTTAAAACTGCATCCTTGCATCAGATTTACAACCACATCCTCTTTGGATTCCAGTTCAGTATCCGAACGACTATACAAACGCATTTGCAATTGTCACAGGAAATAAACAGAATGATCCTACAATATGTACTTGGGCATTTCAAAAGGTTGTATGAATGAGAGTCAGAATAGTCCAAGACAAGCCAACGTTTGTCTGTATTTTTCAATAAACAAGTACAAAATGAAGTTTTTAAAACTTTGTCTTGTCTTTAGAATAACGTGAATATCTCGGTTTTTTTTTTTTTTTTTTACTTTTGTCTTACACTATCGGGACCATTTCATTTGGAAAGCATTTTGAAACTCCATTGTAATTTTAAGTGGAATATCAATATCAAGTAGAGATAGAGGAAATGTAATCCACAATAATAGGCCAAAAACAATGGGATCTGCTCAACTGGCAAGTATCTCTCCACTATAATATCTCCACCACTCCACTCTCCACTCCACTATATACAAGTTGTGTGGCTGTAGCTATGTCAGCAATATTTACTTGTCGATTGGTTGCGGCACCGACCAATTGGGTGTGACCGTTTTTCCCAGCATCGTTATTCATCTATTATCACGTCTATCCACATCAGCAAACAACAGTCTGTTGAGGTGGTGCGGCAAATCACACGCTTTCCTCACCTCGTGTTTCCTCACCTCTCACAGCGGTAATTACTATTTTTGTGATAACAGTGCAGCGTCTTTATCACAAGTTTTCCTGACCCGTGACTCATCCTGGTAATTACTACATTGATTGCGGTGCTATTCTTGACAATTTTACATTTCTTTGATTCTCTGTACGTGTGTTCGGTGGGCTGACATGGGTATTCCTGGATTGGGGGGGGGGGGGGGTTCAAAAATTCCATTATACTGTTGCGGTTTTGGAAGACCACAGGGAGTTACTTCCAACATATGAAGGTACCCTGGCGTTTAGATATTTCAGTAGTATTTTGTTTAGATAGATGACCTTTTCCATCATATCATTGGACAGGGAAATATATTGTGGTTGTGTAGCAGGTATGGACCCCCCTTGTCACTCTTCTCCAAATCCCCTCTCTTCTTATATCCCTTCTAATCTCTTCTCCCCATTCTTCCGAATCTCTCTCTCATTCTCGGCACCTCATTTCAGTGCATCCATACATGCAAACAACACACTTTACATTACATTACAATCACATCTCATGACAAAATCACATTACAAAGCAAAAGCTACAAGGAACAGCAAGCACAAGCAGAGGCAGCAGGAACAAGGCCTGCATCTGGGCGGGTCTGCTGTCAACTCCGGCACAGCCAATGAGAGTTGCTCAGCAACATTGGCGTGACAACCAATAGGCTGCATGAGAACTGCCCAGTCCCCAGGCCATGCCTCGGCCGGGGGATCTATCAGTCTGGGGAACCAAAAATTCACTGTCACGTACAAACAGGGTGCCAGAGAGACAGGAGTCCCCCAAGAGTGAGCCTGCCAATCATGAGCCGCTACACCGTGGAACAAGTGCGAACGAGCTCCAGAGCTCTTTCCCTGGACGTGCCGGCTATTACATACTGACTTACACGATCTTTCTCTTGCTATTCCTATCATTAAAACCTTTACTTGGAACGCACAAAGAGTTATCAACGATTTCCCTTCGACTCGCTCAGAGCAAAGGTACTGACATGCATTCATGATTTTGTCTATGCATTCCGAAGCATTCACAGCAATTCTCCCCACACGGCACATTACATCACCACCCTCTTCTTTCTTCATCCCCTCCCATTTTCACGTTAGAATCACACAAGCCTGCAGGCTTGCTTCAGTTGAGCGAGGATCGCCAACAAGCCACACCCTATTTATCTCTCTACCTATCACCCTTACTTGCATCTGACTTCACAGAATGAATGAGGCGCTTTTGTCCGTAGATTCATGATAAGGATTGTCGAAGGGGCTTGCGTGCTAGGGGTTAAGATCATTCTTTAGTGAACTGCATTCCTGTAAAGACGTGCATTTCACTAAACAGACCTTTAATTTCCAACATGCCGAAGTGTCTCTTTCCTAAATAGGTTACACATGGTATATGTAATTTGTAGATAGAAGCTTGGAGCAATTTTATACATTATATGATGCAATTTTCCACAATTTACTCTCACGGACAAATTCAAGTGTATAATCAAAATATGATTTCATTTTGGAGGATCGGATCATGTGGACCCCAAAGAGTGTTGAAATCTGGAGCGAAATCTGAAAATGTTAAGAAATCGGTGATGGTTTGGTTTTTCCGGGTGTGTCCCATTACCGATCAGCTTGCTATCGCTTGGCAAGCCAGCTGTTCCTTAACTGTTTTGTTGGAGTGCGTCCTTGAGTGATTAAGCCACTTGGCGAGCACTCCACAAGCTTCGATCTCTCCAAGCTTCCATGGCAATATTGTGGCTCAGTTCTCCATGGTGACATCTCCAGAGTTGGAAAGGCAAAATAAATTGAAGGAATACAATGAATAAAAAAATGTTTTCACTGGTTAAGGCCCAGTCACACCTTGACGTTTTAGCCAGCGATGGCAACGTATTAAAATGTATGTAAAACGCTGGCTTACGTTGAACTTTTGATTTTTTTTTAAAGATTCGGACGTATTCATAGCAACTTGGTCTTATGTATAACGCATTGGTAACGGACACAGAACGTTTCGTTGTGTTATAGATAACTTATACCAACGAATGCTGAACCTGTTGTCGGCCTACACAACCGATGCCCAACGATAGTCTAACTTAGGCATAGCGCGTTGCACGCATCGCCGACGATGTTGTGACGTAGCCTATTAAAAGGCTGACGCACAACGATTCGAATCATAACTGCCGTAGAAATGGAAGTGTCAACATCGCGGTCACACCTTGGCGATCTTGCCAGCGTATGCCGACCTAAGAAAAATGTGTCTAAAACGTTGGGGCACGTCAAATACGGTATGAGTAAGTTTGGTATACGTGAGTAAAACGCTAAAGTACGCTATCATACGTCGTAGTAAGTAGAGTACGTCAACAAATTTTAAACATGTTCAAAATTTTTGGACGTACTCGGCGTACGACACACGTTCTGCATGCGATGGGGATAAGTTTTACACACGATATGTGGACGCTTACACACGTCCACAAACGCTACTTATAAGCTACTCATAAGTCGAAACACGTCGCGGTAATGTCTTTTTTACGCGAAACTTATTTCTAACTTATGTTTGACGTGCTTTGAACCAATTCTTTACGTAGTGCCAACACACATCGACGTATGTAGACGTATTCCAATGACGTCTTCCGGTCGACAAAAAAAAAAATAAATGAACGCGTTTCTAGCTTACAACTGCCATATAAAGACGTGTTCCCAGCGGTTTTGGGAATTGGTATATAAAAATGCTGCTCATAAAAGGGGAACCCAACAGTGTTTTCGAGTCCTTTTTGAGTTGATGTCCATGTCAGCAGTAACAGTATCAGTATCAGTATTAGTATTAGTATTAGTAGTAGTTTGTTCATGTTGGCAGTAGTAGGCAAGTGTGAGGGGGAGGGTGTGGGTTATGATGGATCGTCCTTGCGTTCGCGTGTCCATGGGTAGGAGACATCTTTTCACCATTGTTCGAAGTTCTTTGCGGCTAATTTTTTATGGGTTTGTTCAACAATGAGCTATAGCTTGTTTTTACGATTTAGGTCTATTCATAACGGGTTGGACAAATGCACAATGAACTAATAATGTGCATAGAGCACTTTGATTACTTATAGATACGATATACCAATGAATAATTATCGTGAAGCCGGCGTTCACAAACTATACCCAACGATAGCCTAACTTATCCATATCGTGCGGCAGTTTATCTTTGCCGGTGACGTAGGGTTTGCTATTCATAGGCTGCCACTCAACGATTTAAATGGCTGCATCTCCACTATTGAAAGTAGATGCTTGCGCTCAACAATTGGATTTTTTTTTACACTCAACGACTTTTAAACGGTACCACTCAGCTATTTTCATTGTTTACAATGAACGATTTAAATTGCTATCACTCGCCTTTGTTTTTTGACGCTGGCGCTTGGAAATTTTAATCGTTTCTATTGAACGTGCTAAATCGCTCAAACCAACTATTGAAAGTAGACGCTTGCGCTCAACAATTCGATTTTTTTTTTACACTCAACGACTTTTAAACAGTACCACTCAGCTATTTTCATTGTTTACAATGAATGATTTAAATTGCTGTCACTTGCCTTTGTTTTTTGACGCTGGGGTTTTGAAATTTGAAGCGTTTCTTCTGAACGTGTTAAAAAGCTCAAACTCGACTATTTTAAATAGACGCTGCCGATGGACAATTGGAATCATAGCCAAGCTAGACATCGAAGTGTGAACATCCTCGTCATGCCGAAGAAAAGTTTGAAGAATGCTGCAAATAAGTGTCCTGGCCGTGGCCGTGGACGCTGACGCAAGGACGATCCATTATACCGACGTCTTTCAGCCTATGAGTAACTTAAAAGTAACGTCTGTCGATGTGTGGCAACGATCGCGTAACGTGCCAACAACACGTTAATCATAGGTTAGAAATAAGTTTCGGGTACGCTAAACATTACCTCGGCGTGTCTCAACTTATGATTAACTTACAAGTAGCATGTGTTGACGTCTGTCAACGATCGCAGACCGTGCATACAACTTGTGGCCAGCGTAGCGGAACGTGTGAGTCATACGCCGGCATACGTCGTGAAATTTCAAGCATGAAAAAATTTGAGGACAACCAAAAAGTACAACGTTTAAAGCCAGCGTACAACGACGTATGGCAGTGTTTTTCAGCGTGCTCTCAATGTTATCAAAACTTACCCATAACGTATTCAACATGTGCCAGCGTTTTAGAAAAAAAATTCAAAAATCGGCATACGTTGGCTACAACGTCAAGGTGTGACCGGGCCTTTACAAAGCAATGATCAGCCACATCGCGGCAGAAATGAGAATAGCCGAGAGGAACGCACACTCGCTCTAAGCTGTCTCGCCTGGGTTTGAATCCCGAATCAGCTATAAACTGTCATCCCGGTGATTCATCAATATGTATGCCTTCTTTCAGATGGACATTAAACTGGGTGTCACATCTGCTGGAATCCCCCTTTTCCTCTCTCTCTCTTAACCATTTATATCTCTCTCCTTCTTTCCCCCCCCCCCCACACTCTTGCTCCTCCTCCCCCACCCCTCCCCTTCCCCCTTCACCCCTCCCCCTCTGTTAAAGGAGTTAAGTACTCACGGTTTAGTTTTGAATTTAAAATGATTTCCTCATAGTGTAGGATGTACAAATCCGATTCGGAGTGAACCGACCGGAGGGGTGCAAAGGTCGCTGCATGTGCAAGCATGCATGTATGCATGAAGCAGTTGCGGCAAGCATGAAGAGGTACTTAGACCCTACACAGATGTGATACAAATGGATAGGTTTGGATTTGTAAAGGGACTCTCTGTGGAGGTGTATGCATGCTTGCATGCTGAGTTACATGTGTGCGGTGCGTGGTTTTCACAGGCGCACAAACCGAACTCGCACCCAGGGCTTGGGCCTTGGTAGAGTTCATGCGGCGGTCTCGCGAACCATGTGCTTTGACATGTGGGAGCGGATGTGCTGCAGTGCCGAAGCCTTATGGGACGTGCCACGCAATGTGGGTGTGGGGAAAGTTAAGTGTGCCAGTGAGAATCTGTGCACGTGTGTGAGTGAAAGGATGAGTATATCGCCGGTGTGCGTGCACCGTGAGCATGGCCCATGAGGAGGTTGTAAGAACGCGTATTGGGGGGGGGCGATGAAAGGACTGAAGATTTAGTTTTGAATTTAGAATTTACTTCCCCAGAGTATAGCATGTACGAATCCGAGTCGAAGCAAGCCGATCGGAGGGGTCCAAATGTTGCTGCATGTGCGAGCATGCAGGCAGGCCTTTGCCAGGTAGATAGCGTGGGTTTTAAATGCTCCTGGCCGGTTTTACATTGAACCCAGTGGTTAAAAAGAAAAAGTTGCTGTTTGGGCAGGTTTTATGGCCCTTTCCATCCCCTCACGCCACCTTCCCTTCCCTCCCATCACGCAGCCTTCCTTCCCTCCCATCATGCCGCCTTCTCTTCCCTCCCATCATGCCGCCTTCCCTTCCCTCCCTTCATGCCAACTTCCCTTCCCTCCCCTCACGTGCCTTCCTTTCCCTCCCCCCCTCCCATCCTGCCTTCCCTTCCCATTCTCTCATACCACCTTCCCCTCACGCTGCCATCCCTTCCCCTCCCATCACACTGCCTTCCTCGACCCTCGCGCTGCCTTCCCATCCCCGGTGTCCGCATGCTGTACAACATGCTGTTTTAACATACTCCATTTTGTTGAATCTTGTACTATCCACCCCCTCCCCTTTTCTCAACAAGTCCTACTACCAAACACAAGTCGCACAAATCACAAATACAAAAGCCCCTCCCCCATTACCTCTTCCCAAACCCACACTCCATTCCCATTTCCCCCCTCCTCTCTCCTCTCCCCCTCCTCTCCCCCCCCTTCTCTCTCCACCACCTATTAATATTCCCATAAGCGAAACGACGGGTTGCATTCACTCGTCTATAATAATGTGTGTGTGTATGTATGTATGTATGTATGTATGTATGTATGTATGTATGTATGTATGTATGTATGTATGTATGTATGTATGTATGTATGTGTGTGTGTGTGTGTGTGTGTGTGTGTGTGTGTGTTTGTGTTTGTGTGTGTGTGTGTGTGTGTGTGTGAGTCAGTGTATCCCCTCCATAACTCCAAAACCATAAAACCTAGCAGCCCAAAAGTTTGCACACATACTAAGGGAACCCCGAGGGAGTGCAGGAATTAAAATTGGGTATTTGGGCAAAGTTAAGCACCTCTTTTAAAGATAACAGGCTAATTAAATAAAAAAGAAAAACAGGCTTACACTTGGTTAGCCCGCGTTCACCCCGCAGGTGTCTTAATCCGCCATTTTGTTTCGGCCTAATCAAAGTAGCACAGGCCTCTGGTGTACATTTGAAGACCGTTTCCTCAAAATGGTAACTTCATTTTATGATTGAAAGACAATGGTGAAAGCTGAAATAAATAAATAAAACTTTTGGTTGCTACCTTGCACTCGTATCACTGAATTTCAAGCAAGACTGAATGATTGTTTCTCCACTTCCAATAATGATACCCAATACGGAACTTTCGAAATGGCTATGAATTGGTGAATGGCCATGTTTAAACTCATTGCCCCATTTAAACACACAACTCGGTGAAAAGCATGCGTCATCAAATTGTATCAACAGCCTCTTGTGAACTTCTGAGGGTTTAATGTTGTCCTCCACAAGGAAATTAATGGTACACCTCTGTTCCACAGCACACATAAATAACTATGTTGATGACATTTATATAAATAACATAATAACGACATTTTTGTTCTACCCAAAATTGTGCAATCAGTTTTGACATCACTTAACCCCATTAACCCTCCCCAAGCCGACCTCTTTCCAAGTTCCCAGTTTTTCCTTCCTGACAGTTTGCTTCTGCATCCATCTTGTCCATCCCCTGTGTCCTCCCCTTTCCCCATTTCTTCCCCACATTCCTCATTTCTCAAAGTCTCCCTTTAATTTGTCATTAAACCCTACCATTGTTGTGTTTCCCACCTCTCTTTCTACTGTTCCTTTTGTTCTGTTACAATTTGATCAGTTCCATGCTCTCGCTCCTCCATGAGCCTCAACATTGCACACAAAAACAAGGTCACTCAGGAGAGCGCATACCTCGGCCAGGCTGATCAGTTTACGTTTTGTATCCCACTGATAGGCCGGATCTGGATTTAGACCTGAACTAAAATTTAATCGACTGTTCTCATCACCTAATCAATTCATCCACCAAGTTTCGTCCAAATCCATCCCCAACTTTTTGAAATATTGTGCTATAAACCGTTTTATCCCAATCACTCAATGGTGAAGAATAACTTAAAAAATTCTCGGATCTGGATCCGGATTTGGATCTTCCAAAAATCGAATCAATTGTTCCTTGTTACATACCCAACCTGGCCAAGTTTTGTCCAAATTCCTCCACAACTTTTTGAGATATTGTGCTACATATAGTTTTTGGTGGCATCACTCAATGGTGAAAAATATTACTTAAAAAATTCTAGGATCCAGATCTTCATCAAAATCTAATCATTTCGTCCTTGTCACGTACCCAAGGTCTCCACCAATTTTTTTCTGAATCCGTCCACAACTTTTTGAGATATTATACTCACAAACACAAACAGACAGACAGACGTAAAAACATAACCTCCATCCACCTTCGGTGGTGGAGGTAAAAAGAAAATCACTTCCTGCATCACTTGCTCGGGGTAGACAATGTTCTTGCACAAAATGAGCATCGAACTTGTTTTTACATGTTCTACAACAACAAAAAATTTCACATCAACTTTGACCCACCCTCATAGATCTGAAAATAAATCAAATTTATATTTCACATCATTTTATGAAACATTTTTTTTCAGTTATTTCTGTGGACGTAGCGGGTCTTGTCTATGATTGACTTTGTAATAAATGAGATGATGTAACTGCATGGTATCTGTCACGCAGTACCGCAACTGGAAGCTTAAAGGGTGATTTGCACGACTTGGTTTCAACCAATAAGTATTAACAGCCAAGGAATCAAAACAGATAACAACATCCATGAAATTCTGAAAGGACAAGAGGATATACTTCATGAGATATGGTGGATAATCACTCCTTCAACCTCTCAAATATTTGATATCAGATGTTAAAAGTAAGGTCTCTGTAGGATTTAAATACATTGTTCAGGGAAATGGCAAACAACAAACACTTTCAAGGTTGTTGCTCAACTTGGTTATGGGAAAAGCATTCAAAACCATGTATGTGAGTGCAAGGCCAAGAACCAATAAATCTGCACAAAAGATACATCAATGGACAGCATTGAAGCACTTGGAAGGCACTTAAAAAGCAGGGTTGTTGTACCTGTTCTTGCCCTCCTGGACGTCATGTTTTGCTGAAAAAATGTTTCATTTTACAGATTCATAGCAATTATATTACAGATAGCAGGTGCTCGTTCATCTTGGGTAACAAGTCGAGCAAAATAGCTGATGTAATCATTGGGTATATAGACAGAAAAATCCTTTGCAACTCGCTCAACACATGATCACATTCATAATACTATAGCGAGAGAACATAATAGCACCTTTAATGGAGAACTTGTTCATCCCCCTCCCCATTATAAATGATAGTTATTCTGAAGAACATGCATGAGTGGAATGTAGCAGTGATTCCAAGAACGAGCAAGACTCGGACATGCTAACTAGTTCCACGACCAGTGTGACCAGTGGATTTTCTTCTGAGAGGGGGAGCGACTAAGCCATGCGAGATTGAGCGATAACAGGTGTGTGATGTCCCTACGATGTCCACGGCCACACACGCTTCACCGGACTGACCAGAGATGCAGTACATGTGGTGGGTTAGATATCCGTTCTGAATAATCGAACCATTAAGAATAACAGCTGATACAAAAACTTATTTTAAAGATGAAATTGACTGCTTTCGTTTGTGCCGGGTTATTCTGGCCTTCGTCCAACAAGAACACTGAGATAACTGTCGGATTGGTGCTTCACTGGCAAGGTTTTGCATCAAAAGTGTACCGTCCCAAGGATTTACATTAGGTCGGGTGTTCTGTCTGCTCGTGATAGCAGCCCAACAATAAACATCCAACGGTGTCTTTCACAAAGAGCATGAAAGTCATCACCGGTACTCTGAACAACTTACAAATTCCTACCATGACGACCACTGAGAAGGCAAAGGAAAAACAATGTGCAACTCTAAATATTGGTATAAGTAATCAAGAGAGCAAATATAGGATGTGCTTCATGTACTGCTTAATTTACAGAGTACAACTCGATAAGGATTTCAATTTTTTGCAATATAATTATTTCCTCTGGGAAGACAGTCCATTTAACTCGTCGTTAAACCGTTATGGATGGACGTTAAACCGGCGTCCAGTCGCCAAGCATTCATTGGTGGATTTTAAAGATCCCATGGTGTCCTTCGTGAAGAGAAGGCGAGCTATCGCTGGCACCGTGGCCAAATTACACATTTCTGCCTTAACCAGAGGAGAGCATTTCATCAGCAGCACAGCCACGCCCTCGGCCAATGATGTTACCCTGCAGCCTTGTGCGGCGCACGAACAAAGAAGACTAAAAGCAAATAATATAAAGGATATTAATCGGCAAATTAAGGTAATGGCCCTGATTGCATCATTAAAAAAGCAATAATGTAAAGTGCATAAATGTACAATT
Source organism: Eptatretus burgeri (assembly GCF_056783735.1). Classification (NCBI taxonomy): domain Eukaryota; kingdom Metazoa; phylum Chordata; class Myxini; order Myxiniformes; family Myxinidae; genus Eptatretus; species Eptatretus burgeri. Next base: position 85,664,515 of record NC_140964.1, on the reverse strand, counting down.
TAGGCAAATGAGGTATAATAAGTTAAGTAAGTAGACAATTGAATGTGGATGGGACCCATGAATTATGGACCAAATGGTATCCTCCTGTCCTTTACCTTTCCCTGTGCATCTTTTTTTTTCCTTCCTTCCAGCTGAGCTTTGCAATAACTTGAGCCTCAAGATAAAATCAGCAATGCATAAAACTTTCTGCAAATAACAATAATAGTAATAATAATAATAATAATAATAATAATGGAAGAAACGCTTTCAAAGCAGTGGTTGATTTTCTGTAATTTTGAACAAGGTGTGCAAAAAGCTGGACTCTCCAGTGGATTGGCATTGATAGTGGACGCACGAGTACTGGACGTGCCATGGTGCTGAAAACGCAGAATTTGTCTAAAAATGGCTCGTTGCACAGGCGAGGTCTTGAAAAGGTTGTGCTGATTAATGATTTTTCCATTACACATGGCTGTCAGGCCGCTTGTGTATTTCACTTCCGAGCAGCATCCACCTTTGTGCTGGGAAAGAGCACGCACGATTGCTGGCTGTACAGTTTGGATCTCAAACCCTTCACTTGGAAATAAAGGCTCAATCCCATGGAGGGAGGTAAGGGAACTATGGGAATTACCCTGCAAGCAGAAGCAATTTCCTGTAGTTTTTAACAACGTATCAGAGGATTGAGGGCGATCAAGAGGAACTAAATGTACGAGCGAGGAGCTAACCCTTCCTGACAAGCAGCGTCTTGAAAGTTATGGGAACAAGATAATTCATAATAGTCGAAGACACAGCAACGGTATTATTTTGCAACATACAATATGCTGATTATACTTTTTTTGGAGCATCGTGGACTATTGTGAGCATCTCCTTCATATAACCTTTTGACCACACAATGCACTTGTGAAGCAATAATAATATTATCATCATCTATAATAATATCATTTGCTCATACTCATAACAACACACTTTCTGAAAGAAGAATGTCAGAATCATAGAGGCATAAGGCAGAGAAAATATTTATTTTACACCTTTATAGAAATTCCCAGGAAGAAGGCAGGTGCCAGTCCATCCTAGGGAATACCATAAAAGTCTGCCAAAGGGATGATATAATCAAAGATCATGTGACCACACACACACACTGACACCGCTGCTGTTGTAACACAAACGATTGGCCATATTACACGATTCCCCTTTAACACCTCGATAATTGCTGTTATATTGGTATAAGCGGTATTGTTCATTTAAATCTGCAGGTAATTGAAGTTTTTAATAAATTCAATAAATTAGACTCTACTAATTGGCTTTAATGGATTTTTTTGCAGTTTCCATGCAATCTCCGAGCAAGGATTTTCCATTCTTACATTCTAAGAACAATAGTGGCAGCATTGTTATGCCAGTCACGGCTGCCTGTACAATCACGGAGGAACATCCCTGGAACACGTGTGATGGTCTCCCCTCTGAACCGCATCCTGTCAGTGCATTCATACCATTTCACAATCGCTGCCAAAATGTGCACCGTTGGATGCACAGAGCATTGCCAGGGTTGAAAACATTCTGAGTAATTATTTCAGGGTGAGCATTTGTCTGTTATTCAGCACAGCAATGCAACAGAAAACAAATTCAACATCACAATGTTTTTATACATTTTACTGGCAAGCAAATCGAGTGACTCCACCATGGAAGGTCAGTTAAGGTCTTCGGTGAACAATTCTTCATATATTATATGAAAATAGTGATGAAAGGTGGTTGTCAATACATTTTATAAAAATCAGCAGATTGAGAATATTTCCACGCAAGGATGAGAATATCCCTGGAGTGTATTTCCAGCCATGTGGATTGCAAGTTGTGCCCTTCCCATTTGATGGATTAGAAAGTGAATGTGAAGCTATTTTGAACAGAATTACTGAGAGAGAGAGAGAGAGATAGAGATAGAGATAGAGATAAAGATAGAGATAAAGAGAGAGACAGAGAGAGACAGAGAGAGCGAGACACACTCAAAGACACACACACAGCGAGAGACACACACACACACGCGCACACACACACACACACACACACACACACACACACACACACACACACACACACACACACACACACACACACACACACACACACACACACACACACACACACACACACACACACACACACAGACTTTTTTTAATGAAACTGCTCCCCATCACAATTGGAATGATTTGTTGAACAGTAACGGCTAAATAGTGTATGCCTAAAGTACGAACTGTCATTCTTACGAACACAAACACCAAATCATTTCTAAGGAAAAGCAGGGAAATTGTGATACACATCACCTGAGTGTGCACGGTGTTGCCTTCTTCATCAAAGTGCCATTCTGTGTAGTTTCCTGAGAGAAGGGCACTGAAACAACAACCATTCCACAAACTTAAACAACAATCGCTTCAAAAGGATAAAAAAAAACATTTTTTTTTGGACAATCCACACACAACTATCAGTTCAATACACTGGGGCAACAATTATCGTCCACATTCGTGATTCTCAATGGACAAGGGATGTTCGACTCTTTTGTAATGATGATTTTTGGTGTTATATCAATCAAAATAGTAACAGCCAGTATTTTCATGACAGCTTGTTCAAATATCATAACTCATAATTTCTGTTTGTGATTTATAACCCACAGCCCACCGCCGCTCCCATTTCCCTCCCTCACCTGACCCCCAGATTGTTGACCAATTAACAAAACCCAAGTAAGGTGTGGCAAACGATTAAAATATTAGCAAATGTAACGCCTGGGATAAAATTGCTATAAACGTATTCCGACAAGACAGCATTGACAATCCACCAAATGCATTTATGACAACAGGCTTGCCAGGTAGCTTAGAAGTAAGTACACTCACCTGTCTCACCCGGGTTTGAATCCGGACCCAGCTCTAAACTGTCATCCTGGTGTTTCACAGACAGGGCAATCCATCAATGCGTGTGCTATCCCTCGGATGGACGTTAAATGGGAATCCCGTCTGCCAACATTCATTCGTGGACATTAAAGATCTCATGGTGTCCGTCGTAAAGAGTAGGCATTTTATCGCCAGCACCATGAACAAATTATAAATTCAATCCCGAACCAGCAGATGGCATCGCAGCAGCACCATTGCCGTGCCCTCAGCGAATGATGCGACCAACATCCGAACATCCGAACGAAGGTGCACTGGTCTAATCGGCTTCCACAACTTTCTCCGGAGAAACATACAACAATATTTGATCATTGCACACCCATACTGGTATGTTGTGGTTCGGTCCATGCTCAGAAGCAGAGCGTTGGTTGTTGGGAAATAGAATGTGACAGCGTGATGCATACATTGTGCACATCAAAGTCTCTCTGTTTCTCTCTCTCTCTATATATATATATATATATATATATATATATATATATATATATATATATATATATATATATATATATATATATATATATATATATATATATATATATATATATATATATATATATATATATATATATATATATATATTGTTGTGGTTGACCAAATTCGCAAACCACCATTCAGGTCCCTTAGGTGAGATATCTCGGTAAGTATATGTGAAGTTAGGCCCAAACCCGTTGTCTAGAGGGAATAAATGTCATTCATGAGGGCTGCGACTTCAGGATAGCCGTTTTTCTTTTACTATCTTTATTTTGGACCAACCGCCATTATTACCACCACCAACCACGTCTCAACAGCCATCACAACAACAACCACAACGCTGCTTCACCACAACCGCCACGACCTTTACCGTCACAACTCGCCACCATCGCATCACCGTCATCTCGCGCCACTCGTGGGCACCGATGCTGGACTCGTGTAGAGCGCGCACCGAGCAGCGTGTTCAAAAGCATCGCGGACTTTCTGCAGAAAAACGGATCAAAAACAACTCACGCCCACTTTTGTTCCGTCCAATCGGTGAGCGAGGGGCGATTTGGCCCCGCCTCCAGGGCGTTGGAGGGCGGTCGCTATATGCAAATTCATGGATCAAAAAGCATTCACGCCCACTTTTCCTCGGGCCAATGGGGAGCCAGCAAGAAAGGTGAAAGGTCGGAGGCAGAGGGTCAAAGATGAAGGAGCGAGGCCACGGGGGATATAAGGGGCCGCGTTCGTCAGTCGAGGCAGTTCAGTTTGCAGGAGGAAGAGTTGAGTTGGAAGCGGAGGAAGAGTTCAGTTCGCAGGAGGAAGAGTGCAGTTGGGAGTTCGCGGAGTCGGAGTGAAGAGGACGGAGCTGTGGACAGGCGGCGGCGGCGAAGGCGGACGAGGGGGTGCTCGTGTCGGATTCGGGGAACTGCGGAGAGAAAGGCCGGCGGCGCGACCGAGGTCGTGGTGGAGACGCTCGTCGCGGGACCCGAGATTCTTCTGAAATCCTCCTTTCCCCGAGCATCAGCAACCCCCTCCTGTTCCCCCCCCCCGTGCTGAGATAGTGCGACAAAAGGGGGCCCCCTTCCCACCCCCTACCAGACACCGTCCGCAAGGCCCGCGGAGTTGAGGCACCACCGCCGCTCCGCGTCTCATCATCAGACGGGTAGGCCCGACACGGTCTCGGCCCCAGGCCCGCCTACCCCCTCATCCTGGAGGGTGGTTCTCTTTTCTTTTGCTTTGGGAATAGGTGTTGTCGGCGCCGTCTGTGAAGTAAAATTGTATAAGTGTTGCCGAGTGCCCGGTAGTCGGATAGATCTGCATTGTCGCATTTGCTTTTTGTCTTCTTCTTTTCTATGTGCTTTTGGTGGAATTGTATATGTGTGCTTTCCGTTCACCACAAAATAAATGTGCTTATTATTGAACTGTTTTCCCGCTTCGCTTCGTCATTTCTTTCATTGAATCCTCATCTTGCTTCACGTAAAGGGTTGGTCGTGGGTTAAGACGCCCGATAATTAATCGAACCGTCGAGGTCGACGAATAACACCGCTCGGTTATCCCGATAGTACGGAACGGGTCGCTTAAGTGGCCCGTGTCCGAAGTCGACCTGCGGCGAGGTGCGATCGCCCGGTCTACCCTCCGTGTGGGTACTAAGGAAGGTCGAATTTGGCGAGCAACCCTATCCCACGCGGGGGCCGATTGGCTCGATCGCGGTGAGACCGAAAGGGTCCACCCGTGACTGGTTCCCGGCGTTAGTCCGAGAGGGTCACGACTGGATTGTCCGTCCGGTGGGCGACGTGCCGAGATTCGAGTTACGTGGCCGTCAGCACGCCGGCGGGCGCGAATCCGCGACACTGGTGTCAGGTCGTGCGATACAAACCCATCGCCCTCCTCACGGCACTGGTAACGGAGAACGGGAAAACGGGCTCTCCTGTCTCCAATTAAATTCACGGGTATCGGTCCAGGGGTGAGAGAAGCGACCCCCGATTCCATCCAAATTACGAGCGAGCTAAATTAACCCTTCACGAGAAGCAAGATGGCGTCTCAAGGCGAGCGGGAGCCGGGGGTATTAGAAATGGATGTAGAATGTGTAGAATCCATGGCTCAGGATGAAATCCCCGTGCAGGAAATGTTGGTTGTACAGGAAAACGAACTCGCCCAACTGAACCCAGAGCCCGAAATAGGTGCGGCAGCGGCCGCGGTGTATGACACCTCCCCCCCCCTCTCCACCAAAACCCTTCCCCAACCCTTGCCGAAACGGCTCAGCTGAGTGCATCCGACATGGCCCAGCTATGCGCCATGCTGGCGGCAATGACAGCAAGGATGGATGCAAATACAAATGAAATGAAAAACGAAATGAAAGGCATGAACGAAAAGATGGATACAAATACAAATGAAATGAAAAACGAAATGAAAAACGAAATGAAAGGCATGAACGAAAAGATGGATACAAATACAAATGAAATGAAAAACGAAATGAACAAGCAAATAAACGGAATGGAAGCAAACATGAAGGAAGAAACGAAAAAGCTGCGGGGTGAGACGCAGAACATGGGCCGATGCCTGCAGGCGGGCATGAAGGCCGTTAGTAGGGAACTCAAAATGGCGACTCCACGTGTAGGAGCGAACGAGCTGGAAGGGGGTGCAGCGGCTGACAGGCCCGCGGTGGAGGCGGGTAAAAAAATAATTCGGGGGGCGTGTTGGGCGAGGGTCGTGACAGAAGAATCGACGGTGACCGAAAGGGAAAAATTAAATGGGGAGACCAAAACGTGTGAGACGAGACACGAGGTGACGACAACAGAAACTTATAAATGTATAGAGACACGGGAGACAAAAAAAATGGAGGAGGGACTGCACGGTGAGGACGGGGCAAGTGACGCACACACACACACGGAGGTAGTGGAGGACAATGGGGGTGAGCTCGCGGAGCGTGTGGGGACCCAGTGCGAGCACCTGGATGGCCTCCTCCAGGAACGAGGGGAGGGAGTATGCCCCCTTGAGGCAAGTCACGACCAGGTGGGTTCGGTCGTGCTTTGCGAGGTTGAGGGGAGGAGTGCTGCGGACGGGTGCGCGGAGAGCTTGGGGGGTATAGAGGCCCCGGAGACCCTTGTGGGGACACGAATCCACAGTGTGGTTGTCCCTGTGTGTGTGGTGCAAGGGGTGAGTGCGTCCCCGTGTGTGGAAGCGACCCCGTGTGTGAGTGGTGTGGTGGCGATGGTGCCGGAGTACGTGCTTCCCAGCACGCCGTGTGTGGATGAAACGGCCAGTGTGGATGAGGCACCGCGGGTGAGTGCCCCCGCGTGTGTGAGTGAGGGACGGTGTGTGGATGAGGCACCGCGGGTGAGTGCCCCCGCGTGTGTGAGTGAGGCACGGTGTGTGAGTGAGGCACCGCGGGTGAGTGCCCCCGCGGGTGTGAGTGGAGTGGTTTGTATGAATGGAGCACCACGTGTGAGTGGTATGGTTTATGCAAGGGAGACCGTGTGTGTGAGAGAGCGGTATGTGAGGGAGATGTCGGTTGGCATGCGGGAGCACGCAGCCGCGTCTCCCGGTGTGAATGTAATGGAATGGAGTGTGAGCGTCGTAACACGCAGGTGTGCGTGGGTTGAATGGCGACGACGGCGACATGTAAGGAAAGAAAGCCGGGTAGCGGCTGTAGTTGTTTCGGGGACCGTGCCGGGTTCACCTAGCAGTGAGCACGCGGTCCGTGCTGTGCAACGCACGAGACCACCACGTGCTCGCTTGCGAGAGTGAAGTCCTGGTCCGGAAACGCACGCGGTGGATTTGCCGATCCCGCGGACGGACAAAGTTTAGGCAGGATTATGGATTTGGACCGGACGGGTTCTCCACGCGATCGTGTGTGTTAAGCTCCAACGGGCAAAGCACATGTGTTCGCGTGGGGAACCCCTCGAGCCGTGGGGCTTGTGTTTTTTTTTATGCGCACGGTGACGTCATGGCTGCACGTGGGGTCGGAATCCGGCAGGAGGGGTATCCCTGCCGGATGGTACCGTCCAAGGAGGGACGAGGAACACGTGCAGCTGCATGACGTCACGGGCAGGTGCAAAGTGCGCGAGTTGCCGCGCTGGTGCTGCGCATGAAAAAAAAAAAAAGCAAGCCTCACTTTCGGGTGCACAGGATTCCTGGGCAAGGGGTGGAAGACCCCCTGGGCACAGGATGGAAACTAGTTCGGGGGAAGGGTTAGCTTAGCTAGACCGACTTCATGGGGCAGGGGTAAGTCCTCATGGAGTCCGTGGAATGGATTAGTTAGAGGGATTGTAGCCAGATTTAGGTTGGGAAAATTATTTTTTTGATTTTGAAGACAGTGACAGACTTGTGAATGTGTAGAGGGGACGTAGTTTAGCGACGTAGTGTTAAAAGGAACGTGCTGTAGTATAAGGGACGACGTGGGAGCACGAGTTAGTTAGGGGATGCAGATAGAAGGATGGCAGAGTTCAGCGGTGAGTGTGTTGAAGAGTTGTTTGTGGGTTGTGAGGTGAGTACGTGTACATGTTGAGTGAGTGAGGCCAGCGGGTCTGTGTGAGTGGAGCGAATGGGGAATGCATGGTGCGATGAGTGATTGGGGGGAGGAGTGACTCCCGCCCAAGGGACCCCGGGGTCAGTGTAGAGTGAGTTAGCTGGGTTAGTCAAATTGAAAAATGGAGGTTGTTTTGTTGTTGGTGTGAATGTAGGCTCGAAACCCATTTGGAGGGGTGCAGGAGCCCTGTTGACAGGCTGGGAGCGTGGCTGCGAAAGGTGAGTATCGCTGAGTGGGTACCCCGGGCACCAGGCTAGTCGGCCGTAGTAGGCCAAGGGCCCATGGGGGCCGGGATAGCGTAGTGGGCACGGGTGCGCCTGCTTGGTGCGGGGTCCCGGGGCGCCATTAGCCGCGTGGGCAGTGTTGTGGGCGCGGGTGACCCTCGGAAAGGGGCCCGGGAAGCCAGCCTGCCACGTGTGCATTTCAGGGGAGGTGCCATGGGGGGCACTCCCCGGTGTTAGGGAGCTGGTAGGCTCGGAGGCAGTGTAGTGCCCGGGGGTGCCATCGTCGGAGAATCGGCAGAGGGTCGTGCCTGCCAAAGGGAGCCGCGTGTCCCATCCATGAGACCGTGTGAGGGCACGGAGAGAAAATTGGGGGGCGAGGCCCGAAATTGTGAGGACACCAACACAGGCGACGGGAATCTGGGTTGTTAGAACCAATAGTTTAAGCGAGAGGCGCTTGTTGAAAGCCCCGGGGTAGTTTAACAGTTAAATGGTTAGGGTAGATTAGGAGATGTACCCCTCCGCACCATCCATCCCCTCGCTCTCGTTGTGGGCCGCTGGACCCACTTTGGTTATAGATCGCTGAAGTCTGGGGAGGCCATCCTGAGGCTTGAATTGGGCCGCGGCACAGGACGCAAGCTCTCCCTTATTCCCCTCCGGGAAGGGAACGTAGGGGTTGGGAGTAGGCTAGGTGACAGGATAGGTTGGCCGAACAAAGACGATAAAGGGGGTTAGGGGACGATTTAAAGTGGGGAAGTAAAAATAAAAAAATAAGTTGGGGCTAAATTGGGGTTTGGACAAATTAAGGGAGTGGGTATGGACAGTGACAGGCAAAGGCGATAGGTTGGGAGGGAGACCGTAGGGTAGGTCCGAGCCCGCCTTCCGAGTGGCCAGCACCACCGCACTCCCTCCACAAACCTCCACTGAACGGCAAAGGCTGGCCAGCTTCATCTGCCGGCTGGCTGTTTTCTGCAAGGCCTGTGCCGGCCACTTCATCGGATGGCTGTGTTGCTGCAAGGCCTGTGCCGGCTCACTTCATCTGCCGGCTGGCTGTTTTTCTGCAAGGCCTGTGCCGGCCAGTTCATCTGCCGGCTGTGTTTGCCTGCTTCCTTTGCCATGCCCACTGCCCCTGTTCACCAGCCCCGTTCAATTTTTGCTTGCCCCCCCTGTTCATTGCCATGTGCGCCAGGATCGTAAAAGCAACAGTTTGCAAGCTGCAAGAACTGCCCTGTTGGCAGCTACAACACTGGCCTGCAGTGGCGGCCCGTGCACCGTGTTTGCGTCCATCCATTCATCCATCCATTCATTGTGCTCATTGCGTGTGCCACTTGAGCTGGCACGGAGACTGTGTTTGTGCAGCCCATGCACCGTTGTGGTTCACTGCGTTCAGTTCAAAAGGGAAGGCCTTGGACTGCGTGTGAGCAGCCGGCCACGTTCCCTGTCACCTTCATTGTTTGAGCCAGAGACTGCATGCGAGCAGCCTGGCTCCCTGCTGACTGCTTTCTTTTTGCAGAGTTCATTGATCCTGGGCCACGGTTTAGTGTAAAATTTGTAAGTTAAGGTTAAGATGTACTGTAAATATGAGTGCACCCCCGGCATGTCTGTCTTAGCGCCGGCAATTTTATTTAAGTCGTCCGTGTGAGTGAGTTTGTTTAGGTAGTTACTCAGCCCTCAGGTTATTTATTTTGGGGACACGAATACCATGAATGTCGCACTCAGGGATCCGTAGGTAAAATGTACTAGGGGAAAACTACACATGATGGCACACGAAAATTTGACGACTCGGGACGAGTCTGTAAAAAGGGGAGGGGGTAGTGTTGTGGTTGACGAAATTCGCAAACCACCATTCAGGTCCCTTAGGTGAGATATCTCGGTAAGTATATGTGTAGTTAGGCCCAAACCCGTTGTTTAGAGGGAATAAATGTCATTTATGCGGGCTGCGACCCTTTTAGATAGCCGTTTTTCTTTTACTATCTTTATTTTGGACCAGCCGCCATTACTACCACCACCAACGACGTCTCAACAGCCATCAAAAAACAACCACCAACCACAACGCCGCTTCACAACAACAGCCACGACCTTTACCGTCACAACTCGCCACCATCGCATCACCACCATTCTTGCGCCACTTGTGGGCACCGATAGTGGACTCGTGCAGGGCGCGCACCGAGCAGCGTGTTCAGAAACATCACAGACTTTCCGAGAAAAACAGATCAAAAACGACTCACGCCCACTTCTGTTCCGTCCTATCGGAGAGCGTGGGGCGATTTGGCCCCGCCTCCAGGGCGTTGGAGTGCGGTCGCTATATGCAAATTAATGGATCAAAAAGCATTCACGCCCACTTTTCCTCGGTCCAATGGGGAGCCAGTTGGAGGTGAAGGGTCGGAGGTAAAGGGTCAAAGGTGGGGGAGCGAGGCCACGGGGGATATAAACGGCTGCGTTCGTCAGTCAAGGCAGTTCGAGTTCGCGGTTGGGAGTTGTCGGTGGAGCGGGGAAGAAGTGGTAGTAGTCAGAGTGAAGAGGACGGAGCTGTGGAGAGGTGGCGGCGGCGAAGGCGATCGAGGGGGTGCTCGCGTCAGAGTCGGGGAGCTGCGGAGGGAGAGGCCGGCGGCGCGACCGAGGTCGAGGTGGAGACGCTCGTCGCGGGACCCGAGACGGGGTGATATCCTCCTCCCCCCCGAGCATCAACAACCCCCTCCTGTTTCCCCCCGCGCTGAGATAGTGCGACAAGGGGGCCCCTTTCCCACCCCCTACCAGACACTGTCCGCGAGGCCCGCGGAGTTGAGGCGCCACCGCCGCTTTGCGTCTCATCATCAGACGGGTAGGCCCGACACGGTCTCGGCCCCAGGCCCGCCTACCCCCTCATCCTGGAGGGTGGTTCTTTTTCTTTTGGTTTGGGTATCTGTGTTGTCGGCGC
>NC_140964.1:85643487-85648487 GCF_056783735.1 Eptatretus burgeri | reverse complement strand
ACACACACACACACACACACACACACACACACACACACACACACACACACACACACACACACACACACACACACACACACACACACACACACAAGCCTGGTATTGGCGCAGTGGTTGGGGCAGCAGCTCGGGATCCAAGAGGTCCTGAGTTCAAGCCCCGTTGGGCCACTGAATTAATACACCAGGGGGTTGACTCAGCCTGTCATCCTCCCGAGGTCGGCGAAATGAGTACCAGTATACTGGGCCAGTGTATACCCCGGTTAAAATAGGTGTACCATATCCCTGTGTCGTAAGAGGCGACCAGGGTTGCGTCAGGAAGGGCATCCGGCGTAAAACATGTGCCAAATCACGAGGCGGATCATACGGATGATCCGCTGTGGCGACCCCGAACGGGAGCAGCCGAAAGAAGAAGAAGAAGAAGATATATATATATGCACATAGATACAGTATATATACATATACATACACACACACACACACACACACACACACACACACACACACACACACACACACACACACACACACACACACACACACACACACACACACACACACACACACACACTAGGGTGGTCCAAAAACAGCAAAAAAAATAAATAAAAACATTCAGATGTTGTCTCCACAAGCCTTACATTATTCTACTACAATTCAATACGGCATTTAAAAAAATTTAAGTTGATCGGAGGTGATTTGGAGGTCGCTCCATACGACGACTTTTAGTTTCATGAGTTAGTTAAATTAGGGTATGGTCGGGTACGATTACGGGTACTTCTGGATGTCCGAGCTGGAAATGGAATGCATTTTCGAACTCTATGGGGTCGATTTACTCTCAGAAATGACTGCACCGGCATTGAATTCACGACCATTTCAAAAATATGACCTAAAACAAGATTTATCATTACTGGAGTTGAGTAACTAATCCTATTCATTTCGATATTTTCTAATCTATAATTAATTTGTTGTCCGTCTAAACATTTCTTAGAGTAAATCGACCCCACTGAGTTCGAAAATGCAGTCCATTTTCACCTAGGAAGTTCAGAAGTGTACAGATTCGCATCTCACCATACCCTTGTAATACCCAATTGTAGGGGGCGCTGCGGGTAAAGTATTCCATATATCACAAAAACTGGAATATATTTGATAGAGCATCACCTGTAGATCATTCGTGCCAAATTTCATAACCTACGTGGGATAATGGCTTTCGGAATTGATTTCGCGTGAACGGTATCGATTTTGAAGGTTTTTTGGTTGTTGCTGGGGAACCAAAGCATCCCTTGCAACCATCACAATTTCCAAAGCACTAGGTCATAAGGTGTACCTACCACCCGAGTTTGGTCAAAATCCGCCCACGTTTACCACCAATTATACTGATGACAAACGAACAAACATCCAAACAGACAGAATTGCTGACTAAGGGTCACCTATTTTGGTGACTCAATATACAGGCCAGTAGGCGACATGGGTGGTCGCTATATAATTGCATACTGGTCATACAGTTTTGACGGATCGGTTTGAAATTTTTTGGCAAAGAGGTTGATTATAGAGCGCATAAAAGCGCGGAAGCAGATTTTTGATTTTTGCAAAAAGACTATTTTTCTGATTTTTTCAAAAACTTCAGTCCCGTTGCTCGGCAACGGTGGCATCCATAGCAATGGTGCTCAAAAGCATAAAACGAGATCCTGGTATGAACCTACCAGTCAAGTTTCACCAAAATCGGTTGACTCCTCTGGCCTCCAGAGCTGTCCATTACATACATACAGACGGAAAACCTGAGAATAACGGTAGTCTAGCGACCACCCAATATATATATATATATATATATATATATATATATATATATATATATATATATATATATATATATATATATATATATATATATATATATATATATATATATATATATATATATATGTTCTTCTTCCTCTTTCGGCTTGCTCCCGTTAGGGGTCGCCACAGCGGACCAACCGTCTCCATTTGGCTCTATCCTCCACATCTTCCATTGACACTCCAACCACCCGCATGTCCGCCCTCACCGCATCCATGAACCTCTTCTTTGGCCTTCCTCTTCTCCTCCTGCCTGGCGGCTCCATCTTCAACATCCTTCTCCCGATATACTCCGTTTCCCTCCTGTGCACATGTCCAAACCATCTCAATCTCGCCTCTCTCACTTTGTCTCCAAACCGTCCGACCTGCGCTGTCCCTCTAATATACTCATTTCTTATCCTATCCATCCTCGTCACTCCCAACGAGAATCACAGCATCTTTAACTCTGCCACCTCCAGCTCTGCTTCCTGTCTTTTTGTTAGCGCCACCGCCTCCAAATCATACAACATAGCTGGTCTCACTACCGTCTTGTATACTTTCCCCTTCACTCTTGCAGCTACCCTTCTGTCACAAATCACTCCTGCAACTCTTCTCCACCCACTCCATCCTGCCTGCACTCTCTTTTTCACTTCTCTCCCACACTCTCCGTTACTTTGGACAGTTGATCCCAAGTATTTAAACCAATCCACCTTCCCCACCTCAACTCCTTGCAACTGCACCATACCACCACCCTCCCTCTCATTTACGCACATGTACTCCGTCTTACTCCTGCTGACTATCATTCCCCTTCTCTCCAGTGCGTACCTTCACCTCTCAAGGCTCGATTCAGCCTGCTCCCTACTCTCCCTACAGATCATGATGTCATCCGCGAACATCATAGTCCATGGAGACTCCAGTCTGATCTCGTCCGTCAACCTGTCCATCACCATTGCAAACAGGAAAGGGCTCAGAGTCGATCCTTGGTGCAATCCCACTTTAACCTTAAACCGGTCCGTCATTCCTACCGCACACCTCACCGCTGTCACACTGTCCTCATACATATCCTGCAAGATCCTCACATACTTCTCCACCACTCCCGACTTCCTCATACAATACCACAACTCCTCTCTTGGCACTCCATCATAAGCTTTCTCTAAATCCACAAACACACAATGTAACTCTTTCTGGCCTTCCCTATACTTCTCCATCAACATTCTCAAAGCAAACATCGCATCAGTGGTGCTCTTTCCTGGCATAAACCCATATTGCTGCTCACAGATCGTCACCTCTCCTCTCAACCGAGCTTCCACTACTCTTTCCCACAACTTCATGGTGTGGCTTAACAACTTTATCCCTCTGTAATTTCCACAGCTCTGCACATCACCCTTGTTATTGAAAATCGGAACCAGTACACTTAATCTCCACTCCTCCGGCATCCTCTCACTTTCCAAGACTTTATTAAACAATCTGGTTAACAACCCCACTGCCATCTCTCCTAAGCACTTCCATGCCTCCACTGGTATACCATCTGGGCCAACCACCTTTCCACTTTTCATCTTCTTCATAGCAGTCCTCACTTCATCCTTACTGATCCACCCCACTTCCAGATTCACTATCTCCACCTCTTCCAACCTCCTCTCTCTCTCTCTCATTTTCTTAATTCATCAGCTCCTCAAAGTACTCCATCCACCTTCTCAACACACTCTCCTCCCTCGTCAGCACATTCCCATTTGCGTCCTTTATCACCCTAACCTGCAGCACATCCTTCCGAGCTCGGTCCCTCTGTCTTGCCAATCGGTATAAATCCTTTTCCCCTTCTTTTGTATCCAACTTCTCATACAGCTCGTCATATGCCTTTTCATTGGCCTTTGCCACCTCTCTTTTTGCTTTTCGACGCCACTCCTTGTACTCCTGCCGACTTTCTTCATCTCTCTGACTATCCCACTTCTTTTTCGCCAACCCCTTCTTCCTTATACTTTCCTGTACTTCCTCATTCCACCACCAAGTCTCCTTATCTTCCTTCCTCTGTCCAGATGTCACACCAAGTACCTTCCTAGCTATCTCCTTCACAACTTCTGCTGTCGTTGCCCAATCATCCCACCCATCTTTGCCACCATCCAACGCATGTCTCACCTCCTCCCTAAATTTCACGCAACAGTCTTCCTCCTTCAGCTTCCACCATCTGGTCCTTGGTTCAGCCCTCACTCTCTTCCTCAACCTCACCTCTAAAGTCCTCCTACAGACCACCAATCGATGCTGTCGAGCTACACTCTCCCCTGCCACAACCTTACAGTCACTAATCTCTTTCAGGTTGCATCTCCTACTTAAGATGTAATCCACCTGTGTGCACTTTCCTCCACTCTTGTATGTCACCCTGTGTTCCTCCTTCTTCTTGAAATACGTATTTACCATTGCCATTTCCATTCTTTTTGCAAACTCTACCACCATTTGCCCTTCCACATTTCTCTTGTTGAGACTGTACCTCCCCATCACCTCCTCATCCTCTTTATTCCCTTCCCCAACATGTCCATTGAAATCTGCTCCAATCACCACTCTTTCATTCTTGGATACACTCTCCACCACTTCATCTAACTCACTCCAGAAATCTTCTTTATATTCCATCTCACACCCCATATGTGGGGCATATGCACTGATGACATTCATCATCACCCCTTCAATTTCCAACTTCACACTCATCACTCGGTCAGACACCCTCCTCACCTCCAATACCCTCTTGACATTATCTTCCTTCAGGATTATCCCGACACCATTTCTCCTCCCATCCACACCATGGTAGAACAGTTTGAAACCACCTCCAATGCTCCTCGCCTTACTCCCCATCCACTTGGTCTTTTGTACACACAGTATGCCCACCTTTCTTCTCTCCATCATATCAGCCAACTCTCGCCCTTTGCCAGTCATCGTCCCAACATTCAGAGTTCCAACTCTCACCTCCACACTTCTACCCTTCCCCCTCTCCCACTGCCTCCGGACTCGCCTTCCCCATCTCCTTCTCCTCCTTCGCCCAGCAGGAGCACAATTTCCACTGGTACCCTGCTGACCACCGGTACCGGTGGCGGTCGTTGGTAACCCGGGTCTCGAACGATCCGGTATGGAAATTCGTTTTGTTGTCCGCATAATGATTTGGCATAGGTTTTTACGCCGGATGCCCTTCCTGACGCAACCCTGGT